>NC_141144.1:75038616-75347505 GCF_053477565.2 Lygodium microphyllum
TTGTGGTGGAAAGAATCAGCCTATGATCCCCTATGAGTTCCTTAACTATCAAAAAATAAATTGAAGATACTTGTTGAAATGAATTTATGCGCATGCCTATGCCTCTATGAATAGTGAGATGGCAATTAGTACCTAGATACTTGGATATGAATTATCCGTACCCGACATTGTAATCATATTAGCAATAACACCCTGGCTGGGGGCTCCATTGTTGGGTGTGAAATTACCATTAGTGCATGTCTCCCTCTATTTGGGGGCCATACTTTGACTTAAGAACCTCTCCCTTTCTCTGTCTCTTGTTGGAGAGATGCTGTGCCAGGGTGACTTCCCTTGATTATGACGGGGGGTTTAACTCACAGGGAAAGGGAATAAATTGGGGGAAGAGACGAAGTGTGTGGTCACCATCTAAGGAGGGAAAAGGGAGGAGACCCTTTTGGAGGGTCTCTCATTCTCCCTCTTTCCTTCTCTACCATCTCTCCCTTCCTCTTTCTCTCTCTTCCTCTCTCTCCCTCTCTCCCTCTCTCTCCCTTCTCCTTCTTCTTCTCTTCTTCTTTACCTCCCCTTCTTCTCCTCTCTCTCTCCCTTCTCCTTCTTCTTCTCTTTTTCTTTACCTCCCCTTCTTCTCCTCCTCTTCTTCTTCTTCTTCTTCTTCTTCTTCTTCTTCTTCTTCTTCTTCTTCTTCTTCTTCTTCTTCTTCTTCTTCTTCTTCTTCTTCTTCTTCTTCTTCTTCTTCTTCTTCTTCTTCTTCTTCTTCTTCTTCTTCTTCTTCTTCTTCTTCTTCTTCTTCTTCTTCTCTCACCCTCACGGCCAGAAGTAGTTTGAGGGCTCTCCTCAAGGCTTCATATATCCTTCCCCCTTACGATTGGGGGAGGGGGGGGGTTTATATAATGGGAGGAGAGGTGGTATTATTGGAGGGGCATGGTGGAGTAGTGGTGGTGGTGCCACAGCAGACTAGGACATGTGGTTTGGAGGGGTTGTGGTCTCGGTGTTATCATCCTCTTCTTCTGCTTTGTCATCGTTGACTCCTTCTCCCACCATTCCTAGCATCATCATCATCTTTGTCTGATAGTGCCGTCTTTCTTCTTCCTTTCATTTTTCAATTAATTTAAGGGGGGGTGGTTCCTCCACAATGGGCCATGGCAGGACATTACATTTGGTGTTGATAAACAAACCCAAAATCTTTAACGTCTTTCAAATACTTCAAAACTCATTTAGCTACAGCTACAGTCCAATGTTGAAGGCATAAAGAACCAAGATGTTGTCGAAGAAAATTTGTAGCAAAAAGAATGTCAGGTCGAGAATTTAAGCCAACAAATTGAAGACATCCAACAAGATTAGCATAAGGTTGATGTAATGCTAATTTTCCATCATTTTGCAGAAAGTGAGAGTTTTTGGTAGAGCTCACAAGACAAGAAGTACTAGCAGGATGTGCAGAACCCAAACCAAACTTTTAAATAATATCTTTAATGAACTTTGTTTGATACAGTAATGAAACACCTTTTTGTCGATAGCGTTGAATCTAAATACCAAGACATGAGTGTATGTCTCCAGGATCGACCATGTTAAACGTAGAAGATAAAACCTTCATTACTTGATGAAGGAAGTTGAGATTGTTAGAAACAAGTACGGTATCATCCACATGCAGAGAAGAATAACAAAACTATCATTGTAGCACTTGACATATAAGTTAGGATCTGAAAAACAAGAGATAAAACCTTGTTTTCTAATAAGGAAGAGATCAATATTTTTAATACCAAGCTCATGAAAATTATTTGAGACCATAGAGTGCCCAATGAAGTCTGCAAGCAAGATTTTCCTTAAGTTTGACTACAAATCCCTCTAGTTGCTCCATGTATATCTCTTCCTTTAAATCATCATTAAGAAAAGAAGTTCTCACATCCATTTGGTGAACCTCCAAATCAAACTCAACAGCAAAAACTAACAAGACCCGAATAGTGGTAATACGAACAACAAGTGACAAAGTTTCTTGATAATCAACTCCTGCAATTTGTGAGAAACCTTTGGCAACTAACCTTGCTTTGAATTTATTGAATGTTCCATCCGCTTTTGTTTTAGTCTTATAAACCCACTTGCATTTAATAGCAATACGTCTAGGTGGTAACTTAATTAGAACCCATGTACATTTAGAGAGAAGAGATTCGTATTCAGCTTCCATGGCTTCCTACCATTGTTCCTTTTGTGGGAATAACATGTCATCACTATAAGAGACATGGTCTTCACAAATATTGAGAGCATTCTCAAGAATATTAGCATCATAAACATGACAACTACCATGCTCATTATCAATTGGAAGATCAATATAAAGATCAATGCCAAGGTCATCATTAGCAATAATAGGTATAGGTTGTGAATCCTAATTTGAAGTGACAATATTATCCCATGAAGGAGGTTCATTCTCATATAGAAAAGGAAAAGAAGTGAGTAATGACTTTTTGTATCATCAACATTCTCTAGTGACCACATTCACCCAACATCCTCCTGAGACCATGTGCTACCCATAAGTTGCTCATTGAAAATAGCATCTCGACTTATAATTACCTTCTTGGAAGATGGATCATAAAACTTGTATCCCCTAGAAAAAGTTGATTATCCAATGAAAATAACTTTCAAACCAGGAGGATCAAGTTTTCTACAAGTCACTTTGTTTCATGAATATAAGCAATACATCCAAAAGTTCAAAAATATGAAACAGAAGGAGTTTCACCTGTCCGATTAGTAATTAGTATTTTACCAGAAGGAGCAATTGTAGGAAGATGATTTTGCACAAATACTACAATTAAGACTGCTTCAGCCCAAAAACATTGAGATAAGCCAGAATGAATGAGCATGCGTCGCATGGCATTGAGAATAGTCTTGTTTTTACGTTCAACAATACCATTCTATATTGAGAAGAGTAGGGAACTGTATATTCATGTTGAATACCTTGATTATTACAATAATCATCAAAATCCTTTGAAATGTATTCTCCGCCATTATCACTGCAAAGTTTCTTGATGCAACGACCAGTATGAATTTCTACAGCTTTTTGATATTGCTTAAAAGATAATAAAACTTTTGGTTTATGTCGCAAGAGAAAAATAGTGGTGTATCTTGAGAAGTCATCAATAAAAGTCATGAAATACCGATATTGAGATTTTGATGAGGTAAAGGTCCACAAATATTAGTGTGAATAAGATCAATAAAATCTCTAGAATGAGTTGTGGTGGAAATGGAAAAGGGTTTGCCAAAATGCTTTCCAAGTACACAATATTCACAAATACCCATATGAGGACGAGCTTTGAATTCCATACCTTGAACAAGGTCACATCGTTAAAGATCAACAAGTTTTGAAAAATTAGAGTGAACAAAGTGATGATGCCATATTTTGCTATTAAGATCGCCAAGAGCTATAACAACATTTGCAACATCTTCATTTAAACTCAAAAAGATTACCATTTCAAGGAGCAATATCAATGGTTTGGCCACCTTTCTCAATGAGACACTTGGTATGGTCAAAACCGACAAAGAGACCAAGATCCACAAGTCTTGCAACTAAAAGAAGATTCCTTTGTAGATCTAGGACATGTAAAACTCCACACAAAATTCTTGTTGAAGAAAGAGTACCGATATATAAATCACCTATACCTTTGACTTGGTAGGTTGTGTCATCAGCAAGATAAACCAATTTCTTAACAGGAACAGAATGATAATTATGTAACCATTGGGATTGGTATGTTATGTTTCCGTAGCACTAGAATCAATAATAAAAAGAGATCCATCACGAACATGAAATATACTTTTTGGAGAGATAGAACAACCCACACAATTTGCTTGTTTAGTAGTGTTGTCATGTGTAGCAGCATATGCTCTATTACGATTTGAATCAAAACACCTCTTGAAACATAGATGGGTTAGATTATCAATCTTTTTGCAATAGTCACTAGGAGAATAATCTCTAGATAAAATGGTTTTTTATTGTAATACCATGTTTTTCATCATATTGTTTTGCCCAGAGATCAATAGTGTGACCATTTCTATCGCAATAAGAACAATGTCTGTTAGGAAACTTGAGATGTGAGAAGTTACCACCACCACGACTCCTGCATGTAGAGCATGGAAAGAGATACCTTCAAACAAGTAATGCTTGGTCGATTTGTTTTGACTGTGTATCCTCTTGTGAGATCACAATTGTTTCTTGATTTGTGTGGCATCCTTCATGTCATTGTGAATATTCAATCAAAGATATACAAGCTTGATCAAAATTGATCCCATCTTTGTTAGATAATATGGTAACAATATTATCATAAACAAGATCATTTACAGTATCAAGAAGCTATGTTACCAATTTCTTTTGTGGAATAGCATCACCAACAGTAGCAAGCTGATTAATAATGTTCTTGAATAATTCAATATGTATTGTCATAGAAGTCCCAATGTTGTATTGTAATTCAGTGAGCTGACTATGAAGATAAAGTATTTATGTAATAGATTTCTTCTCAAAATTTTCTATCAAATACTCTCATATAGCTTGTGAGGTTGAAAGATTACATACAAATCAAGCATAAGATATTCTTGAAGAGCAAAAAGAATATATCGACGAGCTTTTTTGTCACGTTTGATCCACTCATTATAAAGAGTTTGCCATTCTTCAAAGATAGGTCCTTTAGTTACAAGGGTATTATCATGATCCTAATCAATTGGTTAAGGCAAACATTCATAATTACCAAGAGTATCATGCAAGTCATCGCCTTTAAGAATTAGCAACATCTTTACTTTCCACCCAAGGAATCCTTGTCCTTGAAACTGAGGAATGGAACGTTTTTAAGAAGGAAATCCATTGATGATTATCAAATTCGACATAGATGGCTAAGAGAATACGTACAATATAAGATCACAGAATCTGCACACCATATACAAAATGACGAGACGTAAGTACATCACAACAAATTGTATGTAAAAGCTATGTTGTAAGGAAAGATGTTTAGTTCAAAAAACATACTCCAAAAGAAAGAGACTCAAGATAGATGAAATGTGGGCAAGAATAAAGCAACCAAAAATAGACAAAACGTATGAGAGAAGAAATCAATCCAACATAGACGAGAAATATGAACAATGCTCAAAATATTATTGCTTTACTTTTTGGCCAAGAATAGATGATGATCTAGCTAATTTTGGTAGAATTGTAAAAATGCAGGATTGATTAATTGTGAATGACAAAACATGTGTCATAGAAGTTTGCACGAAAAGCTATTATTTTGTTTATTTTATTGTTTCAAGTCCAGTTTACCTAAACTGACATAACTTTTGCCACGTATCTCCAAATTGACCAGGGATTTGATAGGAAGATGTAGTTTTCTTGAGAAAGGTGTTTCCTTAAGAGTTTCCCAAATAGAAACTTTTAGGGTATCCAAGCAAGGAATGTTGCTTATAACATCCACAATACATCAAATTTAAGTATGAAAAGGACATGAATCAATAATTGAAGAGATACTAAATAAATATACTTCCTGATTATCTTCTTCAAGGCATTGGTTGTAGTCGATCTTGATAGCTCTAATACCATGTTGAGATGTAGATAGAGAAGATATGTAGAGACGCGAGAGGGAGAGAAGAGACACACCATATACACTCCCAAAGACTACATCATATTGATCAAAATCTACATATATATATGTGAGACCTAGTCTAGATAGGGTGAGCTATATATAGCTCCAACAAGTGCTATATGAAAAATAGGGCATTCCTAAGAAAATCCATTAAGCCTCCATGCAACTTAGCCCTTGCCCATGAGCGAGATGCCACTTAATATGCTCCCTTTGTAAAAAAATTTTAAAAAAGAGAAGAAGAAGAAAAGAAAAAGAAAAATTAAAGTAAAGAAAAAAAATGAAGAGAAAAAATGGAAAAGGAAAGGAACACAAAAATAAAATCCATCCATCTGTACTCTATGAGTGTCACAGTTACTATCTATGAGTGTCACAGTTACTACACTTAGGGACCACCCTAGCCCTTCCCCACTTCACAACTTAGGGCACATCAAGGGTAGGATGTTTTGATAGACTTGTCTCCCTAAGTCACACATAGCACCTTTCTTTACACAACTTGGGTCGTCAAGTGTGGGACAACACCTCAAGCTTGACCCATCTCCCAATTCCACCATCACTTGCACAGTGCACTACACGGTAAGGTAGACACAACCCTCTAGGAAGTGCACTCTTTTTCTTTTCGGGTACATTGTATGGTGCCATGGCAAGCAAACAACTACAAAGGCCTTCTTCAACCAACCATCTATCTCCAATATCAACAACCTTCAAAACCTACTTCAGAGAGTATCCCCAACATGACCTACCTCTCCAAATGCACCATGAACCATTCCGTACCAACCCTCAACATTTTTAGCTTATACCATCATGTGCCATGGGACTGCCACTCAATGAGGAGGGAGGTAATGTTAACCCTTGGAAGACCAAGATGGGAAATCCAAAAAATTGAAAGTGGAAGACTAAGGCAAGAGAAAGATAGAGGACAAAGTCGCAATAAGGAAATTTTGAAGACATACAGCGTAGAAAAACTCTAAATGTAGGAGAAAGTCACACACGAATAAGCACACTTAAATATTTTTACAAAAGAAACAAAAAGTGCCTTGTAATTCATCTTGTAAAAGAACATCGGGCTCTCTCTCATGCAATTTGTAAAGAATAAGAGGCATGGATTAAGGCCAATGCTAATAGGAAGGAGGAGGAAAGAGAGTAGAGAAATGGACCAAAAATGGGATGGCCACCCAAGGAGGGGTTAGGACATGTATGAAAGTCAAAAAGTGAATGAAGAAGCTCATTCTTGAGGTGTGGCCAAACTTGTTCTCTTCTTGCTTCTTGCTCTTGCTTCCTTCTTGTGCATGAGAGAGGGACTGTGTGTGTGTGCGTGTGAGTGAGGGACCATGGAGAAGCTCTTCTTCTCTTCTCTTCCTCATCTTCTTCTTCTCTCCTCCTTTCTTTTACACATGGCTATGGAGGTTGATACTCAGATCTTGGAGATGGAGCTTATTTGAGAGTTCATCTTGGATCGTGGAGCTACCAACGGATTTGTGGGAGGAGGTACTTGATCAGATTCAAAGGTAAGATCACTACATTTGTGTGTGGGAGAGTGTGCACAGCTATGTGACAGGTAGCTATAGCTCTTGGCTTGAAACCTTTAGAAAATAAGCAATCCATGTGTCTTGTTGGTTTGCTCATGAGAGTGGCAACACCTATACTAGCCCTTGGTTTACAAAAGGAGATCTTTGGCTCAGTGTTGACTTAATGACATTTGGAGGAGCTGGCAACAAAGGCACATTCTATATCATGCTTCCTCTACCATTCGAGTTGGTCACAGGGGTAGTGATCACATCTTGGTCTCCATTAACCAATCCCAAATTATTTCTAGGATTAAGGCTCGAATTTATATTTTCCTTCAATGCATAGGCTGCTTGTAAGCGGGACTCCACTTTCTCTACTTGGATTATAGCAGTATCTATATCTGCTAAAAGGACACTACTCAAATGCACTTGGATATTGAAGTCCAAATCCATGCAAGAAACATTGCAGTTGGGCAGGAGGTGGGATAGGGATAGAGGCTTGCAATTTACGAAAGGCCTCTTTCATCTCTTGGCATATGCTTGGGTATTTTCATGGGGCTCTTGTGACGTGTCACATTTAGAATAAGTAGCCAATACTGTCCACCTCTCTTAGCCTGGGTAAATTTTTGTCGAATGGCTGTAAAGAATAAATAGATCATGGTTATGATACTAGCTTCTAAGCCAACCTGAAATTGGCAATTAAACCTGAGTTTCTAAAACTCACCTATGTGAAGCTTTGCATCCTCCTCTACTAACCCATTAAAGATGGATAGAGGGAAGCCTCAAGAAGCTGGTAAATCCAATATTCCTACAAGAATTGCAATAGGTTGCACCACAATGACAATCAAATTTGGTGTAAGAATTTGTAATGATGCGATTGCAACTCCACTTGAAGTGGGTTGGCTTATTGAGAGAAGGGGAGCACTAGAGCTTCCTTCTCCTCCTCTTAATGGACTGTTTGTGGCACTATGGTCACTAAGATCTCTCCCTCGTAGGGGTATCAAGCTGCTACACTGAGTGGAATACCTCTTATTTTTGAATCTCGTCTTAACAATGTTAATAAGAAAATAATGGGTCTATCTCGATACTCTTTTGCATAAACTGACTAACTAGTCCTAATTAAACAAGATTTGAAAGCCACCGCTTATTAGCGTCTCCCGAAAAACACAGCACCTCTCAGGACCAAAAATGGGCATGACACTAGATCTAGGGCTCTAGCTAGCAGACCTCTTAAACTCACCCAAACAATCCCACCACCTCACCACCACAAGAGCCTATAGACACTATGAACTAATTTAATGAAAGAACGCATTTGTAGATAACATCTCTGGATCATAGTCCAACATGATGCCCTTCTCGACTCCAAGCATAGGGAGTATCCAAATATATTGGTGGCTAACACCTCGTAACACAAATAAATGGATTGCCTCCTAGCTTATCATTGTGGCTCCACTATGCCCCACTATGGCTCTCCTAAACCCTAGAGTTAAGGATGCGCCATCTCAACATATAGCACATACCCAACATAGTCCACTCTTCATAATAAAATGTTCAATTAGATAACATAATCCTCACTACATCAATCCCCAAGGAAATGATAACACTACATCTACAACTCAAGGGGTCCTCACACTCACGTGGGTCACTAATTCAATATCAAGTACTATGCATCCAAGAGATAATTCTTTGGATACTATGTATAAAAATATCGATGCAAAGTAAATGACATATGCACTCAAATAAATGCACAAATAGTCCTTTCATGATTTCACTCTAGAATATTGTTTTGTTGCTAAGGCCACAACGGAATAACCCATGCTATTGTCCTTTTTAAGACTTAAATCAAACGAATCCCATATGATAGAATATGTCTTTGAGCCCCTAATGGGCACAACTTTTCTCCTTTAAGTCATTTTCACACTCCCACTTAACTCTAGGTGCCCTCAGCCTTTGGCTATTGCATGCATCCTGGCGATCAAATTACGAACTAAATTTTTTTGCATGTCCATCTTAGAGTTCGCACTACCTTGAGCTTGTTCTACTTCATTCTAGCACCTGGAAAATTTATTAAAAATCTAAGACTATTGCGAAGTCCTTCAAAAGTGATTTTAAATCATGTCTTTCCCAACTGCTTAAAATTGTCGAACCGTTGCTTCTATCGAGCTTTAATTTCCACTTCAAATTGACACAATTTGGTACATTTCTAGCTTCCATCGGGTCGTAACATATACATTATCATTAACAAATTTATAAAAAAGAATATAAGATTTCTAACATAAATGAGATATATCATAATATCCATTAAAAATAATAGGGGGAGCATGGTGGCATGAGAGAGAGAGAGAGAGAGAGAGAGAGAGAGAGCTCTTAAAGGACATATATATATATATATATATATTATAAACACATAATAATAGAAAAAAAACCCATACTAATAAAATTAGTATTGTCAAAGGATAGATTACTTAAGCATAAACCAAAACAACTACATTTCCCAATACAAGTATTTTAATATGTTTTGATAGTTATAGTCATCTTACATTAAAGAAAGATTGTTGTAGATAAAAAGGCTTTCTTTTGCATTGTTATGCACCCAATTTTAAGAGAATGGCATATGATAAATGCATTAACATGTAGTGTGGTTTCTGTTATGAGCATGGCAAGTGCTTTTCGAGAGTGAGAGGAGATTGCTCTCACAACATACAAGAGTTGAAAGAGAAATTGAACTACAACTTGATTTGGAGATAGCTCAATTTACAAGAAAACTTGATTACAAAATAATTCTCGCAAGACATAACTTGATTACAAAGACAAGACTTGCTATAAGACAAGATTAGAACAATACAAGAATTGGAAGATGACTTACCTCACAAGAGCCTCAAAATTGGTGTTGGAAATATTGAAGGGCATGTAGGCCACTACCCTCTTTATACTAGAATTGAGAAGGTTAAGCTTCTAGATGATGACATTAGTGATGACATAGGAATTATTAACATAAGTGATGACATAAGTAGTGTTGATGTAAGTATAAATTAAGTCTCTTCTAAAACTTTCCAAAGAGTTATCTATAACCTTCTTAAAATCATCCAATGCTTTCTCAAATCTTTCTAAATGTTTTAGAATCTTCATGGAACTAAGGATTATACCAACTTGCATACGAACCAAGGGCTATCATTGTTGGAGCATCCGTTTCATTACCCCCCCCCCCCCCCCCCTTTAGCATCAAGCTCCATGAGGGATAGTGGTGTGCTTTTCAATAGGCCTTGGCTTGGTTGGGTGTTGAAGACAAACTTTGCAAACCTTAATAGGAGCTCTTTGAAGATGTAAAGTTGGTTCCCATGTTCATTCAGTTACATCATAGCCCTTCAAATGGACAAGATAATGTAATCTACCCCTTGAAATTCTCTAATCCAAGATTTTTTCTACTTCATATTCTTGGCAATCTTCAATAATGATTGGAAGTGATGGCTTTGGTATTCTTCTAAGGATACTAGATGTATAACATGGCTCCAAGATTGAAACATGGAATATAGGATGGATTTTCATGGATGGAGGAAGTTAGAGATGATAGATGATTGGATTTACTCGGCCAAGCATCTTGAAGAACCTAAGTCATTGATAATCTAGTTTCTAGGAGAGGAGAGCAGAAGGTAGATCACATCAAACAAGCCAAAATTATTATCCAATTTTGTATTGTGTGAGCTTCTTGCTAGACCACTAAGACCCACAAATCGCTTATTACTTCAAGTCTTTCAAGTCAAGTGCAATGGCTACCTCTCACATAGTTGTACATGCGCTCTCACACCTACGAGTGTAGTGAGCTTACCTCCATGCTCGATTGAGTTGCCTCCTCCCTCAAGCACTCTGGTAGCTCCATGATCCAAGATGCAACCTCAAGCATGCTCGATCCTCAAGCTCCAAACTCCTTGCTTCATTGCTACGTGTGAGACAAGAGAAGAGAAGAAGAAGATAGGAGAAGATGAACAGCTTCTCCACCATGGTCCCTCACCCTCACAAACTCACTCCCTCTCTCAAAACCAAGCTCAAGCAAGCAAGAAGAAGAAGAAGAAGAAGAGAAGAAGAGAAGAGGAGAGCTAGTTTTGGCTACACACAAGAATGATCTTCTCCATTCCCTTTTTGCCTTTTTATGCATGCCCTCCTCCTCTTTGGGAGCCCATCTCTTTTTACATGACCAACCGTTTTGGCCAAGGTCTTCTTTCTTTATTTCTTTCCTATTTTCATGGTTCTTTCTCTTGTGCTCATCTACATTTACAAATTGCACAGGAGGGAGCCTAGTGCTCTTTTACAAAATGAATTACAATGTTCCTAGTGCTTACTTTGCTAGAATATTAGGTGCACTCATTATTCTAAACTTCCTTTTGCATTAAGGCTTTTCCTACATTTTTTCAAGATTGCCTGTCTTTTTTTCTTTTCTTTCCTTGGTCTACCACCTTAGGCTACCTTCCATTTCCAAATTTTTGGGGCCTTTGTGTCTTGGACTTCCTTTATCCTTTGGGTTATAACATCACCTCCTCCTAGCCGAGTGCTAGTCACATAGCACTCGCTAATAAGAGCTCGTATGGTTGAAGGTTTTCCATGTGGATTGGTGATGGGATTTCCAGAGATTGGCTATGGAAAAGAGTCACATCAAACTAGATGGAGAGTTGTGGATGTCGAGGAAGGATTGAGTGGATGATGGGGGCCTTTGATGCCAATGGTGGATCACAGGTTGTCGAATGTACTATCACTCATGTCCCCTAGGAGGTTCATGCAAAATTTTGGCAGGAGAGTGGCTCTCATCATGAGGTGCACCATCAAAAACTATCAATCCTATCATTGAGGTCAAAAAAGAGGGGAAGTAGCCACTCCTCCTCTACATTAGGTTTTTGTTTTAATAATACTCATAGTAGGACGAGGTAATTACATGTAATGATGAAAGTGGGGTTAGGGCAGCATGAGGAGAAATTCAAGAAACTTGCTATAGATGGGCAAAGGTCCCTTTCAGCAAAAATCAAGCTCTCTTTAGGGATTGATGCATTTAGATTATAGATCAAAGGGAAGTTGTATCTACCATGCACCTCTGGGTTGAAATCAACTCCAATTCTTCTTGGGTAGAGCATGTAGATAGGATCATCCTGCTCATAGGATAGGGTGCTATAGAAAGTGATCTAGACCTCCAAGCTAGAGTCCCAGATGTTCTAGGGCCACCTTGGCTATGCCTCATATACCTCTACCCTCTGGGGTACCTTTGCCACCTTATCTTCCTAATTTGTAGTTTCCTGCTGCCACCTTGTGGGGTGTCTCCGTTCCTCTAGCCATCTCCTTCCTAGACTAACTGAAAGCTTCATGACATCCTCCACCACCCTAGGAGATAGCACTCTATCCAATGAGAAAGGGAAGGTGAAAGAGAACTTGAAGGGGCTACAGTTCTCCCATTGCTCCCACACCACAAGTTCCTAGCCCCAATTGATGAGATCACACTCCTCACTTTGAGAGATGGCCACTTGAGGAACTTACAATGTCCTAGGTTGAAACTTTTTGCGGGCACATTCCACTTGCTCCTTGTGCTTGTGCCTTGTCTCCACCATTTGTTCAATGGCCATGCTTCCTCCCCTTGCTCTTCTATTTGCACTTGTATTTGCATAGAGAGGCTTGATTCCTACATTTGTTCCTTCTCTTGACGATCCATTTTGAAATTAGGTCATTCTTCCTAGACTGGCTCTGCTGGCTCCTATTGTGGTGGTTACATTGGTTGTTTAGGCTCCAAGCCCTAAGAGAGTGAGTACTTATGTAGTTAAACCAGTTAAGATTAGGTGAGCACATTGCTCCTCTAGTCCCAAACTAGTGCTAATCTTGGGTGCCTTGTCATGGAGTCCATGCTATAGAGCCCTCCTCGTCAATTCTAGCTTTCTCTTGAGCTACTCCACCATCTCTTCTCCTCCTCGCTGTGTGATATTCAACACTCTTCTTAAGAATGTGTGTTGTTGCTACAAAATTCATGTCTCGAAAACCACAGCTTTGCTTTCTACTAGAAGTCGCTCATGCTCGACATGGGTCAGCTTGTAGGCTAAGTTTTTTATTCAATCTTCATTTCTAGCTGCCCATTCTTCTGCTTTTTCCTTCATCTACTCTAAACCTTGAAAGGGAAGTGAACCCTAGGAGGAAGAAGCTTGGTGGTGAGAGCTATGGCGGATGGAGAGCAAGAGCCAAGAGAGAGAGAGACTCAAAAGTGGGAACTCCAACAACCACAATGTGTGGCTGGGCCTTCCTTTATTCAAACTGTCACTAAAAGAATAAAGAATAAGTGACTATGACGGGCGCCCACCACCTGCAGTATGCAGTGGCAAGTACTGTCAGTGTAGTAATACACGGGTGGCTAGGCGGAGGCGCCTTTACCCCCAACAACCTCCCACTTAAAAGGGAATTTTCCCTAGTGAGAGAGAGAAAAAAGAAAGACAAAACAACATGTACACATGTACAATAGGATGAGGACAAGGATGCCATCTCATCCAATGCCCATCAATCTCCTGAGGAAGGCAAAGCGCTCGGTAGTGAGGCTTTTCGTGAGCAAGTCTACAGGATTTTTCTCAGTCGAAATCTTGACAAGGTCAAGAGACTTGTCCTCAACGACCTCGTGAATGAAGTGATACCTCACCTCAATATGTTTCGTCTTCGCATGGAAGACCGGATTCTTGGCCAACTGAATGGCACTCATAGAATCTGAATGTAGTGTAGGCATAGCATCTGTCATACCAAGGTCTGCAATCAAACGGCCTAACCAGATAGCCTCGTTGCAAGGCTCTGTGGCTGCAATATACTCAGTCTCTATAGTGGAAAGAGCCGTACACTTCTGCACTCTAGACATCCAAGAGATTGCCCCTCTAGCATAAGTGAACACATAGCCAGAAGTGGACTTCCTACTATCTACATGCCCTGCATAATCAGAGTCACTGTACCCCACGACTCCTGTATCCTAGCTACCATAGCAAAGATACATATCTGATGTGCCTTTCAGGTACCTCATGATACCCTTCATGGCATCCCAATGTTTCTTTCCAAGTGTAGCCATATAACGTGCCACAACCCCAACTGCAAAGGCTATATCTAGATGGGTGGCTATCATGGCATATATAAGACTGTCCACGGATGATGCATAGGGAATCTTGGCCATCTCGGCCATTTGCTCATCTGTGTGTGGAAAATCGGCCTATGAAACCTTCACATGATTGTCCTGTGAAACCTTCACATGAGAAGGTAATGGACAGCTAGTAGGCTTAACATCCTGCATGCGGAAGCGCTCAAGGACTTTATGAATTTACTCCCTCTATGACAGATAGAGTAGTCCATGAGATCTATTGCACGTTATGCGTATACCAAGTATATGAGAGGCCTATCCTAGATCCTTCATCTCAAAGATCTTCTTGAGCTGAGCCTTAAGAGCATCTAGCTCCTCATGAGTTGTCCCTGCTAAAAGCATGTCATCCACATAGAGTACCAAAATCAGTAAAGAACCGTTACAGGCTTTCTTCGTGTACAAGCACGGATCCATAGCACTTTGGCTATAGCCCTGTAACTGCATGAATGCGTCAAACTTATGGTACCATTCCCTAGGTGCCTACTTCAAGCCATATAGACTCTTCTTTAGCTTGCACACTAGGTGTTTCATGCCAGGGTCTGCAAAGCCCTTAGGATGCTCCATGTAAATCTCATCATGCAAGTCCCCATGTAGAAAAGCCATCTTGACATCCATCTAGTACAAGTCCAGGTCAAGCTGTGCAATCAAAGGCATTGGAGCTTGCCTGGCATTCTCTTCAGTCTGGATTTGAAGAACTTCAACCCGAGCTTCAATGGCAGTCATGGCACCTTCATTTGCAGGTATGTTTTGATCTCCCGCCTCCTCCTCGAGCTTCCGGAACTTCTACAGCTTCTTCTCGGGCTACATCAGAGCCCCCTTGACATTGCCAAGTGCCCCCGAGGGCTGTAGAAGATCCCCTAGCCCCCAAGAGCAACCAACACAAAATGTGGTGCCTTTTTAGGGGGTTGGGCTAATCCCCTCCTGGCATTTCCAGCTTCACCATCATCTACGGACTCCCTGGCATTGGATCATGGCTCCCAGTGCCTGATTCAAGTGCTTCCCCCTTCAGCCCTTTACTGTATACACAGTCCTAGGACTATCAAAATAGGGAAGCACTTGACATTTATTATTTGCATTGCCCATTTGATGCCTATTGACGCCACCCGGTGATGCCCAAATGTTATGGGATGCTATGTCTATGCTTCGAGACTGATTTGGAGTAAATTTGAGCACTGTTTGAGCTTCATATAATAGTCAATTTCTTGTTGTAATACAGTGGGCTGAAGCTCATTTACTTGGTGTATGCATTGGTTCATGGATACAGGGTGCTTCGTGGAGGTTTGAATGATCATATCGATGTATTTGAAGGTTATCAAATGCTTCTTCTTGGTTCTGGAATGCTTTTGAGCTTGTATTAAGCTTTGACTTGGTTTTTCTTCACTGGAATTTGGCTTCAATTGGCTTGCTTTGGACCGATCTATGCCTATTGTCACTACTTGACATTTAGGCTTCTTGCATTTATGCCTTGGTCAGATATGGATGCCACTTGGTTTGCCCATACTTGACAGTTACTTGGAGCTTCATCTTCTGATGTATTTGAGCATTTTGGATCTATTGGGCATTACATTTGGTTGTCAGTTACATGCTTTTTGAATGCTTTCAGTCTTATGCTTTACGGGTCTGAGATAGCTTGGGATTTATGCTCCCGATGTACCCTATTGGGATTTGGCATGTCTGATGCTATGTATTTGATGTATTAGAGCGTTGCTTGCTCTCTTTGAATCTGACTTCACTTCCAGTGGGAGCCTCTTGGTATATTCGGATGTACATAGAGTCTTATTTACAGATGAGCTTGAGCTTGTGGAACAGTTACATGCATTTGCTCTCTTGAGACCTTTACATCTGCAGTTTGGCCATAATGGGCTGATTTGATACGCCTATTGGGGTAGGCACCTATCTCTGTCACAGGTTTGTCAGTTTTGTATGCATCTTGGATGGTTATGTATTGAGCTTCTTGCTCTATTAGTTATGCATGTGGTTGAACTCTTCTCTTACCCCGAGACCCATTACATGCATGACTTCTGGACCTATGAGATGTCTCTTGCCTGACACATTATTGGTTTGACAGTTCTTGGTACCTTCTTGCCCTTGGAAACTCACTGTTGGATGTATCTTGCTACCTGGCAGTTGTAGTGGCATATGTATCAATGATTGCTTCACTTTGAGACAGTTTTACATACTACTATCATTTATTACAGCAAGCTGAAATCTGTATATTTTGAGCACTTCTATGAGGGTAATGCTTACTATTTGATGTTATCTTGGTCATATTTGGTGGACAGGTGCTTCTCTTGGTAAAATCCACTCTTTCAGCTAGTTTTAGAAGTGGTTTTAGTGCATTTTCTGCTAATTGCAGCAACCTGCAATTTTTCTTTTTTGCATTGATTTGGGACAGTATGGCTAGTAATCTAAAAGTCACAGCTCTCTTTAACATTGTCAAGTTGGATGGTACCAACTATGGGTATTGGAAGTTCCAAATATGGCAGGTTTTGGTGCAGAAGCTGCAGATTAAACCCTTGCGTTTCAAGGGTGTCAAACCTGAGGATATGGATGATGATGTTTGGATGGAAGTTGATGAGCTATGCAAGTCTACCATTATTTTGTCACTCTCAAAAGAGGTCCATCATAATGTTGTTGAAGATGGACCTTCGCATGAAGGAGGGACCTCCCTTTCATCTCATTTTAGTCAGTTTCATGCTATCATAAAAAGTATGTTGTCATAGGGTATTGAGTTCAAAGAAAACTTGCACCCGTTGATTCTGCTTGGCACCTTGCCTGAATCATAGAATGTCTTCTGTACTGCCATATGCACGAACAAGCTTGATGGACTGAAAATCAAAGATGTTGAGAGTGCTTTATTGAGACTGAGGAAATCAACTAGAGAAACAATGATGCTTTTCGCTCTTCACATGCATTGACCATTAGAGGTGGCAAACATGGCAGGCATGATAATGATCATAAGGGCAGGGACTCTCAGAAGTCTAGGTCCAAGTCATGTGGTCGCAGTAAGTCCCATGGACGAAAGTCTAATCTTACCTATCATTATTGTGGGAAAGCACGACATATTAGGCCACAGTGCCATAAAATGCGCGATGATAATCCCATGGAAAAGGGCAAAGAAAAAGTGCAGGAAAAGTCTTTTGAGCGCAGTCTTGTACCTACAAAGTCCAATGTGAAGATAGAAGAGGTTAATGTCATGCAGGTCACTGATTCAGATGATGATTACATACTTGCAGCTTCTTCATGCGATACCCTACAAACTTTTGACATTCTATGTATACGCAGTACTGGCTCTTGGATTCGAGTGCATCCTTTCATGTGACACCCTACAGAGATTGGTTTCATACCTATCGTACCATGTCTAGTTCTGTGCGTCTTGGTGATGACAAGTCTCTTGATATTGTGGGCATTGGAGATGTTAGGCTGTAGTTTCCTTCTAGTAGCTCTTTTGTTTTACATGATGTACGCCATAAACCTGCGTTGACTCACAGCCTTATGTTAGTTGAACAGCTTGATGATGCATGGTATTTTGTATCTTTTGGAGGCTCTACATGAAATATTACTCGTGGTAGGCTTGTACTTGCAAGAGGTGCCAAGTCTAGTAGCCTCTATCCCTTACTTGTATCTGGAGCTACATTGGATCATGTTTTGTCTGTGGGTTCTATTCCCCATGTATCCCTTTGGCATGCTCGTTTGGAGCATATGTCTCTTAAAGGAATGAAAATGCTCAGTGATTTGCAGTATCTTCTGCCTTTTGACTCTTTGCATTTTGATTCTTGTGATCATTGATTGTATGGCAAGTAAACTAGAAATATGCATAAAAAGTCTGGTAAGAGACACATGGGTGAGCCCTTGGCTCTTGTGCTCTCAGAAGTATGTGGGCCCATGCCATGTCAATAACTTGGTGGGGCAAAGTAATTTATTACTTTCATAGATGATTACTCACATAAGTTTTGGGCTTATCCCATAAAGAGAAAATCCGATGTCTTAGACAAATTTTAGCGTTGGCTTGCATTGGCAGAGAACCAGTCTGGGAAAAGGCTCAAATGCCTAAGATCAGATAATGGGGGTGAGTATGTATCACGTGATTTTGAGCAGTTTTGTGATGAACGGGGTATTAAGGATCACTTGACTGCCCCTTACACCCCACCCCAGAATGGTATGCCTGAACGCATGAATAGGACCATTCAGGAAAGGGTTCGTAGCATGCTTAGCTAGGCTAGCTTACCGCAACACTTTTGGGTTGAGGCAGTTACTACTACAGTGCATCTCATTTAACAGGTCACCTAGCAATGGCATTGACTTTCAGGTTGCAGAGGAGGTATGGGCAGGCAAGACCCCCTCTTATGATCATTTGCATGTCTTTGGATGTGAGGCATTTTGCAATGTGCCCAAGGACAAATGCAATAATCTGGATCCTAAAAGTGTCAAATGCATTTTCATTGGCTATGGAGATGCAGGAGAGATGGGTTACCGTGTATGGGATCTGTAGGCGCAGAAAGTGATCCGCAGCCATGATGTCATCTTTCGTGAGGACAAAATGCATATGTGGCTTGAGAAAGTGGTTGAGGTATGTAGAGTTATCTTTCAGGAGGAGCCACTTGCTCCCATTCAGCCCACTCCACGGCCAGCTAGATAGCGTGCAACATCACCTAATGCTCATGGCCCAGATGCTAGACATGTTGATGCTAGACAGGATGTCAGTCAGGCAGTAGAGCCTAGATTGAGGCATTCTAGTAAAGATAGACAATCTCCTGATTGTTTTGCACCCTCTATGGATTATGTTCTGGTTATAGATGCAAGAGAACCTCTCACTTATGATGAGGCTATACGCAAGGGTGATTGTCACTCTTAGGAGAGGGCTATGCAGTCTGAGCTTGACTCATTGCATAAAAATCAGACTTGGTATTTGGTTTCCTTGCCTTAGGGTAAGAAATATTTGCCATGCAAGTGGGTGTACAAGCTCTGATACCAGTTGAAAGGGAAGTGAACCCCAGGAGGAAGAAGGTTGGCGATGAGAGCTATGGCGGATGGAGAGCAAGAGCCAAGAGAGAGAGAGAGACTCAAAAGTGGGAACTCCAACAACCACAATGTGAGACCAGGCCTTCCTTTAGTGCAGTGGCGGGTACTTCAGTGTAGTAATACACGGGCGGCTAGGCAGAGGCACCTTTACCCCCAATAAACCTTGGTTTTGGTATTGTGCTAAAGTGGCCATTACCTACTCTTGCTCTTACCATAGTGTATGCATTTTCTCTAGCTCTTGGGTTTTCCTTTTCAACTACTCTTTAAGTATGTCTTGTTCATGGAGAACAGACTCCTCATCCCGTTGGTTTCTTACCTCTTGTAGCTCCTCTATAACATGTTCTCTTTGCCTCTTCAACTCTTTTAATTCCAACTCTAGGTGTTTATTTTTGTGGGAGTTGAGGGAACACATATTTTCTAAGGAGATACAGGTCTCCCTCTCTTCATCATACAACTCCTTGAGACCCTCCTCTCCCTCTCTTGCCTTCTAGGCCTCTTTTAAAGAGATTGCCTCCCTATTAATGATAGTTATGACTCTTTCTTGCTCTATCCTATAGTTTGTGAATGCAACCATTTCTTTCTTGAGCTCTGTAAATGCATCCTTTTTGTCTTTAGTTGCCTTGTGGAGTTGGCTTTGAAATTCCTTCACTAGTTCATCTTGATCTTCATTATGGCGCATGGCCAAAGGTATTGAAGTAGTTGATACTTCTAAGTGGGGTAAATTTGGCATTTTTTGTACTTTGCTGACTAGGTACTACACCCATGCCATGAGATTTCTTTCATTGAATGCCCCCTCCAAAGTCCCTTGTGTTGGGGTGATTGTTGGTGTGGCAAAGACTAGTGGGATGGGGTGTAATGGGGTTTTACCCATGCCTTTCACCACTGGTCTTGGTCTAGCTTTCTTTGTTGCTATGCTTGTGCTTGGCATGTCCTCCATTAGTGGGCTCATCATTGCCAATTCCTAATATCGGGAGGTTTGCTCTACTGATATCTGAATGGGAAGGGAAATCTCCTCTTCTTCTTGTTTCCTTAGCCTTTCTTCCTCCTCTTCTTGCCTCTTTTGGCGCTCTTCTTCTAGCCTCTTTGACTCCTTCTCCACCCTTTGCAGCCCTCTATTTTCCTCAATGGTGGAGCGGACCTTCCGTATGGGAATTTTGAGAGTAATTTTTCTTCTTTCCCCTTAGCTTGAGAGTTTTGAGTCTTGCTACTCACTAATTTTCCTCTCACTTGAGACTTCTTGTGGTTGAGGTGGTTGATCATGCTCCTTTTTATTAATGACTCTTGATATGTTGTCTTGCTAGAATTTATGGTTTTCTTCTCCCTCCCATTCTCCTCCTAACATCCAGATGGTCAGCCTTGATGGGGTGGGAGAGTGATGCTCCTCATGGATTGGTGATGGATCTTGGTGAGTTGGAGATGGCTCCAGGGTTTCCTCTACCACCTCTTTCTCTGTCTCCTCTAGAGCTTCCTAGATAATGGCTATTAATACTCCTCCAAAACCTATGGTTGAGGCCTTGGAGGCAAGTCTTTTCCTTTTGGACTCTGCAATGGTAGTCGTGGACTCTCCTCCTGCCACCCTTGGTGCTACAGCTAGTATCCTTACCGAGGCCTATATTTTTGTCCAGATGTAGGCATTCCAATTCATCTTGTCTAAGGAATTGGCTACAAGGCTTTTTAGCAAGGATACACTGATTCTACTCATAAGGGCATTGTATGTCTGGCTCAAAAAAAAGTGTATGGATCATTTTAGCATGCAATCGAATGATGGGATCTAGAACATCCGCTAGGATAATTCCATCATTAGTGTAGACCCTTCTTTTGTCCATCCCTAGCATTCCATACACATCCCTCTTGGGTCTCTTTTCTAGCTTCTCTACTAGCCCCAATGCCTTCTCTACGATTTTTGGACTAGGGGGAACCACTACACTTCTAGAGGTCTCACCTTGCCTGAAGATCACTATGCTAATGTTCCTTTGGACGTTGAAGGTATTAGGAATTCAATGCATTTACTATGGTCTATGTGTTATCCCAACCTTTCTAGGTATTTGGTAAGGTTGCATCATTCCAGCATTTGTGCCACCACCTCTTCGACTGTCACCACTCCTTCCAAACTGTGGATGTTGCGATATTTCAATTGGTTGAAGTCCTAGATTTCCATGGCTAGTCCATATCTTCTATGCTCCTCTGAGAAGGGAAGCTTGTTGGCTTTATCATGTTGTGGCTTAAGGTGTTTTGGTGGATTGGGTTTGGTTGAGCAGGACAAGTTGTCTCATGTCACTTCAACTAGACAATTCTCAGTGGGTGTGGTAGGCTTGGATTGTGAGGTTTGCAACTCAATTGATGCATAGGTGTCAAGGTTCTTGGTGATTATATTAGAGTCTTTAGAATGGCCTTGTTTAGTTGCTCTGGTTGAAATTTGGGTCAATAAACCATTTGAGGACACAATGATTGAGCATGTTCTATCTTAATTCTTCTCCTCCCCTATTTCAATTGACATTGTAGAAGCTTGGTTTGTCAGGCTTGAGATTGAGGATCCAAGTTAGCAATGTGGAGTTGAGCCCAAAGTCTCGTTGCTTGACATATTTGTCAAACCAACTTTTGTGGTGTGCCTTTGCACAATTTAGAGTGTGGGTTGCAATAACAAGGGTTTCAGAGAGGCATTCTAGTCCCACTAGGCAATTTGTCCATGCTTCTTGGCCCTCCCATCACTCTTGGGTTGCTATTCTCAAGCTGAGAACAAAGAACTCCAGTGGAAAAACAGCTTCAATTTCACAAGTTAGCCTGAATGGAGTATGTCATATGGCTATTTTGTATGTCATTTAGTATGCCCATAAAGTTTCCATAAGTTTGTTGTCCCAGTCATTTGCATGAGGCAGAGATGACTTTCATTAGAATACCACCAAGATCTTGTTTGTGAATTTGACTTAACCATTGGCGTGTGGATAGTATGGAGAGGACTTCCTATGGATTATTAGAAAGGTGGATAACAAGTGAATGATCATTTCCTTGATAAAGTGTATCCCTTGGTCACTAACCATAGCTCTATGGGACAGCCAACCATGAGATTACTTGCTCCCAAAGAAACTTGGATGTGGTCCTTGCATCATTTTTGGGAGTTGCTTGAGCTTATACCTACTTGGTGAGATAGTTTGTGGCAACAATGATATATTTGGCTTAGGAGTATTGAGATGCATGACCTAGGCCAATGAAATCGATTCCCCACTCCTCGAATGGTTGGCATGCAATCATTGGGGTCAACTCCATTTTGTCATTATGATAGGGACTTTAGTTCATTGGCACCCATCACAATGCTGTATAAACTTAGTTGCATCCGAGAATAATGTTGGCCACCACAATTGGGACTGGAGCACCTTGTGTGCAGTAGTGTCCCCACCACTGAAGTGCCCTCTAGCTATTCCGCCATGTGCTTCCTTGAGTACATCATATATTTTGTGCTCACAGACACATCTCCTTAATAGTCCATCCTATCCTACCCAATAATAGTTTACCTATAATTAACTGATATGGTTGGATCTTCAAGACGAGTATTTTTATTCTAGCCTTCTCTATTGATTGTTCTCGTAGTTTTTTCTCAAGTATGTGGACTATGTCATCCACCCAATATGGCATGAAGTTTGCTCTAAACAATTCTCATTTGCCGTATATTTTAAAAATGTATGTGGGACATATGATCTGTTATATAATGTTGATTTCCCTTGTGTACGACCATACAGAAGTCAAATTCCAAGAGCAAAAGTAACCATCAAGCAATGCATCCCATTGCACAAGGTTTATTCACAAAGCAATGCTTGATGGTCCACAAAGAAGGTGAAGGGTGTTGCTAGAAGAAAGTGTTTGAACTTCTTTACAATGAACACCATGGCTAACCCTTCTCTCTCCATTGCGGAATAGTTCATTTATGTCTCCGTGAGTTGTTTGCTAGCAAAACTCACTGGATAGTCTAGGTTACATTCACTAGGTTGGCACAGCACTGCTCTTACGGAAATTCTTGATGTATCAATGTGCATGTGAAACGTGATGGACCAATCTGGGGCTCTTAGGATAGGAGCTAAAGTTAGAGCCTCTTTAAGTCTTTCATAGGCCTATTGACATTCTTGGGTCCACTCGAATAGTATCAGTAGCTTATATAAAGGTCTAGCAATCAATGTATAGTTTAGTAGAAACCATCAGTAGTATCCTTTGTGACCTAAGAAACATTGAACTCCCTTGAAGTTGGGGTCCGAGGGGGAAGGTCTATAATCACCTTGACTTTAGAAAAGTTTGTGGCTATGCCATTCTTTGATAGGACATGCCCTAAGATGCAACCATACTTTACCCAAAAATGGAACTTTAATAGGTTCAATTGAATTGTTGAGAGTAGATTTCAAAGACCCATAAAGTGTTGAAACAAAGCGCGTTAATGCAAATTTTAGGTGGGAATTTAAAGCCAACGGAAGGAGAAACCTGAAGATCTCACAATTTTAGAGACCAAGGAAGACGGAAATGCAAAACTTCGGGCGTTGTGGTGGTTGTAGATTTTTGGTAATTTTTTTAATAGTCGGATTGAAGAGATAGGACTTCCCAACCATTTGGGATGTTGAGTTGGACATGTAGGATTTTTCAGATCTGAATTCAAGCACCGGACGGGAGATGAGATGCACAAGGTTGAACATTGCCAAAAAATGGGCAAAGTTTTTTAAAAAAATTTGGGCATGGCCCTTTGGGGGGAACCAATGGGCCCCCAAAAAATTCATGATATGGGGGGTGGGGGGGGCATCGTTCAGAACATGCTGCGCACCTTTAGGCGACATTTTTTGGTGGAGATGGCTATGGGGCTGCAAAGCAACCAATGCAATAGACAATGACAATCAATTCCTTCAAATTTTTGCTTCCCGTCACCAGTTCGAGATCGAGAAATACCACTACCTGATGTGGAAATTGCAAATCTAGTCTTTCTGTCTCCTCCCTCATCTCTCCTCTTGAAGGCTATTCACATGCATGATTCTATGGAAGAAGGAACAGGGGTTGGATGCAAGATGCTGATGGAATAATTGTATTGGAGTGGAGTAGATCGTAGATTAGAGTTGGAGAGAGTGTCAGCGGCCATAAATGAGTGTCACTAGTCTTCCAACCATTAAATACGCGCCTCCAAAATCGGGTTTCTATGCGTAAGCACTCATTTCATTCATTTAATGAAAGATGTTTGATGAAATTATTTGTAAATGGAGTCCTTTAATTGAAAATGTTAAAATTTATTGGAAATCTTGAAGAAACCCATAAAATTTAGTCGTTTAATAATTTACATCAAAACATCAAAATTTGTAATTATGCGATTTTCATAGAAATGATAAATTTTGGGAGTTTTGTTGTGATTTTGGGATTCATATGGAGTAGAAATGAATAAAAAATCAATTCTCAATGATTGTGATTAGTCCCAACTCATAAATTAGAAATATCAAAAACTTTATTTGAATAAATGAAGAAAAACAGTGAAAAATTAGAGAAATTTAGTTTTTGGAGTTAGAAACTTAAGGAAAAATATGTTTTATATTTGTGAATGTATGGCATGGTTGTAGCATGAGGGATAAGCCTAAGTTCAACTATATCTTCATGTTAAAGTCCGTTTTTATCGTTTTTAATAAGAAAAACACATGAAAAATCTACTCTTTATACCTATCAACGAAGCACAACCTAAATGGTGGGGGGAAAAGGGGGTTTTGATATTGAGTAGTAGCTAAGAACATATGAAATTTTGATCTATTTGTTTGTGCATACCATATAGGACATTTATAAATTAAGTTAAAAGGGGTTAAGCAGCATGAGGATGCTCGGGGCTCTGACCCTTAGCAACGAAGCATGACATGTAGGCTAAAATCATTAAAAGAAATATTTGTTGCACTGCACAATTCTGATTTATAAAATGTTTGAGCACTATGGCATTCACAATTTCATTGTGCATATCACATGGTAACTCCTGGATGCATTGCAATTGGTTTCTTATACTTACGACCCACCCTGATTTGTGAGACACCTAAGCTGTTGAAATAGAGCATGTTAATGTAAATTTTAGGTGGGAATTTAAAGCCGACGAAAGCGAAACCTAAAGATCTGACAATTTTAGAAACCAATGAAGATGAAAATGCAAAACTTTGGTTGTTGCGGTGGTTGCAGATTTTTCGTATTTTTTTTACAGTCTGATTAAAGAGAGAGAGAGCTTCCCGATCATTTGGAATGTAGAGTTGAACATGCAAGATTTTTCGAATCTGAATTCAATCACCGGATGTCAGAGAGAGAACTAGGGAGAGAGAAAGAGGAGAGAGAAGACTACAGAAGAGAGAGAAAGACTGCAGGAAGAGAGAGAGAAAGAGTGACGAGGAGAGAGAAAGACTAGATTTAGAGAGAGAAAGACAGGAAAGAAGGGGAAGCCATAGAAGCTGTGAGCAAGAAGGGAGAGAAAGTCTGTAATTGTATTATGGTGTTCAAAAAGATGTGAAAAATTACATCTTCTCTCCTTTTATACCAATGTCAGTGTGACATGGCATAATATCAATATTATTAACACTAATTTGTTATTCCGAGCTTCTTACAATCCATCCCTTCCCAAAAGTTTTTGTCCTAAAAAACAAACCTAGAAACAACTAGAAAGAAGATGGATAGAATAGAGTACTACTCTGTTTTACAGCTTTACAAATGGGAAATAAATGAAAAATGACCACTACATGAGCTGAATTTAAAGAACGGAAGTAAGCCCCAGCTATATATATGATTTGAAATACTTCAGAAGCAAATGGAGCCATAAACTCTTCAACAAATAATCCCAGAACAAAGCAGACAGCTTGCTGAGTAAACAGTCCCTGTTGGACCAAATCTGCCATAACTTTTGATAGAAGTGTCCAAATGAGATGTACCATATATCAAAACGAAGCTCTTGAAGAGTACTTTAAGCCCATATAGATAACTTAATTCTGAAAATTTGGTACGATAAAAACTGTTCTAAAACAGCGTGCTGTCCTGAACCAGTCTGCATCATTACTAGCTCCATAAGCAATAGGCTTCAGCCACCAATGTTTCCCTCAAGTATGGATACTCATCCAATATAGAATCATGTCTCCAAGAAGCCTCTTCAGATAGTAAACCTTTCCATTTGATCAAATATTCCATAATAGAACATGATCGAAGCTTCTTTTCATGCTGACCTATAACAGCCTCTGGGATGTACTGAACAAGACCATCTTCATCAATGGGTGGCAGCTCATCAACTATATCCACTGGATCACCATAATAGGGCTTGAGCTGACTAACATGGAAGACGTTATGAATCTTTGTAGAAGAGGGAAGCTCTAGTTTGTATGCCAAATCTCCAATTCGCTTAAGGATCCTGTAAGGGCCATAAAACCTGTGGGCAAGCTTATTACTGGATCCAACTTTTAACATAGAGTACTTGGATTTGGGTACCTTCAACAAAACCAGCTCTCCTTCTTGGAACTCTAAAGGCCTCCTCTTCTCATCAGCATACATCTTCATTTGATCTTGAGCCTTCCTTAGATTCACCTTACATTGCTGAAGAAGGGTCTGCATTCTTTCCAACTCCTTCTTCCCATGAGGATTGATCTTTTCATTAAAGATGACTGTGGGTAAGGGCACCTTGTAACCATACAAAGCCTCAAAGGGTAAAACTCCTATGCTCGCATGAGTGGAATTGTTATAAGCAAACTTAGTCAAGTGTAACCAAGAATCCCATGAGGTTTGGACATCATAGCAAAAATGGCAAAGATAAGTCTCCAACCATTTATTAACTCTCTCTGTCTGTCCATCAGTTTGAGGATGATAAGCCGTAGATGGAGCCAATTTAGTGCCCATAGATGTAAATACCGCCTGCCAAAAGTTACTCATAAACTTTGAGTCCCTATCATGGACAATCACCTGCGGTAGTCCATGTAGTCTAAAAATATGCTCCATAAACTGGTTGGCCACTTGAGAAGTAGTAAACTGAATCTTTGTTGGGATAAAATGAGCTGTTTTGGTGAGTCTATCAACCACCACATAAATACTATTCCACCCCTTCTTAGTAGTAGGTAAGCCAGTAATGAAATCCATAGTAATATGAGTCCATTTACCCGTAGGAATAGGCAATGGCTGTAACAAACCTCCTGGCTTATGGGTGCTATCCTTATTTTGTTGACAAGGCATACACTTCATAACAAAGTCCTTGACATCTTTCCATAGTCCTTTCCAATAAAAGCTTTTGTTGATCCTGTCATAGGTCTTGAAAACTCCCAAGTGTCCAGCTAAAGGCGAAGAATGTAACTCCTCCATAATTTTCCTCTTAAAAGAAGAAGTAGAGGGAATAACAATCTTGTCTTTCCACCAAATAAGACCATTTTTAAGTTGGTAATGCAAGTTTTCTTCCATAAGACCTTGCTATAATTTTTGAAAGATTTGGCTGAATTCCTCATCTAAAAGATAGGCCTCATGTAGTTCTTCAATCCAGTCATTATGTAATTCTGTCATAGCTGAAACTTTGCAGGCCCACATACGAGAAAGAGAATCAACCACTATGTTATCTTTGCCCCTTGTATGAGTGATGTCAAAATCATAATTCTGTAATGTAGCTACCCAGCGACGTTGCTTTGGAGTGAGATTTGACTGAGTAAGGAAATACTTGAGTACCCGGTGATCACTATGTACTCTGAATCGGCTGCCATATAAGTAATGGTGCCACTTCTTGATTGCATGCAAGATAGACAACATCTCCTTGTCGTAAACATTCATGGCCATCTCCTTATCTGTAAGCTTACGGCTCTCAAATGCAATTACTCCATGCTCCTGAAGCAAAACAGCCCCAATGCCACGGCCACTAGCATCACACTATATAGTAAACTCTTTGGAGAAATCCAGGCATACTAAGATAGGAGCAGAAGTAAGGAGTTCCTTTAACTGGTTGAAGCTACTATCTGCAAGAGCATCCCAAAAGAAAGCCTCCTTCTTCAACCTATCAGTCAAAGGAGCTGCAATTGCCACATAATGCTTTATAAATCGGCGATAGAATGAAGATAGACCATGGAATCCTTTAAGAGAGGTAGTAGTAGTAGGCATTGGCCAATCTCTTATGCATTGCACCTTCTTGGGATCACCCATTGTATTCCTTTTCCACTGACTATATGTCCCAAGTATTCCACTTCAGTCTGCATGAAAGAGCACTTCTTCTCCTTAGCAAAAAGCCTATGATGTCTCAATACATCAAAAACCCTCCTCATATGTGCCAAGTGATCCTGTAAAGTCTTGCTATAGATCAAGATGTCATCAAAGAACACCAAGACAAACTGAAAGAGAAAAGGTTGCAATATCTTATTCATCAGGCTTTGAAAGGTAGCTGGAGCATTTGTTACTCCTCAAGAAGAGCTGTCAAGGCTGGATGGTTTGCTGAATATTGGGCTGATCCTGTGTTTCTTTGTTCAAATGCAAAACAAATATTTGTGAGCACTTCTTGTACTCTCTTTTGAGTTGTTGAATGGTGATAAGCCGAAAATCAGATCTACTAGGAATTCCCTGTAAATGGATAAGCTGTCCATTGGAGATAAACTCCATATATAACTGTGAGAAATCCATAGTGATCCTGCCTAATGTCATCAACCAATCACAACCAAGTACAATATCTATAGGCCCCATTTCCAAAGTGATCAGGTTTACTTTGGCTTCAAAATTTTCAGCCAACTGCAAAGAAACCTGTGGGCAAATCTGTGTGTTGATTTCTTCTTCACCATTAGCCACTTGAACTCTAATGGGCTGCTGTAAGTCTGTGGGAACACAATTTAACTTGTCCATGATGGACTTATTGACAAAACTATGAGTACTGCCACTGTCTATCAGGATGAACACTAGCTTTCCATATATGCTTCCCTTCATACGAAGTGTATTAGGGCTCTTAGATCCCGTCCAAGCATCCATAGAGATAGAACAAATAGTGGCAGCAAGTGACTCATCACAAGATCCACCAGGGTCAAACGGAACATTTCCACCTGGATCAAAAGGAAAAGAGTCGGCTGGATCATAAAAGTACTCTGTTCAACTTCCTCCTCAAGATCTTCATTTTCAGCATTAATTGCCATTGCATTAGCTTCATCTATGTCATCTTCAAAATCCTCAAAAACCAGCATACTCTAAATCTTAGGCTTGACATTTTTGTATACACACTTTGAAGCATGATCAGGTGTATACTTTTCTCCACACTTGAAACATAAGCCCTTGTCCTTCCTTTCCTTGTAAAGATCCATGGGAATAGATTTGGGATTTGTATTAGCTGAAATGGACTTAGGCTTGCTGTCCCCCTGTTTGAATTCAACTTTCGGACTGTTTGCTATCCTGAAATTACTTTGAGGCCTAGAAGCATTAAATGGAGGATAAGTTGGTACTCGTAAGCTCCCATTAGGCACATGATTACTGCCATAAGTGTTACCAACTTGTCCCTGCTTTAAAACAGTCCTTGGCTGTCCATAACTAGGCTGAAATGAAGATTCTTTCCTATACTTTCTTCCATGGCGCTCCGCAAGCTCAATAGCCTTAAAAAGTGAAGTAGGATTTTGCGCCATAACATCAACTGACAAAGATGGCTCCAAACCATATACAAACTTGTGAAGCTTAGCCTCATCACATATGCTTTCCACATACATGGTCAAGTTGAGGAATTGGTTTGTATACTCTCTTACACTTAATCCCCTTTGTTCCAAACCATACCATCTCCGTGCTAACTTCTCTTTCTCAAGAGGCGAAACAAAGACTTCTGCCATAAGTGCCTTGAAAGCTTCCCAATTCTCTAGAAGTATATTTTCTTTCTTGATATACCTCCACCAAGTATGGGCAAATCCTTCTAGATGCAAGGAAGCAAAGTGAATCTTCATATCATCAGTTTTAGGGTATATATCAAAGTAGGACTCCATCTTAGAGGTCCATTCCTCTAAATCAGATGGTGAAGATGATTGGCCATTAAATTTGGCTAAAACAATTTTGTCCTTAAACTCCCTTTCATGAAAGGGTTGCTGTCCCAAAATTGGCTGATCAGGATTACCAAGTACAGAGCCTCCAAATTGAGACGGAAATCTTCCAACAGGTGGCTGAGAATTACTATGGAATCTTCCTGTTGGTAGAGTACCCCTGGAATTTTGAGTATGCAGTCCAAAAGCTTGAGTATTGGCCTCATTCAAACTGCCCAAATAGTCATCATGCCTTTGTGAAGCTTCTCCTACTTCATACTGACTATTTGAAATGCCTGTTCTTCCAATAATCCCATTTCCATTACCATTTTGGTTAGATGGCTGAAGTGGGACTGAAGGGCCACTGTTTGAACAAGCCTTCTCATTAACTTCTCGTGATACCATTTGCAAATGCATGAATTTAGAAATTTGTGCCATGAGTTGTTCATTGGATTCCACCACTTATCAATAGAAGCCTTGGTTTGATCAGTAGATAGAACCATCTGCTCCATTCTTGACAAGATGACCTCATGTCGTTCCCTATGTCTTTGTTCATGGGCACACATAGTATTATTGAGTATACTGACTTCTCCTTGTTGTTGAAGCTCTTCAGGGTTCTATTGAAGTGTACTATCCATCATGGAATCCCTCATTTTCTGAGCATAATCTTCCTGGACCTTATTTGTGTCTTTATGTCCTACCATATTAGTGCAGTCCTGCAGTACCCCTTGTTAGAAAAACGGCTATAAATTTGGCTAGGAAGCTCCGATTTCAGAAATTTTTTGTGCAAATCAAAGCTAAGAATTCCCTCTTCGAGATGAGCTATAGCACGCTATAATAGGTTTAGGAAAGAAAATTCTGTAGCTGGATTTTAGAGTCTGAACTGTCCAGTCCTACACCCTGTCTAGACCTGTAAGTGCCCTGTTTTGACCCTATAATGCAAGATAGTAATCCCAAATGGTTACCAAACCTTGCAAAAGGGTATATAGGACCTGTGGATACCCTGTAGTACCTGCACATGTGCTTCAGTAATGAATGGTGTACCTGTAACCACCTATAAGTACCCTGTAAGTGACATGTAAATTCCCTGTTTTACCCTATTTTAGTCCTGTAGAGGTACTTGAGTCCTTGGAAAGTCTACAATCTTCAATTCTCCACTCGTTGTACCTTTGATATGGCTGAAGATGACTTGATCAATCTCATATGCCTGATAGAGTCCCTGGTTGTCCAATGTTGGTAAAATAATCCACAAGTCTTGTTTATCCGGTACTTAAGAACAATCTTGGAGCCTCAAATGCTTGAAATTGAAGCATTAAACCCGTTTCCCCCAAATTTTTGCTCCATAGAAGCCCTTGATCTTCAATCTTTAACCATTTCATGCTTAATCCTTGCAATTTGTTGAAGAATCCTTGCTGAGATGATTCCACGGGCTAAAAGGATGAAGAATCTTCAAGAAATTGTTAAGAAATGAAAGCTTGGGCTGAAGCTTTCATGGCTGCCCATGGACTGTTCATATAGGGTTTCAAGAGAGTGAAAGGATGAGAAATATAGCCCTATTTTGGAGTAAACACACCAAAAAGTTGAAGAAATCACTGCCAAGGATAATTTAGAAGCACCATAGCTGAAGATTGACTGAGGAGTGATGAAGAACAGGGCTGGAAAAATCAATGCAAATTTTGGGCTGTTGTCCAGTCCACGTGGCAGTTCTTGCAGGCCATAAAATGGTGCTCCACCTGTTGCATTTGATGTCTAGAGTGCCATTATGCAGGCCATTGTTGATGGAGAGCAAGGATCAGTGAGTAAAGAAGAGATCTCAGCCAGAAAACTCCATGGAAGCTTGGGCAAAGCTTGAAGAAAGAGGAAAGGAAGACCTCTTTTGAAAAGTAACTATAGTTTAGTCTCTAACTAAGCCCGGTTAACCATCCTTTACCCTAGTTACCTCCATTTTTGCATGAAATTTGATGACGTCCAGCCATTTAAGCCATTATCCGCCATATCTGACCTTGGATATCTCCAAATGTAGTCTCTTACTAACTGTAGATGTCCTGCAGCACTCCACTAGTCACTGTCTTGTACCATTTTTGTCTGAAATTGATTTTGAAATAGGAAAATGGGACTGAAAATGGAAGAAAAGAATGGATCAAAGACTCAAGCTCTGATACCACTTGTCAGAGAGAGAACTAGGGAGAGAGAAAGAGGAGAGAGAAGACTGCAGAAGAGAGAGAAAGACTGCAGGAAGAGAGAGAGAAAGAGTGATGAGGAGAGAGAAATACTAGATTTAGAGAGAGAAAGACAGGAAAGAAGGGGAAGCCATAGAAGCTGTGAGCAAGAAGGGAGAGAAAGTCTGTAATTGTATTATTGTGTTCAAAAAGATGTGAAAAATTACATCTTCTCTCCTTTTATACCAATGTCAGTGTGACATGGCATAATATCAATATTATCAACAATAATTTGTTATTCCCAGCTTCTTACACCGGATGGACGTGATACATGAGGTTGGACATTACCAAGCTTAAACTGGGCAAAGTTTTTTTTAAAAAAATGGGCATGACCCTTTGGGGAGGGCCAATGGGCCCCTAAAAAATTCATGATATGGGGGGGGAAGGGGGGGGAGGGCATCGTTTTGAAACAATTCCATGCCACCCCCCTCGGGGAAGTTACTATATGTATATTCTCTACATCATGCGCGTTCAAGGCCTATTTATAAATATCCTTATTTGTGAATTTTTCCTGAATAAAACATAAGCCCTTTCTATTCAATCTATAAATAACCGCTTTATATTACACCCTTCTATATATAAAATTTTTATAAAAATAATAATTTTAAAATACCTTATTTTGAACCCACGTGATGCACATATAGATTCATGAGTAACTTACTCAAGCCACCCCCACTCTAGGCGACGTTTTTTGGTGGAGATGAATATAGGACTGCAAAGCAACCAATGCAACAGACAATGACAATCAATTCCTTCAAATTTTTGCTTCTCGTCATGGATTGTGGATTGAGAAATAACTGCCTAATGAGGAAGCTACAAATCTAGTATTTCTCTCTCCTCCCTCCTCTCTCCTCTTGAGGACTGTTCACACGTATGATTCTATGGAAGAAGGGGAAGGAGTTGGATGTGAGATGCTCATGGAATAATTGTACCGAAGCAGAGTAGATTGTATATCAGAGTTAAAGAGAGTGTCAACGGCCATAAATAAGCATTAGCGGCCTCCCAACCATTAAATACACACCTCCAAAATCGGGTTTCTATGCGTAAGCACTCATTTCATTCATTTTATGAAATATGTTTGATGAAATTGTTTGTAAATGGTTTCCTTTGATTCAAAACACTGAAAGTTATCAGAAATCTTGAAGAAAATCGGAAAATTTAGTCGTTCAACAATTTACATCAAAACACGCAAAACCCTGGTTTTCATAGAAATGATAAATTTTGGGGCTTTTGTTGTGATTTTGGGGTTCATATGGAGTAGAAATGAATAAAAAATCAGTTCTCAATGATTGTGATCAGTCCCAACTCATAAATAAAAAATATTATAATTTTTATTTAAATAAATGAATAAAATAGTAAAAAATTAGAGATATTTAGTTTTTTGCCCTAGAAAATTAAGAAAAAATATGTTTTATGTTTGTGAATGTATGGCATGGTTGTAGCATGAGGGATAAGCCTAAATTAAGTTATGTCTTCATGTTAAAGTCCATTTTTATCGATTTTTATAAGAAAAACACATGGAAAACCCGCTCTTTATACCTATCAACGAAGCATGACCTAAACGGTAGGGGGGAAAGGGGGGATTTGATACTGAGTAGTTGTTGAGAACATATGAAATTCTGATCTATTTTTTTGTGCATACCATATAGGACATTTATAAATTAAGTTAAAAGGGTTTAAGCAGCACAAGGATGCTCGAGGCTAACCCTTAGCAACAAAGCATGACGCGTAGGCTGAAATCATTAAAAGAAATGTTTGTTGCACTGCACAATGATGATTTATAAATGTTTGAGAACTATGGCATTCACAGTTGCATTGCACATGTCACATGGTAACTCCTGGATGCATTGCAATTGGTTTCTTATACTTATGACCCACGCTGAGTTGTGAGATACCTAAGCTGTAGGTTTAGGCATTCAAGTTCCTTGGAAAAGTGTTAAGTGAGGAAATATCTTATCTCCTAGAACGTTCTAAAATAAGAGTGGAGTTTGTGACGCCTGTGTTATTTGTGTTAGCGGTGCATCGAGGGGCCAATCCCCCCAATATAGGAGAGCTATAGTGGGGCCACGACATTCAGTTGGAGGGGTGCCTCCTTATGTTTATATTACGAGGTATTTTATACCAAAAATATGCAAGGACTCTCTTTGAGGAGTGGAAAAAGAGTTAATCGTTGGACTACAATTCAAACCAAACGCAAGATTCACGGTAGCAGTTAGGTTAGGGCAGTGTGTCCCTTAGACGCTCCTAGCCGTGAGGCCGAGGGGTGGTGTTCTTTGAGTATAGAGAGGCTCAACTATAGTGCTTATAGCCAGTATCGAGCCCATTTTAGGTCCCAACAATTGCCTACACCATTCAAAGAGTATTTGTAGCTTTTCCAAGTACTCTTCCATTGGTATGGACGCATAAGTCATCGACAAACACTTTCAACCATTTCCTAAGCATGTCCTTGAAAATGGCACAGATGAGACATTGGAAGGTAGCAAGAGCATTAGTTAGTTCAAATGGCATGACTATGTAGGAAAATTCCCCCTCATTCAATGGCAAATGCCATCTTGTGCCTATCGTCTAGATCAACTTACACCTGGTTATAGCTTGAGAAGTCATCTAAAAAGTTGTAGGCTTTCTTTCTTGCCACTCTCTCTAGCATGTGTTTTGTGTATGGTAGTGGGTAATTTTCTTGCTTAGTGGTTGCATTAACCTTCTTATAGTTTACGCACACTCAAATCTTCCCATTCTTATTCATGACTATGACTATGGGTGATATCCAGTCTATATGCTCTATCTCATAAATGAATCATGCCTTCAATAGCTTATTAATCTCCTCCTTTATGGTGCGTGCATGCTTAGGATTCATTCTATATGATTGTTGCTTGACTGGTGCTGCATCGGGGGTCATGGGAATGTTATGAGTCACAACACTTAGATCTATTCCCTTCAGTTCATCTAAACACCATACAAACACATCAGTGAACTCCCTTAGGAGATTTATGAGATCATACTCTTCCTTCTTGGTTAGATCATGTGCTATGAACATGGATCAAGGCTTGTCCTCCCCTCTCGCCAAGTGGACCTCCTTAACTTTAGTGGTCCTTCAATGGGTTCACTTGCTTGGCCTTTTTTCCATTTGGCTCTTGCTAACACCACTATTCTATCACCCTTTTATACCTCACGAAGTGCTTGGTTAGGTCCTAGGGTTCATTAGGAAAAAAATGAACTCACAAATGGGCCTTTTAGTTCCCCCTCTCTCCTCCTTAAAACTATTGAGATGGCAAGCTCAACACATGCGGACATTGATGATGGACTGCCTGGCTAGATGAGTCTGCACATCTACACTTAGCACGTTGGTGGTCATTATGATACTCACATGGCCACTGAATCATCACTTATTATATTTAGTTTGTTACACCTACCTACAGCTGGCAAAGATATAGTATCAATCGATTAGTGTAGTCGGTTATGCATTGTTTGACTTAGAAGGCCACTTTCCTTTATGTTTTATCTTATCTGTACTTTGTGTACATTGTATAGTGTGTGGAAGAAGAAGAAGAAACCATCAAGAAAACGGTTTGGCCTCCATCTCTCTTCTTATGTTCTTGAGTGAGCTTCCTCTTGTGTATACAGTGTGTGTTTGGCACAGCAGCTCAAGCAAAGTCCCCCATCCACGCGATTTTTGACATGTTATCAGAGCCATGCCACTGAGAGAGGCCGATTTTGAAGGCTGGAGTGAAGCAAAAGAAGTAAGGTTTGAGCAAGCAAGCAACGGGTAAGAAGCTCTCCCATTCTTTCACTCTCTCTCTTGGATAGTGCCTGTGGAGGCACCAAAAGTAGGGTCGAGCAAAAATCTCAAATTGCTGTGAGATTTGGTATGCGAGCAGATCACCGTATATTCTACAGATTGGCTCTTTAGGGCTTTCCCATAATTATTTTGAGAGTCTGAGGCCGTTTTAGGCCTCGTTTTAGAGCTGCAAGGTTGCGGACAATAGTTTCGGGGTACACTGTGATTTCGACTGTATTGACCGAAAGTGAATGCACATGTTACAGATTGCGAATCTGTAATTTTTGAGGTGTTTGCATGAAGAAAACATAAGGTTTATCTACAATAGGTTGTAGATTACATATACTATTGAGCAATCAGTGAAAAAGGTTGCTTGGTGTATTGTTGTACACGTGTTGTGAAAGATTGCAGAAGACTAGCTTGCTGTGTTGTATCCTTGTTTGTGATAATGGTAAAGAATTTTGGAAATCCCATTATTGAGAAGCTTGACAAGAATAACTACCCTTCATGGAAGTTTCGTGTGACTAACTTCCTCATTGGAAAGGCCCTTTATGAGTTTGTTTCAGGTGAAGAAAAGGAGCCAGAGCTGGGTATCCCTCCGACTGTAGATGAGTTAAAAGCATGGAAAGAGTGGAATGTGAAAGGCAAAAAGGTGATGTACTGGCTATCTGCAGTCATTGATAATACTATGCTGGGACATATCAGGAATGCAGAAACTTCACATGCAGCTTTGACAATTTTTGACATATCAGTAAATACAAAGGCACGAAAGATTCAACTCAAGCAAGAGCTGAATGCCTTGAAGAAAGGAAAAATGTCTGTCAATGAGTATGTGTTGAAGGTGAGGAGCATTGCAGATGCTTTAGCAGTGATTGATGCAATGCCGGATGATGATGATTTGGTTTCATCCACTCTGAGAGGCCTTAACAATGAGAAGACATGGAAATCATTTGTTACTTTAGTACATGTATGGAAGCCATTTCCAGATTTTGATGAGCTGATCTCTCTCATGATTACTGAAGAGATCAATATGTAGGGTGATTTATCTGAAATAAATGGTGAACAGGTCCAAGCATTTTACTCGAGTTCAAGAAGGGAACGTGGTAGATCCTCTTTGAGACGCTGTGGTATGGGATGTGCTGGCGATAACCAGCAAAACAAGTTCAATCAACAGTTTGGTGAAATGCAGGTTTCTGGAGGCAGAGGAAACTTTAGAGGCAGGGGGAGTTCTAGAGAAAGAGGTGGATGGGAGAACAGAGGCTCTGGAAATTCTGCTGTTGTTTGCCATTATTGTGGCAAAACAGGACATATTGCAGCCAATTGTTGTGCTAAGAAGGATGATATTCGCAGTGGTAAATTGCAGCAAGGAAACTATGCATCATCTTCACAATAGAATGAAGACAAAAATGAGCATTTGTTTATTATGCAGTATATGATGAATGCAGTTACAGGAAAGGGGACACATGATGATATATGGTATGTTGATTCAGGTGCATCTAATCATATGACCAGTCATATTGAATGGTTTGGAGAGATGCAGTACTTACAAAACCCAAGTTATGTGTAGACGGGTGATGATTCATGCCACCCAATTTCACACATTGGAAAGGTTCCCTTGTCCTTGTATGATGGCCAGACAAAGAGTCTGACAAATGTATTACGTGTGCCAACAATTACAAAGAATCTAGTGTCTGTTTTGTTGGTTAAATGGTAGACAGGGGTTGCATGTCTAATTCAATGCAAAATATTGTTTTGTAGAAGATTTTAATGATAAGTGTAGGTTGGTTGCAAAAGGAAGTAGAGTTGGCCAAATGTTCACCTTAGATGCTGGAATTCCTGCAATGGATGCTGCTATGTATGCTAAAGGAAAAGGAGTAGTTACAGATATTGAAATATGGCATAAACGTATTGGGCATGAAAATGTGCAAAGGCTGAAATTAATGCAGTCTAGAGGATTGGTTACAGGGTTGCCTTCTTTTAGAGTTGCAAAATTGCATAAAGTATGTGAAGCATGCCAGTTTGGTAAGCAGGTGAGACAACCCTTCTCGTATGATTGAGAAGTGAGCAAAAATATACTTGATGTAGTACATATAGATGTTTGGGGGCCTACACAGAATGTATCTCTTGGTGGCAATAAATACTTTGTCACATTTATTGATGACTGTTCAAGGAAGCTATATGTATACTTCATGAAGGAAAAGAGTGATGTGTTTGAGCACTTCAAATCTTTTAAGGCAGCTGTTGAAATAGAAATATGCTTAAAAGTGAAGTGCTTGAGATTAGATGGAGGGGGAGAGTAGCTTCTTGAGGACTCATGGGATAAAGAGACAATTTACTTGCAGGTATACCCCACAACAAAATGGTGTTGCAGAAAGAAAAAATAGGCATATTTCAGAAGTTGCAAGGGCATTAATGGTTGAAAAGAATATGCCCAAATATTTTTGGTCTAAGGCTGTCCAGACTGCTATCTACATTATGAATAGAACTCCCACAGCTGCAGTTCGTGGGATGACTCCTGAAGAATGAGATAAAAAACCAATATTTCTCTCTCCTCCCTCTCTCTCCTACATAGAGGCAATTCATGTGCAAGAAATCAATAAGAAGAGGGGTTGAAGGATGCTTGTCCGGCTGTGATTGAATTGCTTCAAGATGAAGAGGAGGCTGAGGAAAGAAATTCAACACTGATTGTTGGTCATTCTGTGGGCTGCCCAAAATAATTATTTAAAAACCCGCAACATGCAAGACACGCAGTATGCTCCAATTTTATGAAGAAATTTGCTTGTTTTTGTTGTTTCATGGTCCAAATGTTATTCATATGCGATGAATTTTTTGCTTGAACCTTGTTTGCATAATGTTTGAGGGCTATAACTACAAAAATGCAGAGCCCCTTATGATTTAGAGTGGTTATTAATTCTTTAAAACCCATAAAATGTCATTTTTCAATGGAAATGAGTGGTTTTTTCGATTTTGAGTTGGGAAAAAGGAGTGAAAATGGGATAAACTCAAAGAAAATGTTAAGTTTCAGTAAAAATAATAATCCAACACAAGTAAATCAGAAAATACCTATTTTTCATGAATAATAATTAGGAAAAAATAGCCAAAAATTGAGAAAATTGGGGTTTTCGCACTCAAAAAATATGGAAAAATAAGATTTATGTGCGTGAATGTTTGGCAAGGTTAAAGCATGAGGTAAAGCCTCAGTTTCCTTTGTGTTATAGTGTGTGTTTATTATTTTTTACATACAAAAATGACACAAAACAACTATTTACACCTATGCAACATAGTAACACCTAAACGGCGAGGGGGGGAGGAAGTTTGTGCGATGATCTAATTGCTGAAAATATACAAACTCTGATTTCCCTCTTTGTGTATAGCATTTAGGGATCGTTCCATAATTAAATATAGGCGACTAGTAGCATGAAAGTTCCGATGCTAGTCCCTAAAGCAGCACAACATGTAACGATTAGTAAAATTCATGAAAGGGCTGTTTTTCGCACCTCACATGGCTAGTTTTTTAATCATAAAATGGTTGTGCACAATCCTCATACACCTTGCATCAAGCATGCCACATGGTATCTCCTGGAATGCATTGCAATTGATTGATAAACTTTGACCAACGGTACGAGGATAAGAAACCTAAGTCATCAGTTAGACGGGCACTTCCATTGGGGAAAGTTTTGTGAGGCAAATTAAAATCTCCTGGAACGCTGAATTATGAAAGAGTGGGGTTTGTGCGAATATTACATGTGTGAGCGACGCATCTTGGGGCCAATCCTCGAGGTGTATGAGAGTCACAGTGGAGTCGCGGCAATCAACCGCCGAGAGGTGTTTCCCTATGTGTGTATTACCAGGCATTATGCCTATATGTTATGGGATCTCCCTCTTAGGAGAAGGGAAGGTGAAGGTTGGACTACATATTAGATACAAACGCAAAATCGTCATAAGAATTTAGTGCAAAGTGAGTTTTAGACACTCCTGGCCCGCGAGGCCATGTGGTGGGGTTGTCTGTCGTATGCATGAGGCCCGGCTAGTGCCATAGCCAGTGCCGACCCATTTTAGGTTCCATCAGTGGTGCATTTGTCGGGAGTCGCCAATAAGTGGTGGTTCTCGAATCGAGGGTTTTTAGGGACCGTCAAGCCGAAATACAAAAAACAGAATGTGCTGAGAGGGCTAGACGGCGGTTGGAGATTGTAAGATGTTATTCTCCTCAAAGGAGCAGCCCGTTATAACGCATAAGTGGCAGTGGTTCTAGTAACCTAGGTGTTACGAGTAGCTCTTTGAGTGCAAGTGGAAGTCTTAGAACTTCCCTATTTCCAGTTAATCAACCCACAACAAGTAGGGATGTAATGTTTTCTATACAAACTCCTATTGTCAATTCGGTTGTAGCCATGGCACAACCTATCGCAATTCCAGCACGTACACCGAATTTACTGGCATTAGGAGCACCGTTGTCCATTTTCCATGGGTTAGCAGAAGAAGATGGAGAACTCCACATTAAGGAGTTTCAAACGCTCATGTTCAACTATCGAATCCAAGACGAAGGACACCTAATGATGGGTTAGCAGAAGAAGATGGAGAACTCCACATTAAGGAGTTTCAAACGCTCATGTTCAACTATCGAATCCAAGACGAAGGACACCTAATGATATTCTTCAATATGACGTTAAAAGGAAGAGCGGCAATGTGGCATCACAGTCTAAAAGCTGGAACCATAACTAGTAGTGCCCAATTCTTTATGGCTTTCCATAGGGAGTTTGCCCCTAAGAAGGGTGGACAATATTGGTTGCGTGTTTTGAATGTAACACGCCAAGAGCCAAATGAGAATGTCTAGGTATATGCTAAGAAACTAAAGCAAGTTCTTCGCAGAATTAATGCTTATATTCCCATTCCAGCAGTTGCACAATTGCAATATTTCCTACACGGATTGGATTTTAATATCCAAGTGCAGCTAAGTAGTGTTGCTTTGGCCGATATTGACACTGCCATTACCCAAGCAGAAGGAGTAGAGTCACACTTGCAAGCAGCTTATGCAGCAAGGATAAATTGGAATGGTAATAATTTGGCCTTGACTAATGGGAGTCAAGGGGACCCCATGTTAAATATGAGTGGAAGAGGGAGTATTATGTCGAATATGCCTATATTACCAGCTCCTCCTAGCATGACTATGCCTATGGCTAGTCAGGTGGCCTCATTAAATAGTGGTGGAAACCAAACAATGAATCCTAATGTTGTCCCAGTTGGTCATTCCTAATCAAGTGGTTAGGCCCATGGGACGACAGACTGACGATCGCGGCTATGAGTCGAGTGCTTCTAATGTCCTTGGTGAAGTTAAGGATATGATGAAGCACTACACCAATATGATCTCTGAATAGTATCGACAAATAGCTGTGGATGTCAATTTTATTAAGAAGCAACAAAATTGGAGGAAAACCAAAGAGCGAGCGATGAAAACCGAGCAAGGCTAGAAAAGCGAGCAATGGAAATCGAGCAAGGCTAGAAAATCGAGCATGAAAATTCGAGCAACAAGCTACCTTCTAACATATCTACCCCTAGAGCATCACTGACGTATACAGATAAAAATTGTAGATTAAAATTAAATATAATGAAGACACACACATAGAGCTCACATAACTCATCCCAATGACACAAAAAAGTGTAATCCATGTTCATCTCACAAAGAAGGTGGTAAGAAAATAGTCTGATCTTGAAACATAGATGAGGAACTAATTTCAGTCTCCCAATGAACAAAACAAGTTCACATTACAAAAGTATTTCTTATATTATTCCATATCATGGGATGAAGCTAACAAAACGGACACAATAGATGAAAGCTCATTAAAGGAGCTGTACATGTCCAAAAAGAAAAGGCCGTATGTTGAATTCAAAAATACCCTAGCCTCGAATACCTTAAACATAGTGATTTATTTGCCTATATAAAACCCTTAAGAGGAAAGGATACTTTTTTTAAATGAAAAAACATTTAGGGAAATGTTTCCTCAAAGCTTTGGTCATCCACAAGACCAAAAAGCGCACTATTCAACTCTTGGAAGTAGTGCTTGAGCCAGCTCCACCTTAGTAAGAGCTGCTTGGTGTATGAATTGATGCACGACTTCATTGAGTCCCAAGACCTTTATGAAGACATAGTATAGGTGTTTGCATGGCATGTATACCAAATTCTTCGTGTCTCACTGAGTAAAGTCCTCACATGAGCATCTTGGATATTGTGACACAGTGATAGAATAGGTCAACCCATATGCTATTGAGCCTTCTGTCTTTAGAAAGTAAACATGAGCTTCACCAAGAGTAACAATACTCTCTTTCACAACCTCTGCAACCATTGACTTTGCCATATTTATTTGTTCTTGAAACTGTTTAGATAACTTGCTTCTCCACTTCACAGGCTTTCCATTTCTCCACAGTGGCTGCTCATGGCTTGGAGGTGGCCTATCACGTGGAACTGTGAAACTATCCACAACCTCATCATTCTCTGCAAGAACATCCCGCAAGAAAAGTTAATGGCATTGATGTCACACTTGAAGATATTGTTGTAGTTCCAAAGTACATCCCGCAAGCTAACAAGGAAGTAAACAACCAGGTCCAGTTAACCATCATGCACAAGGGAATAATCTCCAGCAAGTCGATGGGCCAAGGCAAATACTGCAAAGAGGAAAGGCTGTTGTAGAGGAGTTACCTCATGGCAGTGGAGTCAACCTTATTGAGGCTGTACATGTCAATGATGCAGAAACTTCCAATCTACGAGTTGTAACAAGAGGTCAAAAGATTAAAGAGGGTGACAAAGGAATTGTAAAACCTGTCGAGGGAAGCCCTAAACAAGATGTTAGGGAAAAGCGAGTCCTGAATCCTAATATGGAAGGTGGATTGTTAAGACCTGTTGGTAGTAAAGTCGATCCTGAGGAGGATAAGAGATTGCCAAGAAAGAAGGTAAAGGCTAAAAAAGAGGCACCAAAGCCGATGGAAAGACCAAAGGAGAGAATGGTTTGGCACGAGAAGATAACTTTGACTAATTACCATGACTTTGATCTAGCAAGTTCCCTTTGTGAAGTCAAACTAGACGTGAAGCTCCTGCAATTGATTAAACTTTCTCCAGGAGTACACAAGGAATTCAAGAAAATCCTACGTATAGGGTATATAGTAGAACCTTTGGGCATAGCTAGAGTGGGGAAAGATTGGTTTAATCATGCTGAAAAGCATTGCCCTAGGATTCCAATATATGTGGATGGAATATTAGTGGAGCACGCTATCGTGGACACTGGATCCTCCGTCAATATCATTAGTTCAGACTTGATGGAGAGGTTAGGACTAGAAATCCAAAAAGACGGCTCCACACTTCTTAGGATGGCTGATGATAGTCTAAGACAACTAGAAGGTTGCATTACTAAGGTCCACGTTACAGTTGCGAGCATGGAATGCTATCTGGACTTTAGGGTGATAAGGTTTGTAGGATATCCTAGCTATCGAGTTTTGCTAGGCAAGCCATGGATTCTACGGACAAACTGTTAAGTCGATATACTTGCTGGTCGAGTGATTCTAGGTCGAGGTGCCCATCATATAATAGTGGATGCTTACCCTGAGTCTTCTTAGAGTGAGAGAGCTCCACTATTCTCCACTGAACTAGAAACAGTAGATGATCCATCTGGTAGTGAGACGTCATCGAGCGATGGATCTAAGGAAGGGTCCACTACAGAGGATATTTATCAAATAACCTTGAATGAGCCGATAGAGCCTCATGATCAAATAAGAGATGGGGATGTTATGGAGATGGACCTTGGTACGCTAAATGATTCGCGGCCAATTAAATTAGGATCCATGCTCAGTTCAAAAGAAAAAGAGGATTATGTGTCCTTAATTCGAGAGTTTTGCGATATCTTTGCTAACTTCAATGTATTCCTCCTAGTCTAGCTGTGCATACTATTCCTGTAAAGGAAGGTATCTGCCCTGTACATCAGAAAGTAAGGCGTATGCCTTTTGAATTAAGGGACGGGTTGTACGAGGAACTACGAAAGTTCTAGAAAGTAGGTTTGATCTTCCCTGTTCAACATATAGAATGGTGTTCGCCAGTTGTGATCAGGAAGAAGAATAATAATCAAATCCGTCTTTGTATAGACTTTAGAGAGCTGAATAAGAAGACTATTAAAGATTACTACGTGTTGCCGTTTATTGACTAGATTTTGGATCAACTAGTGGATAGGGAAATCTATTCGTTTATGGACTGCTTTGCAGAGTATAACCAAATGGTGATTGCTGAGCAAGACAAGCTAAAAACGACGTTTATTACAGTCTTCGGTACCTTTGCATACCATGTAATGGCATTTGGGTTGTGTAATGCACCTGGTTTGTGGCAAAGAACAGCCGACAAGACCTTTGGTGACATCTCCCCAGAGGAGCTGAAAGTATTCATTGTCGATCTGCGGGCAGCCATCGTAAGGGATAGATAGTTGATCATTTTGCGGAAGTGTTTTGAGTGTTGCAAACAATTTTGCATAGCTCTTAACCCACGGAAGTGCGTCTTCGGAGTCCCTTATGGGCTCTTGTTAGGCCATGTGGTTAGTTCTGTAGGGATTGCGACTGATCCTGAAAAGATCAAGGTCATAGTCACCATGAGTCCGCCACGTACTCCAAAGGAAGTGCATAGCTTTCTATCATCGGTAGGGTATTATCAGAGGTTTATCAATACCTTGGCAGAAAGAACGTTCGTTGACAAACCTTTTGTCCTTTAACTGTTAGTTTACATGGAGTGATGCTTGCAAAGTGTCTTTTGATTATGTGAAGTAGGAGCTTGCCAAAGCACTTGTTTTAAAAGCACCAAAAAGGGGTGAAATATTCTATGTATTTTTAGCAGCAACCATGTATAGTATCAGCTAACTGTTTAGCTCAAATTTGGGAGAAAAAGTGGTACCATCCGATAGCTTTTGCTAGTCGAAAGTTGGGCATTAACTACACCTATATGGAGAAGTTGTGCCTTGCGATGGTATTTGCAACCAAAAAATTCAGGCACTACATTCTTTATGAGAGGGTGGTTTTTTATACGAAGGCAGAAGGGCTTCGATTGTTGTTGAATAAGTTACAGCCACCTGACCATTTAGCAAAGTGGTTAATCACTTTGCAAGAATTTGATTATGAGATTAAAAGCAAGCCACCAAAGCTTCAAGGCATTATAGAGTGTCTTGTGAATTTCGAAGAGCCAAAAGAGGCCGTGGTTGAAGGAAGTGACATGGAGACTTTGTTCAAGATTGATATGGCATATATTCCCTCTTGGTATGCTGCTATAACGCACTATCTTTCTACGAGAGAGACTGGAGCTACTTTATCAAAATTGGAGAAAAGTAAAATTAAACAACAGGCATTGAAATTTTCCTTGATTGTAGGCACATTATATCGGTAGGGTGTTGATGATATCTATCGCCGATGTGTGATGCCTGACGAGGTTCCTTTCATCTTGGAAGAGTGCCATGACTCCACATGTGGAGGGCACTTCGCTGGGTGGTTAACGGCATAGAAGGCTTTAAGAGCTGGATATTGGTGGCCATCCATCTTCCAAGATTCCTTTGAGTACGTCAAGAGATGTGATACATGTCAAAGACATGATAGTTGAGAGAATAGGAAGCGTCCACTTACGCCTATCATGGCTATCCTTCCATTTGAGAAGTGGGGCATTGACTTTGTGGGTCCTATCACCCCGTCGTCTACTACTCAGAAGAGGTACATTATAGTAGCACTTTTTAAATAAAGTGATTAAAAGCCTGACTAAAGCTTGGAAAATCAAGCATAACAAGATGACCCCCTATAATCCGCAAGCAAATGGACAAGTCGAAAGTACCAATAAGCAGCTTGTGGGTATCCTATCCAAGATAGTCTCTGAAAAGAAGTGGGACTAGGATACAAAATTATATGTGGCGGTTTTGGGCGTATAATACGATGTTCAAACGAGCTACTGACCACACTCCATTCAAATTAGTTTACGGGGAGGAGTGTGTCTTGCCCTTAGAAATTGAGTTGCCGACCATTAGATTCACAATCAATCATTCTTTGGGTGATGAACATGCCCTATTTGAGTGATTTACGACTATAGCTCACTTAGACGAGCTCAAATTGCAGAGTTTGTTGCACCAAGAGGTAGCTAAATGGCGGATGAAACGGTTGCATGATCTAAAAGCGAAGAAATATACTTTTAAAAAGGGGTAGTTAGTTCTATATTATGATGCGCGTAGGGAGCTATTTCTAGGAAAGTTGGAACCTCGATGGAATGGCCCTTACAAGATAGTTCGGATAGGTAAAAATAAGTCCACAGTTCTATTAGTTGATCTACAAGGAGTGGAATTTAAGAATAAGGTTAACTTTAATAAGATTAAACCTTATTATTTCTAAGTATGCTAATGCAAAAAAATGCATTGCAGGTCCATTCTGGGGCTAATTGGAGACCTGCAGGAGAGCTTAAATTGGTTGATGGGACGGTTAATCCCTTATTTGGAGCACCCATATCTCAAGCAAAGATATCATTAGGGGAGGCTTATTTGATGGAGCAAGGGATATAAAGTGATTGAGCAAGAAGACAGTACCTTTGTGTGGGAAATTAAAGTTTTCTGCCATCACTGTTTACAAATCTTGACAAGCATCCCTATTGAGTTTAATGAAGAAGGTGCGATGGAGCCGTCAGTTCATCCTCTAAATATGTTGAACTTTGACTATCATAATAACGAATAGGGGAGTTCTTGATGGCTGGTTATGTAAACCCATTATGGACGTATACATTATACTATGATGGAGAGTCCAGGGGTCCTAATAGAAAAGGAAGTATTGGAGTAGTTATCCGCTGAGATCCCTGACGTAGAGTCACAATGAAATTAGTTGCTTACCTCGGGGCAGGATTCACTAACAACATGGCTAAGTATAAAACCTTGATTATGGGGCTGAATATTGCCAGGAAAGGTGGTATTAGGCGGTTGTTAATAAAAGGGGATTCCGAGCCGATCTTAAATCAAGTCAATGGGACATATAGAGTCCAGAATCCTCTCCTTTGTATGTATCATCGAATTGCTATAACCCTACTTGATGAATTTGAGAGCATATCTCTTCAGCTGATTCCACATTATTGGAATCAGTTTGCGGATTCCTTAGCTAATTTTGCTTATGAGGAGGATCACTTCTTCAACTGTGGTCCTAGTCCGAATGTTGCTATTGATAATGAGACAGGACCTGGTCGCTTGTGGGGAATGTTATCAGACCATGCATTATATGGCAGGCGATGGTTGATATGGGTAATGCAAAGAGTAGCCGAGACCCATCTACCACTATTATCTTAGACCCATAAGTTGATCAGAAGACATGTTATGCGTACGCCTCTTGCTATATATGCAGGAGGTATGGGCCATAATTTTATGCATTTAGTTTAGGGCTGAGAGCCCTATTTTTCCCCTTGAAATGGAGCGTATTTGCATATGTCTTCCTTCTTCTAAGGAGGGATCTCTATGAGCTATTTTGTTTGATTCTGTTAGGCCAAGAGGGCCAGCTGCTTTAAGTAGTTAACGTCTGATTTCTTTAGGCCAAGAGGGCCAATTGTTTTCAGGTTTTAATAATCTATTTCTTTAGGCCAAGAGGGCCAGTTAGTTTGCAGTGAAAAGTGCTATTTCTTTAGGCCAAGAGGGCCCCATCTCTGTTTGGTGCAGGTACATTTAAAGCTTTCTTGTTTTAGTGATTGCGCCATACAGGTTGACGAAGTCGCTGGAGGGAGGCTTTGCTGCAAAGGAGCTTCTTGTGGCCATTCTAGGTGGTTTTGTCCCCTTTTCGAGTTTTTTCCCTTAAGCAATTAATGATATATGTGTGGGTGAGGGTTACTTTCTTTTGTTTGTTGGGGACCAGCACTTGAGGCATGAAGTCCCAAGTTTAGGCTTTGTATGTCTAGGGGGAGGTCTGAGTAGTCATTGCCTCCTGCAAGGCATTGTCAGGCATTGAAAGACCTGTTTTAGATGGGAGTTCTAGTGACCCTATTCTACGGACTTGCTAGGCGGCCGTTCTAGGAGTTCTTGCTAGTTGTAAGGTAGTTAGAGAAGCCTACTAAAATAATGATGGAAAGAGACAAAACCCTAAAGATTTGAAAGACAATATATGAATATACGGAGGTGTGTAAAAAGGGGTTTTAACCCCTATAACAATAGAAAAGAAAGAAAAATTCTTGAACAGTCATTCATCGCCTTGCGAAGGCTTGATAGGTTCCTAGGGACGAGTAAGACCCAAGGCCGATGCCTTGTCTTCCTTGGGGTGACATCTTGCCATAAAATAAAGAAAATAAAAGAAGATTGGAGCGAAAATAAAAGTGAGCATTAGAAAAGGATTAAGTGTCGCCTCGCGAGGGCTTGGTAGGTTTTTGGGTATCGAGACAAGACCCGAGGCTGATGCCTTGTTCTCCTTGGGTCACTACGCTTACTCCCTCCTTTTTACATGCTCGAGTATGGACAAATAAAAGCCTAAAAGAAGAAGAACTGTGCTAAAAGAAACTATTTCTTGATCAGGCTATAGGAGTCCTCGCCTAGGAGGAGCTCCTGGTTGAGTTGTCCTTAGTTAGGTAGATAGTTCAGACCACCACTTACGGTGACCTCTTTGATTGTTCTTTTTATCTTGGCTGTGTTGGAGCAGTTGGTTAGTGACTTGCTTCAGACTTTCTGTCAAATTATGCTAGGCCTACTCCTTGTGGACTTCATGCCTAGGTTTTGTCAGGGGGTAGGGTATGAGTTGTGATGTGTTGTGTTGTGTATTTTTTGCATCAGCTTGATGCTCCTTTTTGTTGTTTATGTGCAGATCTCTTCGTGGGATTCGATGGGCTGAGTTGCCTATCCAGTGGTCGCCATTGATAGATGAATTGATATGCCGAGAAGTGCTTAAAAATAGCCAAAAATTACGAATATCATGGAAAAAATAGACTTTGTCGAAGGTGGCAATGGCAAACAGTCGAGAGGTGGGTTGTGAAGCAGCTACTAGATTTGGAAGTCGAGAAGAGCGTGATGGGGCCCAGCTTTGTAGATTTTGATGCCATGGAACCACCCGTCCAGACGGATCTCGAATCCGATGTTGTTTGCCCCTCCAAAAGAGAAAAAATCACTTGCCGGAAGTGTGAAAGCAAAATGCATGAACTAGATAATTTTATTAAAATCTTAAAAGCTCTTAATAAAGAGCTTAATAGCCACGAAATGAAACGTTGGGGGGGGGGGGGGGGGGGGGGGGGGGGGGGGGGAAGCATCAATTTTTTGGCGCCCCATTTTTTATCATTTTCTGATCGGTGGAGGCAAGAGGAATCCTCTTGGCCCTGAGATGCTTCTATCCTTCGCCCTCCATCGCCATAAACGAATCAAGGAATGATGCACTGAGCAAAGAGATAAAAAACCAGTCTTTCTCTCTCCTCCCTCTCTCTCCTGCATAGAGGTAATTCATGTGCAAGAAATTAAGAAGAAGAGGGGATGAAGGATGCTTGTCCGGTTGTGATCCGATTGTTTCAAGATGAAGAGGAGGCTAAGGAAAGAGGTTCAGCATTGAAGAATGGTTGTTGGTCGGTCTGTGGGCTTCCCATAATAATTATTAAAAAATCTGCAGCATACAAGACACGCGGTATGCTCCAATTTTATGAAGAAATTTACTTGTTTTTGTTGTTTCATGGTCCAAATGTTGTTCATATGCGATGAATTTATGTTTGAACCTTTTTTGCATCATGTTTGAGGGCTGTAACTACAAAAATGCAAAATCCATAATGATTTAGAGCTGTTATTAATTCTTTAAAACCCACAAAATGTCATTTTTCAATGAAAATGAGTGGTTTTTTCGATTTTGAGTTGAAAAAAAGGAGTAGAAATGGGATAAACTTAGAGAAAATGTTAAGTTTCAGTAAAAATAATAAGCCAACACAAATAAATCATAAAATACCTATTTTTCATGAATAATAATAAGGAAAAATAGCAAAAAATAGAGAAAATTAGGGTTTTCGCACTCAGAAAATATGAAAAAATAAGATTTATGTGCGTGAATATTTGATGAGGTTAAAGCATGAGGTCAAGCCTCAGTTTGGCCTTGTCTTTTGTGTTATAGTGCGTGTTTATTGTTTTTTACATACAAAAATGACACAAAACAACAATTTACACCTATGCAATGCAATAACACCTAAACGGTGAGGGGGGGAGGAATTTTGTGCGATGATCTAATTGTTGAAAAGATATAAATTCTGATTTCCCTCTTTGTGCATAGAATTTAGGGATCATTCTATAATTAAATATAGGCGACTAGTAGCATGGAAGTTCGGTGCTAGTCCCTAAAGCAGCGCAGCACGTAACGCTTAGTTAAAATTCATGAAAGCGTTGTTTTCCACACCTCACATGGCTGGTTTTTTAATCATAAAATGGTTGTGCACAATGATTATACACCTTGCATCAAGCATGCCACGTGGTATCTCTTGGAATGCATTGCAATTGATTGATAAACTTTGATCGACGCTGAGAGGATAGGAAACCTAAGTCGTTGGTTAGACGGACGCTTTCGTTGGGGAAAGTTTTGTGAGGCAAATCAAAATCTCCTGCAATGCTGAATTATGAAAGAGTGGAGTTTGTACGAATGTTATATGTGTGAGCGAGGCTGGGGCCAATTCCCAGGTGTAGGAGAGTCGTAGTGGAGCCGTGGTAATCAGCCGAGAGGTGTTTCCCTATGTGTGTATTACGAGGCATTATGCCTATATGTTATGGGATCTCCCTCTGAGGAGAAGGGAAGGTGAACATTGGACTACATATTGGATACAAATGCAAAATCGTCATAAGCATTTAGTGCAAAGTGAGTTTTAGACGCTCCTGGCTCACAAGGCCGTGTGGTGGGGTTGTCTATAGTATGCATGAGGCCCGGCTAGTGCCATAGCTAGTGCCGACCCATTTTAGATCCCATCACCGCTTGCTCCAAATAAACTCTACAAGGAAACAATAATTAGAACCAATATCAAATTCTAGCCTTAGGTGGACTGGAAGGTCTCCCCCTTCATGCGTCGAGTCCTAGGTAGCTGAGGTATCTCGGGGTCACTATATTAGAGCTTGCCTCTGAGTCAGAATTATACTCTCCCTAGTGCTCCCACCCCTGAAGCTGTCCCAACTCTAGATAGTGGTGGTGGGCAAAGACGTGATAGTCTTGCTTGCTCATGATTTACCACCTCAAGGTATTCTAGGCAAGCTCAATCGCAATCTAGCTTAGTAACTCCTTCACTCACTCAATACATGTTTATCTCTCGAGGTTTAGAATCTACTCTAATTTGTTCAATTACCCTTCCTTATGTATCATATTCTATGGTTTGTACTTCCTACTTGGTCTCCTCACTAGTGGAGCAAAAATCCTCGTACTCGTCACCATCAAAATTTTCAAACTAGGTTTGTAGGTTGCTTGCAAGGTTCCTACTTCTGGATGTAGTCTCACTTGTCATGGGAGTTGAGTTATATGAAAAATTTAGGTTGTGTACATTGGTCCATTGCCACTCCCTACTTCCCATAAGATCCTTGAGAGGCTTCAATTCGGTAGCTAGGTTACCCACAAGCCTTCTTGACAAGTGCTCAAGGATTTCATGAAGTTCAAGTTTGTTTGCTAGGACATGACAAGTGATTGATGTTAGTCATTGGCCCATGGGGCTTCTCGCCATCATGCACACAGGTACTATGGGCAGCTTAGAAGTGATGGCACTCTTAGGGTTGCTAGCAAAGTCTACAGCTTGTCTGTATTCATCCTCTTCCTCCAAGAAAGGGAGATCAATGATTGCCAACACGTGTATCCAATCTTGCTCATCCTCAGGGCAAGGAATGTATTTTTATTAGAGGATCATAATCGCTTCTCAACTTTGAGTCCCTCTTGAGATGGCATCAAAAAAAGAGAAAAGGTCTTCCAAGTGTCCATTTCTACTCGAACTGGTTCAGATCTATTACCCAAAAATATTAGGCCATTACCCTAATCCTCTATTACTCTGGCATTTCTCATCCATGGCCTCCCTAGCAATATATCATAATCCACTCCCTTCATGACTATGAAGTTCATTCAAAATTGGATTCCTTCTATCTTTACTGGCCAATCCTTTAGGACTCCAAATGGTCTAACCTTCATCCCATTTGCTAGGGTGACATTGAACCTTGCGGTTCAAGATTGCATGACTAAGTATACTAACCCCTACTCTCATGTCCACTATCCCCTTTTGTGTAGTATCTCCTAGGCCAATGACAAGTAAGACTGTGTGCATCTACGTGCCCTCCCAAAATGCATTTATTTGTGGGTACTTAGACATGGGGTTCAATGCTACGCTTGGTATGTAAGCCACAACATCATGGTTTGGAAAGTCTTGTGGCTTATGGTCATTAGTGTGTTCTATCCATTGCTTCAATTCTTGCCAAAGTGCAAGGTTTTTTCTAAGCAGTTCTCCCAATGACATTATCACAGGAGTTGTTATGAGTATGGCTAACAAGTCGCCATCCCTCTTTTCCTCTTCAACTTCATGGGTTCCTTGCAAATGTTCTTGAACTTATTGTGTATTCCTAGTCCTCTCAATCAATTTGCCCATGCAGCTGCTCACATGGTGGGGTTGTCTCTCTTGCCCTCAAATATGCAAGTGAGACTAGTGGGCTCATGGTTCAGAGTTCCTCAATCTCTTCCTCAACTATAGGTTGAGCATGTTGAAGGTGAGCTTGCACTTCTTTTATCCACTTCTTGGCCTTATCTGCAACCTTCAGCTATCAATTGGGGCCAGGATACTAACCAACCTTATTAGCACTTCCCTTCTCTCTTGTCTTAGGAGCCGATGTTTTTGCTTCAGCATCTGTAACTTTCTTACCTTTGGTTAATGTGATATCACTCTCGCTTTTGAGTGTTATTTTCACCTTGATTCTCTTTTTCCTCTTGCATTGATTCTTCTTCCCTATGGAGGATGCATCGATGTTGCTAGGCCCGGGTAGTGAGATACTGGCCTACTTCGTTTGAGCTCATGTCATGACTTTTAGAGAACATGTGTAGCATCATCATGGCATGATGACACACAAAAAGCCTAGAATGGCACAAATGGTATAATTCTCGAGCTAGTGGAGGGATTCTGCCTAGGGAAATCAATGAATAGATGTATGATTCCACTTTTGGGGCACCTCAAATAAACCTTTTCTCTATTTTCTTGCTCCTTTTCAGGGGAGTGAGACAAGATATGCCCAAGATGACCAACATGCTATGGGTCCTTGGTTTTGAGTTTCTCCTAGGCCTCTACCTCTTCCTCTACCTAAGGCCATGACTGACATGGGTCTATAGCCCATCAATATTGGATTGCTTTCTTATAAGAAATATAAGGATTCAAATACAAATCTTCCTCTAGGGGTTCCTCGACAAAGTGCACTAGAACTTTTCTCTCAGTGGATGGGTAACGATAGGTGCAAGAGATCTAGGGATCCCTAGATCGGGTTGATATCTGTCCTCGATGTAACTTTCTTTGAATCATTGGGCACGCAAGGAGTGCTAAAGGGGCTCCCCTTCCGAAATATGGTTGTCTAACCCTTGGATAGTATGGCAGCATATAAGGTTGCTGGTAAGGCAACTATCTTGGCAACCAACAATGCATGGCATCATGTCTAAATCTTCCACAATTGGCACAAGGCCTTGATCTGGGAAGATCAAGGCATTCAGATGGTAGGTGATTTTCTCCATAGTGTACACACTACACGTGGAGTCACATAGGTCTTTGTATTGACTCTTGTAGTCTAGCCAACTCCACTTTTTAGGTCAGCTATAGCTTGGGTCTAGTCAATATTCTTCCCTTTCTCCTATTCATCGGAGACTGCTCGTTCACTAGTTGTTGCAACTCTCTTAGTGTTCCTAATTGCATTGCTACCCTACTGCACTATCCAAGAGCTTCTCTCCCTAAGCAAGTTGTCTACCTATATGGATTCCTCAAAGACTCTTATAAGCATGTCCCTTTGCATGTTTGAGTTACTTTTTAGGGCCTTATATAGTTATTTGTTGCAGATCCCATTAATGAACACAGTAGAGATCACTCTCTCATTGGGTCTCTTAGCTACAGGTTTCCTCTTATAGAGACTTCTTACATGGGTAACATAATCTCATAGGTTCTGTTTGTCTTTATTAACTGATATTCATTAGCTTAACAATGAGGTTATTGGAGTATCTTGCCTCTAAGAATCTCTTGATGAAGAGATCCTTCAGTTGGGTGAAGTCATTATGTTCACTAGTGAACCAAGCCCATCCCTTGTCTCCTAGGCATAGATTGCATGCATGTGCTCCCCCCGAGTGGGTTCCATGAGGTTATTATCCTCACACACCTACTCAATTGCTCAACAAAGCTATAGGGGTCATTTCCTACCTAGTATTTATCAAGTTGCTTCGTGACTATGGGTATTTTTGTTTGGCACCTAGTGTTTGGGGTAACTCCCATTGGCTAGCAATGATGCTGCCAAAGGCTGCCCACTCTACTCAACACTAGTAGCATCTAGCAATCTCTTGGTGAGTATCTTTCTTAGTGTAATATTGGATTCTAGAACTCTTTCCCTATTGGCATTGCCTCCTGTTCTATTCCTACGTGATATGGTTAGGATCCTATGAATCTTGTTGAGCTCCCTCTCATGATGCGGCCTCTCAGCCCTTTGCTCATGACTATAACTTGCCATGCATTGTAATGCCATCCTTACTCATTGTCTCTCTTTCTCAAGGTTAGCTCTACAACGTCTACCACTGATCTTCTATGGTGCGCTATCCTCATTTGCCGTTGTATTGTGTGACAAGTCGTCAGATGTCGTCGGGGTGCTCAACCATGCTAATGTCTAAACTATTCTCATTCGTGTATTGTGTGACAAGTCATTAGATGTTGTCGGGGTGCTCAACCATGCTAAGGTGAAGGTCAATGTCTAAACTATTCTCATTCGTGCCATAGTAGTTGTGTCATGACCCATTAGTGCATCTATGAGGTCAACTAAGTCAATTAGAGACGTATCCATAATCTTGGCAAGTCTTTCCTTTGCTTGGCAATGTGATGGTTTGGTCTCCTCCGTGTCTTTGTCCTTGGTTTTCTGGTTCTCTTGTATGATTCCTATGGTTGTACTCCTATTGGTGGGTTTGTTTTTAGGTTTAACTCCCCTTAATGTGTTCCTTGTTAATCTGCCCATTTACAATTGTGCAACACTTAGAGATTAGTAGTGCATCTTGATGTGCACTCTGTACAAAACCAGTTTCCATACATGCTTATGTGTCTATACTGTCAAGTGTGACCTTTGATGGAGTCAACTGCTTCAATCTGTTTCCCACTCTCTTGATGTAGTTAGAAGAAGGGGTTTTGATTACTCTTGACCAATTGAGCTTGAGTTCTCTATGGGTTGCAAGACAGGTGATCCATTGGGTGTCCAATCCAATGAGTCAGTTTGGGTCTCTAAATAGATTGTTACCAAAGGTAGGGTCTTTGGTACCCCACAATCCTAGGTGCAAACAATTCTATGGGTTTGTTTATGGGTTCAGAATCTGGTCTAGTCACTCACTAATCAATTGGGGCACGCCCTAGCTAGCCCCTCGAAGGTTGAAACTCAGTTAGACAGGGTTTTGATTATCTGGTCCAAGTCTCAGACTAGGATGTCCGAGAAACTTGGCTTGGACTTAGACAATTGGACTCAGATGAGGGGTATCTGTTTGAGTGTTTGAGGGTGGTCGTTCGAGGCCAAATATCAATCATCTTGGCTATTTGAGACCCAAAATTGGCCATCCAAGGCCAAGTGGTTCCCACTTGAGTGTGGTCGTATGAGGCTGAATTGTTCGAGTAGACACTTAAGTGACTCGGACATCCCGAACGCGGCCGTCTGGAGGCCTGATCACCATCCAAGTGGCACACAAAACTCATTGAATGGCATAAATATACTTTCATTTCACTTAATGCATGCTAATTAATGCTACTACGATTCCAAAACAACATAAGAGATAGCAACAGGGATCCCAAGCGCACATGGTAGGGTTGAATGTATCAAACCAAGGATCGTAGGCAATGCAGTTTGTAGACCTATAACTCTCTGTCTCTCTCTCTCAAGCTCTCTCTCTCTCAATCTCCTTGAATGCAAATGAGCTCTCTCTCCCCCTTGTTCCACCTTTTTTGTTCTCTCTTTCTCCCCTTACCTCTATTTTTTCTTCCTAGACATGCAAAATCTAATTTATTTTTCCCCCTATTTCGTTATTTCCTACTTATCCAAAGAGTTATTTTTTTCTTATTTTTCCTTATTTCCCAAACCTTAGCGTCTCAAATCTGATACAAAACACACAAGTCCTATTCTAAACAATTCATGGAAAGCTTCTTACACCTAAACTAATCTGCAAAAGAGATCAAACAGCTTCTGGATCCCTTGCTTCCTACCTAAAACTAAGTGCTATTTTAGAGAACTCCTACTTTGTTGCTCAATTTCAAGCACACAAGCACTCAAAGCTTGAATCCATTGGTCCCAACAATGGAACCCAAAATATGTGAGCTTCTCGCTCGACCACCAAGACCCACAAACCACTTACGACTTCAAGCATTTCAAGGCAAGTGCTATGGCTACCTCTCACATAGCCGTACACAGTTTGGCACCTACGAGTGTAGTGAGCTTACCTCCATGCTCGATTGAGTTGCCTCCTCCCTTGAGTACTCTAGTAGCTCCAGATCCAAGATGCAACCTCAAGCATGCTCAATCAAGCTCCAAACTCCATGCTCCATTGCCGCACGTGAGAAGAAGAAGAAGAAGAAGAAGAAGAGCTTCCCCACCATGGTCTCTCACCCTCACACACTCACTCCCTCTCTCAAACACAAGCTCAAGCAAGCAAGAACAAGAAGAAAAGGAAGAAGAGAAGAGGAGTGCTAGTTTTGGCCACACAAGAATTATCTTCTCCATTCCCTTTTCACCTTTTTATATATGCCCTCCTCCTTTTTGGGTGCCTATCTCTTTTTACATGACCGGCCATTTTGGCCAAGGTCTTCTTTCTTTATTTCTTTCCTCTTTTCATAGTTCCTTTTCTTGTGCCTGTCTACATTTATAAATTGCATAAGAGGGAGACTGGCGCTCTTTTACAAAGTGAATTACAATGTGTCCAGCACTTTCTTTGCTAGAATATTCAATGCACTCATTATTGTGCACTTCCTTTTGCATTAAGGCTTTTCCTATATTTTTTTAGCTTGCCTTTCTTTTCCACTTTTCTCGCCTAGGATGCCTTCTATTTCCAACTTTTTGGGGCCTTTATGTCTTGGGCTTCCTTTTTCCTTTTAAACTGTAACATGTATAATGGGTGTTGCGTACGAAGCTTATTTTCATTTCTCTTTTATTCTCTTGAGCTTGTTTTGCAACTCTTTATGAATATTAAAGAGGTGTTGAGCTAAGTCTTTATGAATATTAAAGAGGTGTTGGATTCTTCTCTTGTGATCTTATATGATTATCTATCCTTGGGTGTTGACCATAATTAACAAAGAATGGTGTGAATTGAGTGGAGGCATCGGAGGAATTATTGCATGCAAACTTAGCAAGGGGTAATGTATCCACCAAATCTTCTTTATGATAGTTGATTGTGTATCTAATGTATCCACCAAATCTTCTTTATGATAGTTGATTGTGTATCTAAGGTATTGCCCCAAGACCTTATTCAATATTTCTATTTGTCCATCACTCTATGGATGATTGGCTGAAGAGAGATTCACTTGTACTCCTAGAAGTTTAAAGAGGCTTCCTCGAAACCTAGACATAAACTAGAGGCCATGATCGTAGACAATATCATCAAGTAACATGTGGTGCCAATATACCCATTCTAGGAATTTCCTTGATGTCACTTTCCCATTGATACTCTTGGTTGTTGGGACAAGGTATGCTATCTTTATGAATTCATCAACCACAATCAAGATGGAATCATACCCTTTTGAAGAAGATAGTTCAACAATGAATTTCATGAATAAAGATAACCATGGCTTACTTGGAATAGGTAATGTTTGAAGATGGCCATGATGTTGATGATGAGGGACTTTAGCTTAATTGTATGTGCCGCAAGAATGTAGAAAGTCCTTGACTAGTTTCCACACTTGTGGCTACCAAAAAACCCTTAAAACTAGCTCAATTGTCTTGTTAGGCCCAAAATGCCTCACTAAGGGGAGATCATGGATCATTTTCAATATATCCACTTACAAAGGACCAAAAGGAATATGGTGGAGTCCTTTATAATAGAGCATCCCATCAATCTTTTGGAAACCCCTTTGAGTTTATTCTGTGCCTTGATATAATTGCATCCTTATGTCCTTGGTGAATGAGTCTTTTGTAATTTCCTTCTTGACCTTTGATAAGAATGAAAGTTCTTCTAGATCTTTGTCGATAACTACCCTTAACTTCAATTGCTCAAGCTTAAAGATTATTAAATTTTTTTGGTCATGGGCTTCATCACCTTATTTTGGTGCTAAGTAGGATCTTTGAGATAAAACATTTAGCTTCCTTTATTGGTGGCTAGACCTATCAATAATGAAAAATTCAAGTCTAGATAGGAAAGCACTCCATCTTTTTTGGCAATGATTTATACATGTAAAGTCATAAATATTCTAGATTCTTGTTATTCATATAAATAGTGATCTTATGAGGGGTGCCTTAAAGTAGGTTTCTCAAGGTCTTCAAGGAATCCATAATAGATTGAAGTTATTAATCATGAATTTCATAGTTGATTTCTGTAGCATAAAGTTTTCTCAAGTGGAAAACTAATGGATGAACTCAATTGTCCTCATCGATTTAGGATAGAACAAATCCAAGTGCAAAATTTGAGGCATTTTCACCATGATAAAGGGCTTAAATGGATTTGCATGGATGAGAATCATGATGTTGAGATGAAGGCTTGCTTTAATATTTAAAAAGCTTGTTTAGCCATCTCATCCCATACAAACTTACCCTTTCAAGTTACATTGGTTAGAGGGGTAGAAATATTAAAGTAATCCTTAATAAAGATTCGATAAAAATTTGCAAATCCCAAATAGCATTGAACATCTCACATAAATGAAGGAGTCTCCCATTCTAGAATAGTTTGTAGGTTCTTGGGATCCATAGAAATTCTCTTCTCAAAAATTATGTACCCCAAAGACTTAGCTTTAGTTTGATGGATAGAACATTTTTCTAGCTTTGCATACAAGCCTACTTTCCACAATTTATTTAAGACTATTTTGATGTGGTGCTCATTCTCCTCTTGGTTTTGAGAATAGATCAAGATGTCATCTGAATATATCACAATAAAGTCATCGAAGTGTTCTCAAAAGATATCATTCATCATATGTTGGAAAACTATTGGAGCGTTTGTAAGGCCAAGTGGCATGATAACATATCCAAAATGCCCAAACCTTGTGTGAAAAGCCATCTTCCATTCTTCACCTTCCTTTATCCTAACAAGATTGTAAGCACACCACAAAGATCTATCTTGGTAAAGACTTTGCTTTCGGGATTCATTCAAGGAGTTCGAGAATCAAGGGAAGAGGGTAGTGATTCTTAGTAGTAATCTTATTGAGCCTTCTATAATCCACACACATATGAAGGGATCCATCTTTTTTCTTGTCAAGTAGGATTGGAGCACCCACCACTCGAGAATTTGAATGACATACGGATCCCTTGGCAAGATTCTCATTAACATATTTCTTAATTTACTAATTCCTCTTAAGATAGCTTATAGATGGGGTTGAAAGGCTCCTTCTTGTAAATCTATTGCATAATCATAAGATTGATGTTCAAGTATCATATCTACATTCTTCTTTTCAAAACATCCTTGAAATTTGCATATTGAGCTAGGATTTCATTCTTTGTCTTATCCATTGGAGTTTCATAAATAAAAAATAATGGATTCTTCTTTACTTGATACATGAATACATTTTCCTCAATGTATATTGGCCAAAAATTCTTCCTTTTATTATTTTTCATTAGTCGTGGTTAAACCTTTCTAGACCTCCAATTGATGTTGGGGTTAAGTAATTCTAGCCAGGGTAGCCCAATAACAATGGGACTATTTGGGGAATCATGGGTGATGTTGAAGGCTTTATCTGAGACACCACTCCTTAGAGTAGCTTTTATGGGTTGAGTCTCATACCTAACATCTCCCAAAGCAAGAGGTTGATCATCAAGTACTTTTGCACATACCAGCTTTTCTTTCCTTAGAAGTTGTATACAATGTTGCTCTGTAAACTTCTCATCCATGAAGTATGCTATGGTTCATAAGTCTAACAAAGCTTGTCTATCTATTTGTCTTTCCTCCAAGTGAATCTTTATTTTGGTAACATAAAGTTGAACATTTTATTTGCAGATGAGATCCTATTTTGGATTTCTTGAAGCTTTTTCTAGTCGCATGGTCTTTACTAAGACTAGGCATCAGCATTTCTTGATAGTGATGGAGTAGTGGTGCCATGAATTCTCATCTTTTCTTTGTTAGGACAATATTTAGCTAGGTGTCCTGACTAGTTGCAAGAACATGCATAATCCATTAATACGTTGCCTTTTTTTTTCTTGAGTTGTCAATGGCTTAAACTGCATCATATCAATTTACATAGGTTGTGCCTTAGATACTTAGTTTTCTTAAGAATTTGGGTTTTTTTAAGTATTCATCATGCTTGAATTCAAATGGCTCCTTGACATCTTTCTTGTGTTCTCTCAAACAAGAAATTGTCACATTCAATTGCTTGAGAGATAAATTCACTAATTGTTCGTATCTTTGGCATGGTGAGCAAAAGATCTTTACTATTATGAGCATGTCAAGTGCTATTCAAGAGTAAGGAGATTGATGTCATATCTTACAAGAGAATAACTTGAAAGAAAAAACAAACTACAACTTGATTGTGGGATAAATTGATTACAAGTGAAATCGATTACAAAAGAATTCTCACAAGAGTATAGTTTGATTACAAGATAAAACTAGAACAAGTCAAGAATTGGAAGACAACTTACCTCACAAGATCCTCACAACTAGTATTGGCAAGGCCAAAGGACATCATTCACTACAAGGATTTGAGCTAGTAGCGACGCCGATTAGCGACGGGGCGGATAGCGGCGTCGCTATTGGCATTGCTATTTGCGTCTCTAATAGCGTCGCTATTTGCGACACAAATAGCGACGCAAATAGCGTCGGGCCGCAGGGAAAAAACGCGGTCGAAACCGAGCGTGGTTTTCATTTCACGTTTGCTCCATTGTGAGTTTTGAGAGCGAGAGCGAGGGAGAGAGCGACCGTCGTGAGAGAAGGAGAGGAAGAAGACTTGCCGTCGCCGCCGCCGCCGTTGTTCATGAAGGAGAGGAGGAGCCTTCATTGCAAAGAGGAGCTGCCCCACGCTCGCCATATCTCATCGGTGAGTCTCCCTCTCTCTTTCTTTTGCTTGTTCAAGGTTTAAATCACTCTCTTTTGCTTGTTTAGGAGAGGAAATGAAAGAGAAAGAGAGGGAGAGGGAGAGAGAGGGAGAGAAAGAGAAAGAGAGGGAGAGGGAGAGGGAGAGGGAGAGGGAGAGAAAGAGAAAGACAGGGAGAGGGAGAGTGCATTCTCTCTCTCCCTCTCCCTTTTGCTTGTTTAATGTTTAAATCACTTTCTTTTTTGCTTGTTTAGGAGAGGAAACGAGAGAGTAAGAGAGGGAGAGGGAGGGGGAGGAAATGAGAGAGGGAGAGAAAGAGAAAGAGAGGGAGAGGGAGGGAGAGTGCATTCTCTCTCTCCCTCTCCCTTTTGCTTGTTTAATGTTTAAATCACTTTATTTTTTGCTTGTTTCGGAGAGGAAATGAGAGAGAAAGAGAGGGAGAGAAAGAGAGGGAGAGGGAGGGGAAGGAAATGAGAGAGGGAGAGAAAGAGAAAGAGAGGGAGAGTGCATTGTCTCTCTCCCTCTCCCTTTTGCTTGTTTAATGTTTAAATCACTTTATTTTTTGCTTGTTTAGAAAATGAGAGAGAAAGAGAGATAGAGAGGGAGAGAAAGAGAGGGAGAGGGAGAGGGAGGGGAAGGAAATGAGAGAGGGAGAGAAAGAGAAAGAGAGGGTGAGGGTGAGGGTGAGAGAGAGGGAGAGGGAGGGAGAGTGCATTCTCTCTCTCACTCTCCCTCTTGCTTATTTAATGTTTGAATCACTTTCTTTTTTGCTTGTTTAGGAGAGGAAATGAGAGAGAAAGAGAGAAAGAGAGGGATAGGGAGAGAGAGGGAGAGAAAGAGAGGGAGAGGGAGGGGAAGGAAATTTAAGATAATAGACTTATCGATAATGGTATGCAATGTGCTTTGCCATGGGCCACGTACATTGGTGACTCTTTAAGATGGCTTAAAATTGGTCATGTCCTTCATAATTTCCAAGTAGGGGATCTAATTGTGATATGCATAATTCATTGTTTTTGTATTAACTTTATAGGCATAACAAATTAGAAATCATGCTAACTAGTCAACGGAAGGACTAAAAGAAAATGATACCCTAGCTAATGGTCATTACGGTACTTCATCAAAATGAACCCAAAAGTATTGTTATAGAAGAAGAATCCCTTAAATTGAGTATAGGATATTTTCTCTCAAGTCTTATGACTATGAGTAGAATTGATTGAAATAAATTTTATTACTATAGTTAATAAATTTCATAGATGGCATTAATTTTAATACGCGATCCTAGGACAAAAAAACCACATTTCTAAGATGCTTTTTGTTGAGACTGATTTATTATTAGACTAAGAGATCCTCAATGATGCTCAAAATGGATTACTTATACTCAAAGCCCTCTAGTGCAATTTTTTACAATAACGAATAATTATCTACCGAGACAAACAAATCCTTGAGCATGATACAAGACCGAGATATAACATCGGAAAATCTCTCAACTACTATGTACAATGCAAGATTTATGGTCAACTTGCAACTTGACGTACATCTCCATAAATCTATCCATTTAAGCCTCGTTTGCTGTAATGTAGATAAGATGGAAAACGAAGAAGGTCTTATTGTTCAAGACCGCTAGACGTATCTTAATCAGCGTGTCCCATGTCCTTGCTCTCAATGCAAGTTGGCAATTAAACGAAAACGCCGATTGTCTATAGAACACGTACGACGATTTGGCAAGTTTCAATCTGAGATCATTGATCAGGTGATTGCGGATTTTCAGCAAACGGTAATTTAAAGTTAATATTAATCATGCATTGTACTCGCAAGCTAATTGAAAACCATACACAATAAGATTGGGTCTTGTTGGCAAATTTTCTATCCAGGGGGGTGATATCTTGACCCAAGGGGGAGTGCACCCTTTGCGGCCAATTAGAAGAGTTCGCAGACGTGCGATGGATGGATTGCAGGAGCCAATCCACCACTCGCAAGGCCCATCTATACCGTCAATGCCAGAGGAGACAGACAACCTTCCCGACCTACCTACAATCTTGGAGCCTGAGATGGAGGCAATGATTGATGCATTGATTCCCATGGATGTTGAGACATCTGACCCGCTTAGAGAGGAAGCATCTATACCATTATATGATGGGTGCCGAGTATCTCGGTTGAAGACATTGCTTGCACTCTTAAGTGTGCAAGCAAAATACGGTTGGAGCGATACGAGTGTGACTGAGTTATTCAGGTACCTTGCACATAGGCTTCATTGATTTTTTTTTTTACAGTATTATTGCAAACATTTGTGCTTTTTCAAGGTGTTTTATGATTTATTTCATGTTATTGAAATATCATATATTACCACCTGCAAATACCATGCCTGAGTCTCGTGATGATGCACAACATGTTTTATGGAAGCTTGGCATGGACTACAATAACATCCATGCATGTATCAACGACTGCATACTATTTCGAGATGAATACGAGACTATGGAGACATGTCCAAAGTGTGGTGCTCACAGGTATCAACAGGACTTGCAAGGGCAAACCATCCCTCAAAAAGTTCTCAGACACTTTCCGCTCATCCCCCGCATAAACCACATGTTTCGCACGTCTGGCATGGCAAGCTTGACAACGTGGCATGTGCAGAATAGGTCCACGGATGGAGTTCAACGAATATCAGCGGATTCGCGCGCATGGAGCCACATTGACTCTACCTTCCCAGGCTTTGCGCGAGAGCTAAGGAATCTTCGGCTCGGTCTTGCCATGGATGGTGTGAACCCATTCGGTCTGCGCTCGACTTCTTACAATGTATGGCCTATAGTGCTTGTCAACTACAACATCCCTCCATGGCTTTCTACGAAGAAATGACATCTCATCCTTAGCTTGCTCGTCCCGGGCCGCTACAAAGTAAAAAATATGGACGTGTATCTTCCTCCATTAGTCGATGAGCTTAAGATTTTGTGGGAGGAGGGGGTCACTGTGCAAGATATGAGCAGGCGCGATGGTCGGCGGTCAGCCAACATTCGAGCCATTCTCATGTGGACGATGCATGACTTTCCGGGATTGGGAGAGTGCTCAGGTGAGCAGACCTCCATTCTCGCTGGTAATATCTATATTTTATTTCATTCAATCAAGTATTCACTAGGTCGTGGCTCGCCTTACAGGTCTGGTTACCTCAGGTTATCATGCATGTCCATTGTGTGGGCCACAGTTAGACTCCCGAAGGTCACGAACCATGAAGAAGATGGTATATCAAGGACATGCCGCTTTCTTGCTGGAGGATCATGAACTCAGGGAAGGTTTTCTTGGACGACCTCCAGTACGTATGAATGCTGCAAGCTGGTATGAGATCCAAATGGAATGCGACGGTTCTCAGTTTTCTACGAGTTGCCATATGGGACCCACTTACAGGTCAACCACTTGTTGGATCCCATGCATATTTTCAAGAATGTGGGCAGCTTGCTATGGGACCACATCACAGGAAAGAGAGACACTATAGGGTCACGAATGGATTTGAAGGAGGTAGGTAAGATGGAGGCGCTTTGGCTGCAGTCGAGTGCTGAAGGGGGAGTGCAGCTTCCTCGCGCTCCCTGGTTTTTGTCTACCAAAGAAGAGCGCATTGTGAAGCAAGTAATCAAGTCTATCCGCACTCCGACGGGTATGATGCGTTCTCTCAGGTCCGCATTTTCTAAAGATGACCAATTGTCGGGGCTAAAATCCCATGATTGGCATAAGATATGTCAGGTTTGTGAACAGAATGGATTGTAATTAGCGTGGGCATTTTGCAATTTGAAAAGTGGTCATTATTCATAATGCTTTCTCATTTGTCGTAGTTTGTCCTACCGATCGCGATCGCAGGATGCCTTACTCCAGAAATTCGCGGGGCCATTTACAAGTTGTCGACTTTGGTGCAATGGATCTCACAGAAAGAGATTAAGACATCCTCTATTGAATCTGCAAGGCGGGGAGTAGTTGAGACGGTCTGTCTCTTTGAGAAATACCTACCCACTAGCATGCTCACGATACAAGTTCACCTTCTTGTGCATCTTGTGGATGAAGTGGAGATTGCTGGACCTGTCCATACACGATGGATGTTCTTCTTGGAGCGCTTCATGAAAACCCTGAAAGGCTTTGTGCGACAACGAGCTCGTCCAGAAGGTAGCATGGCGGAAGGTTGGTTGGTGTCAGAGGCGTTAGTGTATATCTCACAATGGCTACCAACGGTGGAACCAGACAATGAAATGCTATGGACGCTGAAGGACGATGATAGACTGACTGGAGATGTGGTGGTTGGAAATGGGGTAGAAAAAAGAATGGATACCTCAATGGAAGAGAAGGTGAATCACTTTTGTATGTTGCACCATGCCTCCATGGAGACGTGGCTTGCCAAGTACCAGATTGCAAGGCAAGATCGAGAGGAAGCGCGAGCTGAAATCTGACGCAGTACGCGTCACCGACTGATTCGATATCCCGAAGGCATGGAGGAGATGCCACAGTTTATGTCAACACGATGGTTGCATGGAGCCTTGACCGCAACATCCAGCGAAGGGACAGAAGTCTCAATGGAGGAGTGGGAGTTCTCAAGGGGATGTAGTCCAAAGGTGATGAGGGGTTTAGAATATGTCGTATCTAAATTTGCTTGCTACATCTAATTTGAGTGTTTCAATGTACAGTACAAAATATATAGTGCAGCGTGGTCGTGCGGACGGCATTTTCGCGTGGAGCGTATTGACAAAATGCGCTCCACAATGGACTGTGGTGTCATGGCAAGGGTTGAGCAAGAGAGCCAGCGACGAGCAACGGATCCGAACACGGTTGTGGATGAGATGGAGTATTTTGGGAACTTGCAAAGTATTATTACAGTGGACTACCGTAGCTTCTCCATGATACTATTCGATGTGCAGAGGTTCAAAGTGGTACTTGGAGGAGCTGGAGCAACAGTTCGACGAGGTCCATCTGGATTTCTCAAAATAGATTCCGAAAAAAAATGGATGGATTTGCGCGACACCTTTGTGTTGCCGGCCCATTGTGAACAGGTGCAAAGAGTCATTTGCTTGCTAATTGTAATACGACATGGTTTATGTCACAATGGTTTGAACTCGCTTTGTACGTGTTTGTGAACAGGTAATCTTCTATCCAAACCCCCGACAACCTCGATGGTGGTATGTTATACCTTCAACTCCTCGAAGTGCGAGAGTATATGATCAAAGCGATGTTCCAGGCATAGATGAAGAAAATATGCAAATAGAGGGGTCGATATTACAAGGGGTGGAGGCCACCGCAAGTTTGGAGCCCGCATCGGCTAACAATCATGGAAATACAGAAGTCCAAGAATTTTTTGAGAACGAGGCAGACTCGTTCTTTTGTGGTGACATGTCTATCGACCTTCCAGTGTATGCAGAGTTGTGTTAGGAGATTAACATGGGACCATAGAATACTTCATTCTTGGAGAATTGTATTACTCAATTCATTGTTTAGATCTTCCATAAAGGTACATAAGATATGCATTTTAAGAGGGATTTTTCAAAAATGATTTATATTACTGTGCTTTGTATAGTTTAAATTGATTATTCTAACACCATTTTTTATCTGTACAGGTGACATTTTCAGGATGAGTCGAGGGATGAGCGATGAGGAGTTTCAGGACATGATGGCACGCATGTCTCTAGATCAGCTCGCAAGATTCAGAGAGATGGCAAATCAGGAGCTGTCTCGTTCTTCGTCAGGGCGCTCTGCTAGATCTGCTTCAACACGATCAGATGCTTCAACTTCGAGCAGACGATCTCGACGCTCACGACTTGGGCCAGAGGGAGGGACTGCTGTGGAGACACGGACGTGGTGTCTCCGTCTCGTCGTTCAGCTGGAGCTGCGTCACCTCTAGGATTTGTCACACCTGTGGAGACGTCTACTCCAGTTACTCCGGCTTTTGCGCAGCCGTCAGCAGGTGGCATCCCTTTTGGTGGCACCCCCTTTGGTGGCACCCCTTTGAGTGGCACTCCGAGAGAGGGTACCCCCATCAGAACACCGGATGTACAGGGGTCTCCTGGATATGCCCAGGAGGGTGGACGGAGATGGGAGAGGACCCATCTTAGGCAGACTCCTAGGGGTTATGGATACCTAGTTGATAGTAGGTCAGGAGCCATCATCATGAATGATGAGGGGAGGAGGGTGATGGTTCGCATGAGGGAGTTGTGCCAACAAGTTTTTCGGCACAACGTCCTGGATCATTGGAAGAACATACCAAAGGGGAGCAAGGACTACATAGTAGCATCCTTGCACGAGGAGTTTCCAGTGCCAGCCGCAGTAGATAGATTCTCTACGGGCTGGATGATGGATTGCATGCGTGCATACATGTCACATAGACAATCCGACGCACGCAAGGAAATCAAGAGTGGGGCTACAAAGCCCGAGTGGTTAGATGCAAACGATTGGCGCTGACTGAAGGAGGAGGCTACAGATTTGCCAAGACGTTGGAGTCAGCAGCGGGAGGCGGCGAGGGCACGACTCGAGGCCAGAGTGGTGCATCATCTTGGGACTGGCGGCCACATGACATATTTGGAGGACTTTGTAAGTTTCTCTTTTGTTTTGCTTATTTGTTTTTTTGAAATATTCTTTGTACTGACAATCATGTTTCTAATAGTTAGCATTTTGTTTTCTTTGCAGCACTCCATTACAAATCGTGATCCGCAAGGCCTTGAGACTCGATATGCAGAGAGGCACGGTCTCAATGCATTGATCGACCGATTGTATAGACGCGGCGCCGTGTAAGTCACTCATCTTTCTTATCCGTAGTTACCATGAGATATTTGAATGCATTATTGTATGGTGGATTGATATGTTGTTTCTTTTTCTGCAGAATCCGTTTGATGCTCCTTTGCGGTGGGACGAGCTTTCGGGGGACGAGGATTTCTAGCTCGCCCTTGGATCCTTGGAGCTCACACACCTTTAGTTTTTAGTCGCCTGATCTATGTAGATATTTTCTATGTATAAGTGATATCCTTTCATGATTGTACCAATCGCATTTTATGCGATCATGTATTTATTTCATGTATCAGTTTTATGATTTCAGTATACATTCTTTTTGTTTGCAAACGCTTTGTATGCAGTAGTGCAAAAACTATTTTGTATGGCTCTCATACAACAACAAAAATTTTTTTTCCCTGTTACCGTCGCTATTTGCGTCGCAAATTTACTGCTCGCGTTGCTATTGGCCTCGCTATGAGCATCGCAAATTTACTGGTTGCGTCGCGACGCATATAGCGACACAAATAGCGATGCATATAGCGACGTTTCTATGGCGTCGTCAATAACGATGCTTTTTGCGACGACGGGGGCAAATTTTGTTGTTTGTATTTTCATCGCTTTAAACGTCGGTATAAGGTCTATATCTTGTAGTGATTTATGACATAAGCATCATTTCCATAAGTGATGACATAAGGAATGTTGATGTAAGTGTTAATGCAACATAGCTTTCCAAAGAACTATCTAGAACCTTAGAATCGTCTAGTAATTTCTTGAATATTCTAAAATATTCTTGAATGTTTTGGAATCTTTTGCAAACTTTCTAGAAGCAAGGGATCCACTAGCTTGCATATGAACCAAGGGATATCCTTGTTTGAGCATTCGTTATATTACCCCCTCTTCTAGTACCAAGCTCCACGAGGAGTGGTGGTGTGCTTTTGAATACACCTTGTCTTGGTTGGATGTTGAAGATAAAATTTGCAAACCCTAACAAGAGCTCTTTGAAGATGTGAAGCTAGTTTCCACGTTAGTTCACTTACATCATAGCCGTTCCAATGGACAAGATACTATAGTTTTCCTTCTAAAATTCTTGATTCCAACATTTTTTCTACATATTCTTGGTGATCTTCAAGTATGATTGGAGGTGATGGCTTTGGTATTCTTCCAGGGATATTGAATGTATGACATGGATCCAAGATTGAAACATTGAATACATGATGGATTTTCATGGATGAGGGAAGCTCAAGATGATAGGTGAATAGATTTATTTGGCCAAGAATATTGAAGGTCCCTAGTCATTAATAATCCAATATCTAGGACAAGCAAGAAGAACCTAGATTATATCGAAGAAGCCAAACTTGATCTCAAAATTTGTATAATGGGCATTGCATGCAAAGCTTATCTAAATTTCTCTTATATTTATCTTGAGTCTATTTGATCTATGCTTGCAACTCTTTATGAATATCAAAGAGGTGTTGAGCTAACTCTATAGCAATAGGATCCTTCTCCTGTGATCTCATGATTGTCTATCCTTGCATGGTGACCATAACTAGTAAAGAATGGTGTGAATTGAGTGGAGGCATATGAGGAGTTATTGTATGCAAAATCAGTAAGGGATAATAGATCCACCCAATTGTCTTTATGATAGTCGATTGTGCATCTATGGTATTGCTCCAAGACTTGATTCACTCTTTCCATTTGTTAATCACTCTATGGGTAATTGGCTAAATAAAGATTCACTTGTAGTCCCAGAATTTTAAAGAGGCTTCTCTAAAACACAAATAGAAATTAGGAGCCATGATCACAAACAATACCATTAGGTAACCAATGGTGTAGATATACTTGTTCCAAGAAGAGCCTTGCTATCCCTTCCACATTGATGGTCTTAATTGTTGGGATAGAATGTGCCATTTTTGTGAATCAATCAACCAACTCCAAGATGGAATCATACCCTCTAGAAGAAGATAATTTGACAATGAAGTTCATGGACAAAGATAACCATGTACTTGGAATAGGTAATGGTTAAAGAAGTTCATGATGTCGATGACAAGGGACTTTAGCTCAATTCCACGTGTCATAAGAACACAAAAATTCCTTGACTAGTTTCCACATCTATAGCCACCAAAAATCCCTTAAAACCAACTCAATTGTCATGTTAAAACCAAAATGCCCTATTGGAGGAGAGATCATATCTCTTTTTTTGTATATCCACTTGCAAAGGACCATGAGGAATATAGACAAGTCCTCTATAATATAGAGCAACCCATCACTAACTTGAAAATCCCTTTGATTTTGTTCTTGGCCTTGATGTGGTTTCCTCCTTATGTCCTTGGCGAATGAGTCTTTGTAATTTCCTTCTTGACTTTTGGTAACAATCCAAAGTCTTTTAGGGCTTTGCTGATAACTGCCCTTAGCTTCAATTGCTCAAGTTTCAATATTATTAAATTATGTTGGTCATGGGCTTCATCACCTTATTTTGGTGCCAAATAGGACATTTGAGATAAAGCATCTGGCTTTCCTTATTCTTGGCCAAGCCTATAGGTAATGACGAAGTCAAATTTGGATAGGAAACCACTCCATCGTAATTTTGCAATGATTCAAGACAGAAGAAGTCATAAAATATTCTAGATTTCTACGTTCCTTAAAGATAGTGATCTTATGAGGCATGCCTTCAAGTAGGTGTCGCCAAATCTCTAAGGAATCCACAATAGCTAGAAGTTCTTTATCATAAATTTCATAGTTGATTTTTGTAACATAGAATTTTCTCGAGTGGAATTTTACTAGATCAACTCTGTTGTCATCACCAATCTGGGATAGAATAACTATTGGCGCAAAATTTGATGTATGTGTCACCATGATAAAGGGATTCAATGGATTTGCATGGATGAGAATGGGTGCTGAGGTGAAGGCTTGCTTAAATCTTTGAATAGGTTGTTCAACCTTTTGATTCCATACAAACTTGTCCTTTCTAGTTAGATTGGTTAGAGAGGCAACAACATCATAGTAATCCTTAATAACAATTTGATAAAATTTTGTAGATCCCAAAAAACATTGAACGTATTGCATAAATGAAGGAGCCTTCCATTCTAGAATAGTTTGTACCTTCTTAGGATCCATAGAAATTCCTTTCTCAGAAATGACATACCCCAAAAACTCAACTTTGGTTTGACAGAAAGAACACTTTTCCAACTTTGTTTACAAGCCTAATTCCTACAATTTATTTAAGAATATTTTGGCATTATTCTCATTCTCCTCTTATTTCTTGGAAAATATCACAATGTCATCCAAATAGATCACAATATAGTCATCTAAGTATTCTTGAAATATATCATTCATCATATGTATTGGAGCATTTGTGAGGCCAAATGGTTTAACAACATATGTATTGGAGCATTTATAAGGCCAAAGGGCTTAACAACATATTTAAAATTCCCATACCTTATGTGAAAATTTTTCTATCATTCATCACCTTCCTTTATCTTAACAATATTGTAAGTGCCACAAAGATCTATCTTGATGAAGACTTTGGCTTTCCCAAGTCGTTCAAGGAGTTTTAGAATCAAGGGAAGAGGGTAGTAGTTTTTTATAGTAACCTTATTGAGCCCTCTATAGTCCACACACATATGGAGGGATCCATCTCTTTTCTTAATGAATAGGATTAGAGCCACCATCTCTAGAGATTTTGAATGATATATGAATCCCTTGCCAAGATTCTCATCAATACATTTCTTAAGATCTACTAATTCATCTTGGAATATCTTATAGATGGTATGGAAAGCAGGTGAGGTCCTTCTTGAAAATCTATTGCAAATCATAAGCTCGATGTTTCGGTAGCCTATTTGTATTCTTATTTTCAAACATATCCTTGAACTATGCATAATGAGCTGGAAGTGCTTCTAGCCTTTCATCCTTTAGCTTCTCCATTGGAATCATATGAATAAAAAAGAATGGATTCTTCTTTTCTTGAAACATGAAAACCTTTGCCCCAATGTATTTTGGTTGAGAATTCTTCCTTCTATAATTTTGTACCAACATTTCTAGACCTCCAATTGGTGTCAAGATTATGTAATTCTAGCCAAGGTATCCCAATAATAATGGGACTATTTGGGAATGGATGACGTTGAAGACTATATCTCTAATACAAGACTCCTTAGAGTAACCTTTTATCGATTGAGTCTACTAACATCTCTTGAAGCAAGAGATTGATCACTAATTACTTTTGCACATATCAACTTTTCTTTCTTTAAAAGTTATATACCATGTTGTCTATAAATTTCTTGTCCATGAAGCATGTTGCGGCTCCATAGTATAAGAAAGCTTATCTGTCTTAGTTGAGTGTTGAAGATGAAATTTACAAACCTTAATAAGATCACTTTGAAGATGTGAAGCTAGTTCCCATTTTTCTTCACTTACATCATAGCCATTCCAGTGGATAATATATAGTAATCTGCCTCTTGAAATTCTTGAATTGAGGATTTTGTCTACTTCATATTCTTGGTGATCTTCAATTATGATTGGAAGAAATGGAATTGGTATTCTTATGAGAATATATGATGTATGACATGGCTCCAAGATTGAAACATGGAATACAAGATGGATTTTCATGGAGGGTGGAAGATGGAGACTATACATGACTAGATATACTTGGCTAAGAATCTTGAAGGGACCAAGTTGTTGATAATCTAGTTTCTGAAAGGGGTGAGAAGAATGTGCATTACATCCAAGAAGCCAAATTTTATCTCTAACTTTGTATGATAAGTATTTCATTATGCAAAAGGTTATCTACATTTCTATTATATTTCTCTTGAGCTTATTTGATATGTGCTTGAATCCCTTTATGAATATCAAAGAGGTGTTGAGCTCAATTTGTAGTAACTAGATTCTTCTCATGTGATCTTAAATGATTGTCTATACTTGGGTGTTCTCCATAATTAGCAAATTGAGTAGATTCACGGGAGGAATTATTGTATGAAAACTCGTCAAGGGGTAATAGATCCATCCAGTCGACTCGATGATAGGTGATTGTGTATCTAAGGTATTGCTTCAAGACTTGATTTACTCTTTCTGTTTGTCCATCACTCTCTAGGTGATTGGTGGTTGAAGAAAGATTCACTTGTACTCCCTAAAATTTAAAGAGCTTCTCCAAAGTCCAAATATAAATTGGGGACTGCAATTACAAACAACATTATCAATTAACATGTGGTGCCAATGTACCTATTCTAGGAAGGGCCTGGCTATCCCTTCCCCATTGATACTCTTAGTTGTTGTTGGGATAAAGTGTGCCATTTTTGTGAATTGATAAACCACCACCAATATGGAATCATAACCTCTGAAAGAAGATAGTTTGATAATTAAATCCATGGCTTAGTTAGAATAGCTAATGGTTGAAGAAGGCCATGAAGCTGATGACGAGGAACTTTTGTTTGATTGCACATGTCATAAGAATGCACAAAGTCCCTAATTAGTTTCTACATTTGCAGCCACCAAAAATCCCTTGAAACTAGCTCGATTGTCTTATTAATCCCAAAATGCCTTGCTAAGGGGAGATCATGCATCTTTTTCTTAGTATGTCCACTTACAAAGGACCAGGAGGAATATAAAGGAGTCATTTGTAATATAGTAGTCCATCAATGACTTGGAAATCCCTTTGAGTTTATTATTGGCCTTGATTTTATTACCTTATTATGTCCTTGGCCAATGAGTTTTTGGTAGTTTCCTTCTTAACCTTTGATAACAATCCAAAGTCTTCTAGGGGTTTGCTAATAATTTCCCTTAACTTTAGTTTCTCAAGTTTCAAGATTACTGAATTTTGTTGGTCATGGGATTTACCGCCTTCTTCTAGTGGCCATGTAGGATCCTCAAGCTAAAGTATCTGGCTTTCCTTGTTGGTGGCTAGGCCTATAGGTAATGACAAAGTCAAATCTCGATAGGAAACCACTCCACCTTACTTGCCAATGATTCAAGGCACAAGAAGTCATAAGATATTCTAGATTCTTATGATCTGTATATATGGTGATCTTATGAGGGGCCTTCAAGTAGGTATTTCCAAGTATATAGATTTACATGGATTAGAATGGATGTTGAGGTGAAGGCTCAATTTTATCATTGAAAAGCTTGTTCAACCTTTTGATCCCATACAAACTTGTCCTTTCTAGTAGGGTTGGTTAGAGGGGTGGCAATATTAGGGTATTCCTTAATAAAGATTTCGTAAAAATTTGCAAATCCCAAAAAGCATTGAACATTTGGCATAAATGAAGGAGTTCCCCATTCTAGAATAGTTTGTACATTCTTAGGGTCCATAGAAGTTCCCTTCTCAAAAATGGCATACCCCAATAACTCAACTTTAGTTTGATGGAAATAACGCTTTTCTAGCTTTTTTGCACACAACCCTACTTCTTGCACTTTATTTAAGACTTTTTTGACAATATGCTCATGCTCCTCTTGGTTCTTGGAAAAGATCAAGATGCCATCCATATATATCACAATAATGTCATCCAAGTATTCTCGAAAGATATCATTCATTATATATTGAAAAAATATTGGAGCATTTGTGAGGCCAAATGGTATGTTAAAATACTCAAAATTCCATACCTTGTGCAAAAAGTTATTTATCATTCATCTCCTTCCTTTATCCTAAAAATATTGTAAGTATACCACGAAGATTTGTCTTGGTTTCTCTACTCGTTCAAGGAGTTCTGGAATCAAGGGAAGAGGGTAGCAATTCTTGATTGTAATCTTATTGAGCCCTCTATAATCCACACACATATAGAGGGATCCATCTTTTTTCTTGACAAATAGGATTGGAGCACCTATTGGAGATTTTGAATCACATATGAATCCCTTGGCAATATCCTCATCAATATATTTCATGAGGTTTGCTAATTCATATTAGGAAAGCTTATAGATGGAGTTGGAAGGAGTTTGAGCTCCTTCTTATAAATCTATTGCACAATCATAAGGTTGGTGTTCTAGTAGCATATCCACATTCTTCTTTTCAAATGGGACTACTTAAGCACTAGAGGATGTTGAAGGCTATATATGATACAAGACTCCTTAGGGTAACTTTTATGGCTTGAGTCTCATACTTGACATCTCTTGAAGCAAGAGATCAACCATCAATTACTTTTGCACATGCTTCTTAGAAGCTATATACCATGTTGCTCTACAAATTTCTTGTCCATGAAGCATGATGTGGTTCCATAGTCTAATAATTTTTGTGTTAAGAATCACATGGTGGGGGGATTTGCTTGAGCTGTGGTGCCAAACACACACTGTATACACAAGAGGAAGCTCACTCAAGAACACAAGAAGAGAGATGGAGGCCAAAACGGTTTCTTGCTAGTTTCTTCTTTTTCTTCCACACACTATACAATGTACACAAAGTATAGATAAGATACAACATAGAGGAAAGTGGCCTACTTAGTCAAACAGTGCATAATTGACTACACTAATCAACTGGTGCTATGTCTTTGCCAGCTATAGGTAGGTGTAACAAACTAAATATAATAAGTGATAAGTCAGTGGCCATGTGAGTATCATAATGACCACAAAAATGCTAAGTGTAGACGTGCGGACCCATCTAGCCAAGCGGTCCATCATCAATGTCCGCACGTGTTGAGCTTGCCATCTCAACACTCCCCCTCAAGCTCAACTCTATCTCTGCAACTCCAAGTAAGCTTCAAAACTTTTGAAGCTTCTCTGCACCCGATGCCTTTGTGAAAATGTCAGCTATCTGATCCTATGTGCTGACATATATCAAGTCAATCTCTCCTGCAAGTACCTTCTCTCTCACAAAGTGGTAATGCACCTCAATGTGTTTTGTCCTAGCATGGAACACTAGATTCCTAGCTAGCTATATGCTGCTCATGTTGTCACGATGAATGACAACTGGACCATCTCCCTGCACATCCAAATCACCTAATAACTTTTGCAGCCATACCACCTCACATGCTGCCATAGGAGCACCTCTATACTTAGCCTCCATACTCTATAAAGCAACTGTAGTTTGCTTTTTGCTCCTCCATGTAACTGCTGCACTACCAAGGGAAAACATGAATCCACTTGTAGATCTTCTATCTGACATGCTACCAGCCCAATCTGCATATGTGTATCCAAAGACCTATACATCCTTACCTGCCTCATAAAAAAGCCCGTAATGTAAAGTGAACTTCACATACCTCAATATATGTCTAACTACATCCAAATGAGGCTTTCTAGGCATCTGCATAAACTGACTCACAAGGCCAACAGCATAGCTCAAGTCTAACCTTGTGATAGTCATGTAAATCAAACTCCCTACTATCCTCTTGAACATAGTAGGGTCTTCTATCTCATCCCCAACATCAGCACTCAACTTCACATTTTTCTCCAATGGTACTAAAAGAGGCTTACATGCTGTCATACCATACTTGGATAACATATCCAAGCCATAATGCCTTTGGGATAGCCATATACCATCATCACATCTGATCATCTCAATACCAAGAAAGTATCTCACCTTACCCAAATCTTTCATCTCAAACTTCTTCTTTAAGAAGTCCTTAACTTCAGCAATCCCATTGTCATTGTCACCTGTAATAATCAAGTCATCCACATAGATGACTATGATGACCAACCCTACATCTCCCTTTCTCACATAAAGTGAGTGATCAGCATCAGAAATACAAAATCCAATATTGACAAGATACTCTCCATTCTTGTCAGACCATGCTCTAGGAGCTTACTTCAGTCCATAGAACGCCTTCTTTAACCTGCATACATATGTGGGATGCTCTAAATCCTCATAACCTGCTAAGTGCTCCATATACACTTCCTCTTGCAATTCACCATGCAAGAAGGCATTCTTAACATCCATTTGCTGCAAACTCCAACCTTTGGCTGCTGCCAAGGCAATCACACACCTAACAGTTGCCATCCTAGCAACTGGACTAAATGTCTCATCATAATCTATGCCATATGTTTGAGCATAGCCTTTTGCAACCAGCCTAGCCTTATACTTGCTAATTGAACCATCTCCATTATGCTTGACTTTGTAAACCCACTTACAGCCAATAGATTTATTACCCTTAGGTAAGGGTACCGAATCCCAAGTCTCATTGGCTTCTAATGCAGCCATCTCCTCATCCATTGCTGCATCCCAATGAGAATGACCAACAGCATCCTCAAAACAAGTGGGCTCAACATCCTCAACTAGTTTCACCATATAAGCATAATGGTGAGCTGCATAACCTTCAAAACCAAATCTTTTAACAGGGTATCTAACCCTGCTAGATCTGTGTACCACCGAATCACTCAATGGAGCCTTTATTTTACTATGAGCTCTCTGTACACCTGGTGTCCTGACAGAAGGAATACCAAGCTCATCATCCAAGCTCTCCGAGAATCTCCATCCAATCCCAAATGACTGGTAGATGCATCATTACCATCCAGCACTTTATTCTTTCCTTTGTCATTCCCTGCAATACTTATAGATCCACATGAAGATGTGGGGCTACTCCTTAGTCTCCCAGACCAAGGGCTCACTGTAGGTGTAGGACCAGATAATGTTTCTGGTCCACTAAGACTCCGTGATTCTTGTTTATCTTTCTGCACATAGCTGTCCTGATCATTATCATCATCTAAAACATCACCAGCAAGTGTATACCAACTTCCCATCTCATCAAAGATAACATCCATGCTCACTCTGAACTCACATGTGATAGGGTTATAACAGCGATACCCTTTCTGCTCTAAAGAGTATCCAATAAAAACACATTTTTTTACCTTTGGATAAAGCTTCTTCCGTAGCTCATCTGACACATGAATGTATGCAACACAGCCAAATACCTTCAAGTGCGATACATCAGGCTTCTTGCCAGTAAAGCATTCTTCAGGAGTCATCCCATGAACTGCAGGTGTGGGAGTTCTGTTCATAATGTAAACAACAGTATGGACAGCCTTAGACCAAAAATGTTTGGGTATATTCTTTTCAGCCATTAATGCATGTGCAACTTCTGCAATATGCCTATTTTTTCTTTCTGCAACACCATTTTTCTATGGATTATACCTGCAAGTAAATTGCCTCTTATCCCATGAGTCCTCAAGAAGCCACTGAACTCATTAGAGAGGTACTCTCCCCATCCATCTGATCTCAAGCACTTTACTTTTAAGCCTGTTTCTGTTTCAACAACTGCCTTAAAAGATTTGAAGTGCTCAAACACATCACTTTTTCTCTTCATGAAGTATACCCATAACTTCCTTGAACAATCATCACTAAATGTGACAAAGTATTTGCTACCACCAAGAGATACATTTTATGTAGGCCCCCAATGTTGAGATATCGAGCTCCACTCGTGATATGCCAGGGTGACCGTTGTGTATTTATGTCACTGACTTGTCAGTTGCAGACGCGGTTGGTACACCGCCCATGAATAATAGCTACATGACAGCTATCCTTATCTACTCTAGTTCGTGGCTCAGTTAGTATGCCACCTTAGTTAGTTGAGTTTGGTTTGAGACCCATATATAGGGTTCTTCTATTTCTTTGTATGAGAGTTCTTTTGGCTTACACAACTAAGAAGAGGAAAACTATTTTAGCCTCCACCCTTGTGTATATTCCCCCATTGTGCAAGCAAGAAAGCTACAAGTGAGACTCCTTCCTTCTCTCCCACAATCTTGACATGGTATCAGAGCCTTGTTCGTGGTAAGGAGCTCAAGAAAGCAAGCCAAGCTCGCGGTGTTCTGGTAAGAGGAGCAGTGTTGCTTTCATTTTCTGTTTTGGGAGCAGATCTCTACAGGTAGCACAGCCGAAAAGTGCAGGAGTGCATTGTCTCAGGTTGAGACACCCTTCGCGGTGAAGCAAGAGGGCAGTATATGCTGTGGGCAAGGGCTTTAGCCCATCGGCGACCTTGTTTTTTTTATTTGAGGCCATTTCGGGGCCTGTTTTGGAGGCGGAAGTTTTCTGCACGCACTCAGGAAAAGGCCCAGTTTTATGCTGTGCAGCCACTGTTCTACAGGTCGGTGAAAAGTTACTATAGAAATTGCATCGTATGCTTGTGCGCAGAGACATTGGGAGTTACAGAATCATCCCTGTTGCCTGTTGATGCAAAATCGTCACTAGGAAGTGACTGTGTGGTCAAATACCACTCTCGTCAGTTTTGCAGATTTGCCTTTGTGAGGCTGAAGCTGTGTTCTTTGCAGTGACAGAATTTTTTGCAGTGTTCTGTAATGGCGTCTGATTCTCTCTCACAGATTGTCACTGAAAAGCTTGACAAGAACAACTTCCAAGCATGGAAGTTTAGAATGACGAATTTCCTTATGGGAAAAGGATATTGGGAATTTGTTGCAGAAAATGAAGAAGAACCAGTTCTTCCTGATGTTCCCAATCAACAGCAAATGCAGGCATTTAAAGCATGGCATGAGAGAGCCAGAAAAGTTATGTATTGGCTGTCTATCAGCATTTCAGACTCTATGATTGTGCATATTCAAGATGCAAGTACGCCAAAGGAGGCATGGGATACCTTGTCAAAAATGTATAGCACAAATACGCAAGCCAGGAAAATGCAGCTCAAGCAAGAGTTGCATAATGTGCAAAGAGAAAGTATGAGCATCAATGACTACCACATGAAGGTGAAGAAGATTGCAGATGCACTTGCTTCCATTGGGTCGCCAGTGGAAGATGATGATTTAGTCTCAGTGACCTTGAATGGTCTAGGAAATGACTATACACAGTTCCGAACATCCATTTCCGTCCGTGAAAGATTTCCTGATTGCTCTTCTAATTTCTGAGGAGCAGAGAAATGATGGTGCATCTTCTTCAGGAGGAACTTCAAAAGAAGCTGTCTTCTACTCAAATGCTGGAAGAGGTAGAGGCAGAGGTAGAGGAGGCCGATATGGAGGCCGTGGTAGAAATCAGAATATGCAGCAAACTCAAGAAAACCAGTCCTATGGAGGAGGACGTGGTAACTCTAGAGGCAGGGGGAGCCAAAGAGGTCGTGGTGGATGGCAAAGAGGCCAAAATGCAAACAGTAATGTTGAATGCTACTACTGTGGTAAAATGGGTCATATGGCTAAAGACTGCTATAAAAAGCAGAATGACATCATGAATGGAAAACTGCAACAAGGGAATTGTGCATCTTCTAGTAGACAGGGTGATGACAAAAATGAGCATTTGTTTATGGTGCAGCACATGAACAATTCTGTAACAAGTGCAGAAGAAAGCAATGATGTATGGTATGTTGACTCAGGTGCATCAAACCACATGACAGGTCATGCAGAATGGATGGAGGATGCAAGGAAAATGGAAAAACCAGGATTTGTGGAGACTGGTGATGATACTGCACATCCTATTGTGCAGATTGGAAAAATTCCTTTGCCTATGCAGGATGGGAAAAAGAAATACATGTCCGATGTATTTCATGTCCCGAATATCACCAAGAATGTTGTTTCTGTTGGTCAAATGGTTGAGCAGGGCTTGTAGGTCAGATTTAATCCTCATGGATGCTTTGTTGAGGATATGAAAAATAAAGGTCGCTTGATAGCAAAAGGAAAGAAGAAGGGCAGAATGTTTACATTGGATGCAGACATGCCTGAATTGAGTGCAGCAATGTTTGCACATGGGACCGATGTAGTTGCAGATATTGATATCTGGCATAAACGCATTGGTCATGTTAATGTACATCGACTTAAATCAATGCATGCCCAAAATATTGTTGCAGGATTGCCCAAATTCAAGGTTGCAGAAATGCATAAGGTATGTGAAGCCTATCAGTTTGGAAAACAGGCAAGGAAACCATTTCCTAGACATGTTCAAGAGAGTGAGAAGCCATTGGAATTAATCCACTCTGATGTGTGGACTACTAAAGCTGCATCTCTTGGAGGCTGTCATTATTTTGTCACTTTTATTGATGACTATAGCAGAAAAGTTTGGGTGTATTTTATGAAAAAGAAAAGTGAAGTTTTTGGGCACTTCAAAACTCTTAAAGCTATGGTTGAAAAAGAAACAGGCATGCAGATAAAATGCCTAAGGTCAGATGGAGGGGGAGAGTACCTCTCAAATGAGTTTGCAAGGTTCCTGCAGGAGCATGGCATAAAGCAGCAATATTCATGCAGTCATACCCCACAACAAAATGGAATTGCAGAAAGGAAAAATAGGCATATTGGAGAGGTATCTCGTGCCATGCTCAATGAAAAAGACTTGCCAATTTTATTGGGCTGAAGCAGTTGCTACAGCAGTCTACATAATGAAGGACTCCCACTGCAGCAATACATGGAATGACTCCAGAGGAGAGGTATACTGGTAGGAAACCAGATATTTCTCATTTGAAAATTTTTGGTTGCATTGCCTATGTACATGTGCCAGATGAGTTGAGATCCAAGTTGGATCCAAAAGCTGAGAAGTGCATTTTTATTGGTTACTCTCTGCAGCAAAAAGGGTATAGATGCTATAACCCTTCTACTCGTAAGTTTACAGTGAGCAGAGATGTTATTTTTGATGAGATGAGTAGCTGGCATAAACCAGTAAATGTGATTGATGATGTAGATGCACAAAATGGTAATGCTGCACAGAATTCACAGCAGCAGTCACAAAATATTAGTGGACCTGGAGCATCCTCTAGCAGTGGTTCACATTCTTCGCCATGGACAGGCAGATTGAGATTAGGAGAATCTTCTCAAAGTAATGCAGATAGTGGTATGCAGGTATCACGAAAAGGAAAAGAGAAGGTTGATCAGCCCATGTTTGATGTGAATGCAGGTCACTCTTATGTGGATGGTGAATCCAGTGGCTCAGAACAGAGCATTGATGATGAGTTGGGTATTCCTTCTATTGTTACACCTGGAGTAAGGAAGACCAGGGATGTTTTGAGAGCACGTGGGAGTGAACCTACCTTGCACAGGTCTACGAGAGCTAGGTATCCTGTGGATAGGCTGAAATATGATGGATTTACAGCCATTCACTATGCATACATGGTCAAAGTGATACAGGAACCAGAACCCACTTCTTTTGAGCAAGCCATGGGAAAAGAAAAATGGGAGAAAGCCATGGATGAAGAAATGGATGCCTTGGAAGCAAATGCTACATGGGAATTGGTACCTTTGCCTAAAGGTAAAAATTCAATTGGCTGTAAGTGGGTTTATAAGGTGAAGCATAATGCAAATGGTTCTGTGAACAGATACAAGGCAAGATTAGTAGTCAAGGGGTATGCACAAACATATGGCATTGACTATGAAGAAACATTCAGTCCGGTTGCAAGGATGGCAACCGTAAGAGCAGTCATTGCTATGGCTGCATCAAAGGGATGGTCTTTACATCAGATGGATGTAAAGAATGCCTTCTTGCATGGTGATTTGCAAGAAGAGGTCTATATGGAGCAGCCACCAGGTTATGTGCATGCTGTTCATCCTAAGTTTGTTTGCAGGTTGAAGAAAGCCTTGTATGGCTTGAAGCAAGCACCTAGAGCATGGTCTGACAAGATAGGACAGTATCTTGTCACTATTGGCTTTCAGATTTCCAAGGCAGATTTCTCACTTTATGTGAGAAAAACAGAGAAAGGTATTATGCTACTTGTCATTTATATTGATGATTTGATTATGACAGGTGACAGTGATGAAGATATCCTTCATGTGAAAATGCTATTGAAGCAAAAGTTTGAGATGAAGGATTTGGGAGAGCTGCGTTATTTCTTTGGCATTGAGGTGATTAGATCACCAAGTGGGATGACAGGCTGTAAGCCTATTTCAGTTCCTTTGGAGCAGAATGTGAAGCTGAGCACAGATGCAGGTGGGCTTCTAGAAGACCCTACTATGTACAGACGCATAGTAGGAAGTTTGATTTATATGACTATTACCAGGCCAGATTTGAGCTATGCTGTTGGATTGGTAAGTCAGTTTATGCAGGCTCCAAGGAAACCACATTTGGATGCGGCTAGATGCATACTCAGGTATGTGAAGTCCACATTGCAGTATGGACTATTTTATGAGACTGGGGTTCAGATATAGTTGCATGGATACATTGATGCTGATTGGGCTGGTAGTATTTCTGATAGACGATCTACCAGTGGATATGTGTTCTCTTTTGGGAGTGCTGCAGTCACTTGGAGCAGCAAGAAACAGCCTACAGTTGCCTTGTAGAGCACAAAGGCTGAGTACAGGGGTGCAGCAATGGCTGCATGTGAGGTAGCTTGGTTGCATAAGTTACTTTATGATATGCATCAGTCTACAGATGGGCCAGTTGTCATTTATTATGACAACATGAGTAGTATATACTTGGCAAATAACCCAGTCTATCATGCTAGAACAAAGCACATTGAGGTGCATTATCACTATGTGCGAGAGAGGGTTTTACTAGGTCTTATTGATCTAGTTTATGTCAGCACAGAGGATCAGGTAGCTGACATATTCACGAAGGCATTGGGCGCAGAGAAGCTGCGCAAGTTCAGAGACCTGCTTGGTGTGCAGGAATTGGGATTGAGCTCGAGGGGGAGTGTTGAGATATCGAGCTCCACTCGTGATACGCTAGGGTGACCGTTGTGTATTTATGTCACCGACTTGTCAGTTTTGCAGACGCGGTTGGTACACCGCCCATGAATAATAGCTACATGACAGCTATTCTTATCTACTCTAGTTCGTGGCTCAGTTAGTATGCCACCTTAGTTAGTTGAGTTTGGTTTGAGACCCATATATAGGGTTCTTCTATTTCTTTGTATGAGAGTTCTTTTGGCTTACATAACTAAGAAGAGGAAAACTATTTTAGCCTCCACCCTTGTGTGTATTCCCCCATTGTGCAAGCAAGAAAGCTACAAGTGAGACTCCTTCCTTCTCTCCCAAAATCTTGACACCCAAACATCTGTATGTACTACATTAAGTATGTTTCTGCTCACTTCTCTATCATGTGAGAAGGGTTGTCTCACCTGCTTACCAAACTGGCATGCTTCACAGACTTTATGCAATTCTGCAACTCTAAAAGAAGTCAACCCTGTAACCAATCCTCTGGACTGCATTAATTTCAGCCTTTGCATATTCGCATGTCCAATACGTTTATGCCATATTTCAATATCTGCAACTACTCCTTTTCCTTTAGCATACATAGCAGCATCCATTGTAGGAATTCCAGCATCCAAAGTGAACATTCGGCCAACTCTAGTTCCTTTTGCAACCAACTTGCACTTATCATCAAATTCTTCTACAAAACAACCTTTTGCATTGAATCAGACATGCAACCCCTACTCTACCATTTGGCCAATAGGTACTAGATTCTTTGTAATTGATAGCACATGTAATACATCTGTCAGACTCTTTATCTGGCCATCATACAAAGACAAGGGAACGTTTTCAATGTGTGAAATTGGGTGGCATGAATTATCACCCGTCTGCACATAACCTGGGTTTTGTAAGTCCTACATCTCTCCAAACCATTTAACACGACTGGTCATATGATTAGATACACCTAAATCAACATACCATACATCATCATGTGTCCCGTTTCCTGTAACTGCATTCATCATATGCTGCATAACAAAACAGACGCTCATTTTTGTCTTCATTCTGTCGTGAAGATGATGCATAGTTTCCTTGCTACAATTTACCACTGTGAATATCATCCTTCTTTGCATAGCAATGGGCTGCAATATGGCCTGTTTTGCCACAATAATGGCAAACAATAGCAGAATTTCCAGAACCTCTATTCTACCATCCACCTCTTCCTCTAGAGCTTCCCTTGCCTCTAAAGTTTCCTCTACCTCTAGAAACCTGCATTTCACCAAACTGTTGATTGAACCTACTTTGCTGGTTATCTCCAGCACGTTCCATACCACGGCCTCTCGAAGAGGGTCTACCATGTCCCCTTCCTGAGCTCGAGTAAAATGCTTGGACCTGTTCACCATTTCTTTCAGACGAATCACCCTGCATATTGATCTCTTCAGTAATCATGAGAGAGATCAGCTCATCAAAATCTGGAAATGACTTCCGTACATATACTGAAGTAACAAATGATTTCCATGCCTTCTCATTATTAAGGCCACTCAGAGTGGATGAAACCAAATCATCATCATCCGGCATTGCATCAATCACTGCTAAAGCACTTGCAATGCTCCTTACCTTCAACACATACTCATTGATAGACATTTTCTCTTTCTTCAAGGCATTCAACTCTTGCTTGAGTTGAATCTTTCGTGCCTTTGTATTTACTAAAAACATGCTTTCAAAAATTGTCCAAGCTGCATGTGAAGTTTCTGCATTCCTGATATGTCCCAGCATAGTATTATCAATTACTGCAGATAGCCAATACATCACCTTTTTGTCTTTCGCATTCCACTCTTTCCATGCTTTTAACTCATCTGCAGAGCAGTTGGAGGGATACCTAGCTCTGGCTCCTTTTCTTCACCTGAGAAAAACTCATAAAGACCCTTTTCAAGGAATTTCGTCACACGGAAATTCTATGAAGGGTACTTGTTCTTGTCAAGCTTCTCAATAATGGGATTTCCATTGTTCTCTGCCATTATCACAAACAAGGATATAACACAACAAGCTAGTCTTCTGCAATCTTCCACAACACATGCACAGTAATACACCAAGCAACCTTTTTCATTGATTGCTCAACAATACATGTAATATACAACCCATTTGTAGATAAACCTTATGTTTTTTTCCTGCAAATACCTCAAAAATTACTAATTCGCAATCTGTAACCTGCGCACCCACTTTCGGTCAATGCAGCCGAAATCATAGTGTACCCTGAAACTGTCGTCCGTAACCTTGTGGCTCTAAAACAGGGCCTGAAATGGCCTTAGACGCCCAAAGTAACTGCGGGAATGTCCTAAAGGGCTGATCTGCAGAATATACAGTGGTCTGCTCACACACCAAATCTCACATCAATCTGAGATTTTTGCTCGACCCTACTTCCGGTGCCTCCACAGGCACTATCCAAGAGAGAGAGTGGAAGAATGTGAGAGCTTCTTACCCATTGCTTGCTTGCTCAAACCTTACTTCTTCTCCTTCACTTCAGCCTTCGAAATTAGTCTCTCTCAGTGGCATAGCTCTGATAGCATGTCAAGAATCGCTTGGTGGGGAGATTTGCTTGAGCTGTGGTGCCAAACACACTCTGTATACACAAGAGGAAGCTCACTCAAGAACACAAGAAGAGAGATGGAGGCCAAAACGTTTTCTTGCTGGTTTCTTCTTTTTCTTCCACACACTATACAATGTACACAAAGTATAGATAAGATACAACATAGAGGAAAGTGGCCTACTAAGTCAAACAGTGCATAACCGACTACACTAATCGACTGGTACTATGTCTTTGCCAGCTGTAGGTAGGTGTAACAAAATAAATATAATAAGTGATAATTCAGTGGCTGTGTGAGTATCATAATGACCACCAACGTGCTAATTTTAGACATGTGGACCCATCTAGCCAGGCGGTCCACATGTCTAAGTCCGCATGTGTTGAGCTTGCCATCTCAATAGTTTGTCCCTCCATCCGTCCTCTCCCTAGGTGAATCTTTGTCCCTCCATCCGTCCTCTCCCCAGGTGAATCTTTATTAGTAACATAAAGCTAAACATTGGATTTGTAGATAGAATGAGACCTTCTTTTGAGTTTCTTAAAGCTTTGTCCAGCCACATGGTCTCTATTGGGGCTACACATTGGCATTTCCCAATAGTGATAGAGTAGTGGCACCATGAATTCTCATTCTTCCTTTGTTAGGAAAATATTTAGCTACGTGCTCGACTCGATGCAATACATGCAGAGTCTATTAATTCACCACCTTTCATTTTCTTGAGTTGTCAATGGGTTGAACCATATCATATCAATTTGCATAGGCTCTACCTCTAATACTCAGTCTTCTTGGGTGGTTCAGTCTTCAAAAATTTTCATCATGCTTGAATTCAAAGCAGCACCTCAATGCCTTTTTTGTCTTCTCTCAAATAGACGGTGGTCACATTCAATCGCCTAAGGATATTGGATGTATGATATGACTCCAAGACTAAAACATGAAATACAAGATGGATTTTCATGGACAAGGGAAGCAAGAGATGATAACTGTTTGGGTTTACTTGGCCAAGAAGCTTGAAGGGCTCAAGTTGTTAATCTAGGTTCTAAGAGGGACAAGAAGAACGTAGATCATGTCAAAGAAGATGCCAAACTTGATCTCACCAATTTTGTACGATGAGTGTTCCATGCAAAGCTTATCTACATTTCTCTTATATTTCTCTTGAGCTTGTTTGATCTATGCTTGAAACTCTTCATGAATATCAAAGAGGTGTTGAGTTAATTCTATAGTAGCTTGATTCTTCTCATGTGATCTTACATGATTGTCTATCCTTGACTGTTGACCATAATTCATAAAGAATAGTGTGAGAGTGGAGGCATGGGAGAAATTATTGTATGCAAACTTGATGATAGTTGATTGTGCATCTAAGGTATTGCTCCAAGACTTAATTCATTCTTTGTGTTTATCTATCACTCTATGGATGATTGGTTGAAGTAAGATTCACTTGTACTCCTAGAAGTTTAAAGAGGCTTATTTAGTGGAATTTCATAAATAAAAAAGGATGGATTTCTCTTTACTTGATGCATGAACACCTTTTTCCCAATGTATATTGGTTGGGAATTCTATCTTCTATTATTTTGCATTGGCCTTTCTAGACCTCCAATTGATTTTTGGGTTATATAATTCTAGCCAAGGTGGCCCAATAACAACAGGACTCTTTGGGCAATGGATAATGTTGAAGTCTATATCTAATACAAGACTCCTGAAGGTGATTTTTATGGGTTGAATCTCATACATGACATCTCTTGAAGCAAGAGGTTGACCATGAATTACGTCTATGCATACCAGCTTTTCTTTCCTTAGAAGTTTTATGTCATGTTTCTTTGTAAATTTCTCATTCCTAAAGCATGTTATAGCTCCAAAGTCTAACAAAACTTGTTTATCTATTTGTCTTCCCTTTATGTGAATCTTTATTGGTAACATAAAGCTAAACATTTGCAACGTGCCCACCTACTAGTTGTCTAAGCACATTTTTAGCGGTCCATCAAGAGACCAGTCTAAGTGACACCACTTAGAACCCCCATGGAATGTCACGGTGTTTGTCGCCTAGGGTTTCTCGAGTTCGCCTCGCGATGGAATGTTTGTGGCCGAACCCACTAGGATCGACCTGAAACTTGAGTCCCTAGTGGTCAAGGTCTCCTGACAGCATTCTAGAGTTGGGTTTTGGACATCCTACTTTACACAGAGATACCCAATCAAAGTAGACCCATGCCCTTAGAATGGGAAACGAGAGGGATATGGCACTCTACCTCTCTGCCCATAGGGCATAGTCCCATTCCAGTCCCCTAAAATAGCATGAATTGGGGTTCTAACCTAACGATTACTAAGCGTCGGTCTCATCAGTAAAACCTTGTGAGAAGCCTTCTAGTTTTTCGAGACCACCCTACCATAGGACAGACCCATCGGAGGTTCTACCCTCCCACTTCCCTTACTTGGCGTACTTTAGTTGTCTAATTAGTCATATCACTCTTAAGTGTGACATGTAAAAACAGCTTCCTTAATTAAACCTTTTTAGGGGACAAGGTTGATTTCCATAATCTTATGGCATTGACACAAAAACAAATTTGAGCAGTTTCGCTGGAAGTGCTTAATATTAACAATTTATCAGAATTACAAGTCTTATTCAAAAGGGACAATATCCGCAATTCTTAAGGATGCACTTTTATTTCCACCAATTTTTCGCCTTGCACTAGTAACAAGGGCCTCTCAAAATCTATTCCGAGTCACACTGATCATTTGAGTAGGACCCGAAGGCAGGGAATTTACGGCCAGAGCCCCCCGACATCCAAGCGTCCTCCTACGTTCAAATCAATTTGCGAAGAGACCTCTCGTGGCAGGTTCAATCCACATTCCCATCATGGCTATTTGAACCCCCTTGGCTTGGCTTGGCGGCCAGTTGGGGGTGGTTTGGCACGCCCTCCAAAAGTTCAACCTGATTCACTATGCTCATTTACGAGTTTGGATTTGCACAATCTCTTTTTTTCCTTTTTTTTTGTTCCTTTTAGTTGAAGCAGTGTTCCTAAATTTACAAGCATAAACAAAGGTGCAGGTGAGTGCTCGAGACATCTGCTAAGGTGGGGTCCCTCTCTTGACCCTAACATTTGTCCTTCTTGTCTTGGTGGTAATTACTAATATCCTCCAAAGGATAGGGAATCCCTTCATTCTGTCCCCCTATGAAAATAACCATAAGTTGGCTTAGTTTCTTCGAATCCCTAACTAAGTTGAGTTGATCCCTATCCTTGCATGTATAGGGTTCCTTTTTATTGAACGACTTTTGAATAAATTTTTGTATTTTGTAAGTGCGGTTGGTAGTTATCTTCACGATGAATCCCTAGCAGTGCAACTAAACTGATCATGATGTCACACAATTTCGAGGTGTAACTTTCCTAGACAACACCATGCTGCCAAGCAGGCCTTTGCTTTTGGGAATTCATTTTGAGGTGCTTATGCCAACTCAAATAGAGACTTGTATATATATATATATATACATATATATACATATATATACATATATATATACATATATATACATATATATACACACATATATATACATATATATACACACACACATATATATATATATATATCCTTGGGATGGAGGACGTGAAGCTATTAGTCCTAAGGAAAAAATGAACACTCCCTCTAAAAGTTTATAGGAGTCTAATACCTATTTTAGTCTTGCATAAGTATTTCAACAACCCGTTTTTAAGCATGCTAACATTAGTGCATAGTCTAAAGTATTATGAGCATAATCAATAAAGTCCTGGCTTCTTCTTTTGCGTGCATGAATACATGATTTCCAATAAGATAAATTGATGTAAACTAAACGGTGGTTAGTTATGATAGATTTTTTTCGAATAGTTTCCATTTCTAACGAAGTCGGCATATGTCCTTAAGACTGCCCATCAGGCTAGGGTGAATGGAACACACCTAATTACCATGTGGCACGGTTCCTTGCCCCATGGCTCCATCGGTTGAGGCGGGATTCGTGTTTGGTTGGACCTTACTTCGTTTGGGAGGCATCGTATGATTTGGCTTTTGCTTTGTGGCTACATCCTAGATTGCGGGAAAGACGGCTCCTCGTGGAAGGGCCTAGTCTGCGCGGATTTTCTCCAAGAGGGGGGGGAAGGAAAGAGAGATAGCATGCTCCGAGCCGTTCAATGAGGGAAGAAAAAATAATAATTTCCTTCTTTCTCTCTATCTCTCTTTCTCTCTTCTCTTACCCTCCCTTCCCTCTCCCTTTTCAGTCTCTCTCTTGCTCTCTCTCTTTTATTACTCTCCTTCTTCTTCTTCTTCTCTTCTTCTTCTCCTCTCTCTCCCCTCTCTTTTTCTTCTTCTCTTCTTCTTCTCCTCCTTCTCTTCTTCTCTACTCTCTCTCTCTCTTCTTTTTATTCCTCTTTTCTTCTCTACTCACACACTCTCTCTTCTTCTTATTCTTCTCCTCTTATCTATTCACACACTCTCTCTTCTTCTTATTCTTCTCTTTCTCTATATTCACTCTCTCTCTATTCTCCTTACCCGAGCGGCAGCAAGTCGTGGTCTTTCCCTATGTTTTTCTTTCCCTCATCCCCTTCACGATGGGGTTTATATAGGTGTTTATTGGCGCAGGGGGGAAGAGAATTTAGTAATGGCACCCCCCCCTCTGCCACCTCCCCATGGTCGTGGCAGCACCTATGGCCTCCTCCACTTCACACGTGGGACCCCCTTGGCCTCTCCATGGTACACGCGGCACCCCCTCTCTCTCTTCCATGGCCTCGTAGCATACGTGGGACGACTGCTCCTGCATCAACCCTTTCCCCTCTCCACGTCGATACATGACAGCCCCCCTCCCCTCACGCCGTCCACCAATTGGTGGCGTAACCAAGGGGATTAATTCTTTTTTTTTTTAAAACAAAATTTCGTTTAGGGGGGTTACATGGCGGAAAGGAGGGGGGAGGAAAATGTTACAACATTGGATTTGCAAATAAAAGGAGATCTTCTTTCAGGTTTCTTGAAGATTTTTCCTGCCACATGGTCTCTACTGAGGCTAAATGTTGGCATTTCTTGATAGTGATGTAGTAATGCCATGAATTCTCATTCTTCCTTTGTTAGGATAATGTTTAGTATGTATCCTAATGACTAGTTGTAGTACATGCATAATCCATTAATGTGTTGCCTTTGGTTTTTTATTTGTCAATGGCTTGAATTCCATCATATCAATTTGCGTAGGCTCTACCTCAGATACTTGGTCTTATTGGGTAGTTGCATCTTCAAAATTCTTTATCATGCTTGAATTCAAAGCAGCTCCTCGAAGTCTTTCTTGTATTCTCCCAAATAGGTGATTGTCAGGTTTGATTTCTTGATATAAATTCACTAGGTGTATGCTGGCATGTGAGCAAAATATCTTTAATATTGTCTTTCAATCCCTAATAGAATTGACTAATAAAATAACCAGCATGCCATGTTAAATCATATATGAGTGGGTCAATTTTTTATGCATAGACTAAGGTGGGTCTCAACTCTTGGTGTAGATTTCTAATCTTTGTTTCATCTACTTTTGCTCTATCTACTTCTCAAAATGTGGTAGAGACCTCTTGTATGAAGGCTTCAAAATTATATAGCAATGGGGATTCCTTCTCAAGCAAGGGGGAAAACCAAGAGAAAGTTGTACTTGAGAGAAGAAGTCAACTAACCTAAGAAGCATCATTTTGCTTGAGAGGGTATAAAATAGCAAATATTTACAAGTCTAAGTATGGCACACTAAAAGTAAATAGGCATATATGAAAGGTGGAGGAAACAACCTCCTAAAGATGGAAAATAGTGTCTAGGCATTCCTAAGTGTGTTTACACACATCACTACCAAAATATAATAAACCTACATGCAGACCTATTTTTTATGAATGCTATTTTGAATTCTAATTGAGAAGTTAAAGCTTTAATTAGCTTCAAGGAAAAGATACTCATATTAAAACCTTAATCCACTTGTTTGAGAGAGGTTATATCTATGTTGAATGCTGAAATGAATTGTTTTTTGGTTGATTTTTGTTATTTTTGAGGGTTGAATGGTTGAACTTTTTCCTCTCTCTATTGAAGCAATAGAGACGTGCATCTTGGTAGAAAATTATTAAGGAACAAATTGAAGTGCAAAAATAAAGAGAATGATCATCCATGGGAGATTTGGCATTCATTGAGAAGTTTTTAGACATCATCAAGTGGGAGATCGTGAAGAAGCTTCAAGAGTTGTGGTCAATGGAAGTTCATAAAAACAAGAAAGAAAAGAGTTGGAATTTGTTCATGGATGCTCAACAACAGGACACGTGGGATGTGTGGTGCACTGACAATCTCATGTTTTTACAACTAGCAACCCACTGGAGGTTAGTAGACAGATTATTGAAACCATCAAGAGCTGGCATTATTATGATGATGGCACCACAATGATCCTCACAAGAATGCATTTTGACACTTTCAGAATGGAATATCTTCCCCTGCGGTGTAAAAGCTGAATTCAAAGACATTGAAAAGAATGAAGTAGAAGAAATGTTGGCAAGAGAGTCCTCCAAAGACTGAATCCTTTTCTGATTCTATTCTGTTGAGTACAAACCAACTGGGTGGAGTTAATTCCCTGATAAATGATGCAATCAAGAGGCAAGCACTAGAACAAGTCCAAAGGTACATGAGAAGACAGAAGGAAAAAATCAAAGTCGAAAATGAGCTAGCAGTAGAAACCTCCTTTGACGCCCTAGTGGCACTCTTTACAAAAGTCCCCATGGCGGCTCAAGGTTCTCTTCCTAGTAAGATCCGCCCTGGAAATATTGATGGTAGGCTAGCGAATGTAGTCCCATTTCCCATTTTTAAGGGAGAGTACAATGAAAACCCTAATAGGAATGGAGTTCATACTTACACCGTGGATTTGAATGCTGATTTTGATATGGAACAACGGCATTTTGGGGAAGGCTTAAATGATGAAGAATTATTGGTATTGGTGAGTGTTGGCTCTACATTCCCAATAATGAGATTGGTGTGCTTATTTCTTACCAACCTTTGAAGGTCATGAAGACTGGCAGTTTTGAAATTAAGCTCATCTTACCTTCATCTGTGGGGCAGCTCCACATTTCATGTCCTAGAATTTGCATTCAGTTCTTGATCACTTATGTTTGTGAGGTCTAAGACTGTTGACTTCCATTGTTAGTTGAAGCAAAAAATTGCTTTTGCAAAGTTAAAGGCTGCTGGTCTTTACTAAATTATGTCTGAAAACCAGCTTAAGAAACTCAGTTTTCAATACACCTGATAGGAGAGCTGTCTTCACAACGTCATTATATTTTTTGCTGGTTCACAATTAGCTAAATATTTATGCCAAGGTGTCTGTGTATGATGTTTATAGATTGTAGATATTTAACAAAGATCTAACTCTTTTTTTGTTTGTCGCAAGTTTGTGAAATTGAGAAGACCAGGCAACCTACAAGCTGCAGTGGAAGGTGCAAGATTGTATTATGAAGTTGAATCAAGGCTATCAATGACCTCAAAAAGAGGATTTCTACCTCCACCCATGCCAAGAATGGTATACCCACCAAATGCAGTCACCAGGACAGTTCCCTACCCCTACCCCTCAAATGCAAACATTGCCACAATATAGTGCACCGAATCCACAATGGTTGGCAAGCGACAATGCCTCAAATGATGGTTCAACAACAACAACAGTGGCCTCAAACAAGTCCTCCAATGGCGATTCAACAACATTGGAATCCTACCCAGTAGAATCAACAACCCTAATCTCAACAGGAGCTCTGAATCAGAACCAGAACAGAGGACCATCTGGATCAACCCAACCAGTGTATGCAGTGATCACAAAAGCTTCCCAAAACCCTACTACAAGTACTCCAAGAGGTGAAAATTTGAAGGACTACTTGTCCAATTCAATCGCAAGTATCAAGAAAGAGCTTATGGATGTGATTACGAAACAACTATAGATGCTAAAGGTGAATATTGCCAACATATCCACTCTTGCAGGAGGGGGGAGATATGTGATGTGTTCAAATACATGGTGTGAAAAGTGCCATCAAGCAAGACATTTAGCCACTGAATGTATCCAAAAGCCAACCATTCCTCGAGCCTTCTGCTTGTACTATTTGAGGAAGAACCATATAGAGGATATCTGCTCTCTAAAGGAGATGCACGATAGAAGAAAGAAAGATGAAGAAGTCGTTGGGGGTAAAGGCACCTCTGCCTAGCTGCCCGTGTATTACTACACTGACAAGTTCACAGTCATGTTATGCTGATGCTACATTGACAGTAAATGCTATGCTAGTCTAGGCATACATAATCAACCGGTTTGATGCCTATTGGATGCCGATTGACTTGGGGATGGATTGCACATGTTATGCCATCATTTTGGCACTGATTTGGGACTAAAATTTCTCAGTTTTTTAGAGTCATTTCATGCTGTAATAAAAGCGGGCTGAAGCTATTACACATGCTTTGGGTTATGCCTATTGGTTCCGGCCTATGTCTTGGATATATGCCATGAAGTGTTGATCTTTGGGGTACGACTTCGAGCTTGGATTTCATTCCAGATGCTTTTGATAAAGCTTTGACATTACGCACTCATTGACATGGTTCATGCTTGACACTGGTATATGCTTTGACAGTGATGCTCCTTGGGTTTATGCATACCCGTTGCCTATGGCTTGATGCTCATGTCACAGTTGATTACCCTATGCATACGTTGAGCATGAGTTCTCATTGAAGCTCCACCTTGGATGCATCTTGGATTATCTAGAGTTGTCTTTGATGTTACTTGGCTTGTTAGAGTTTGGATTGGGATGTACTTGATGTCTTACACATGCTTATGGATGCTACATACGGATGCTCTACCACCTACATGTTTGGGATGTACTATTGATGTATTATCTTGGACTTATGTTATTGGCACTGTATCTTGCCTTGGCTTGAGCTCTTGAGCTCATACATATAGCTTTTGTGCCAGTGGGAGCATTCTTGAATGCTTATTAGACATTGAGCAAGCGGTACTTTTATGCATTGAGCCGTTACATGCTATTGAGCAGTTACAGACACTTGAGACTTTAGGACTTCTTATCCTTTGGGATGATACATCATATGTCTTGGTTCACTGTATGCTTATGAGCTAAGTCTCAGTTTTGGATATGTATCTTTGTGAACTGACACCTACTTGTGTCAAGTTTTGGTATTGGCAGGAACACTTTGCCCCGTTGACTGGAGGGTGTGCCTACTCACTGGCAAATGTTTGTATGACATACTTGGGTGTTGGATTCATGCTTATCAACTGACATATGCTTATGCTATGCTCGCATGATGCCAGCTTTGGTCTTGGCAGTATATGATTGCCTTGGGATCCGATTTTGGCACTATTAGCTCTCTTTTACTGAAATCTGAAATTTATTACAACAAGCATATATGTATGGATTGACATGGATTTTTCATGCTAAAACCCTCCGAAATTATGTACTTTCACTAGTACTTGGTGGGTAGCAGCTTTGGTTCCACTTTCCTTGCCATTTTCCCTCGATTTTGGTGATTTTTTGGTCATTTTCTACAGTAAACAACAAGCAGTTTTGAACTGTCTACAGTCTTCCAGCCTACATTATGGCGAGTTCGTCCATTGATCATGTTATTTTCCACATCACTAAGCTTGATGGTACGAATTACTCTTATTGGAAGAGCTATATTTGGCAGGTATTGGTGCAGAAATCGCAGATCAAACCTTTGAGGTTAAGCAGGCATCCGCCTACAACTATGCCAGATGAGGAATGGCTTGAGCTTGATGAGTTATGCAAGTCCACTATTGTATTGTCTCTCATAGAACAGGTTCACTATAATATCTTTGAGGAAGAACAGAGTGCATGGCAGTTGTGGGATAAGATCAAAAATCTCTATGACAAGAAAAGTCCAGCAAGCCGAATGTATTGGTTGAAGCAGCTTATGGATTTGCGCATGAAGGAGAATGTGACTATGTCTGCTCACTTGAGTCAGTTCCATGCTATACTCAAGAACTTGACTTCGCAAGATATCACTTTTGCAGAGGATGTCACTCATCTTTTCTTGCTTGGTACTCTTAATGAGTCATGGGATGTATTTCACACTGCATTATGTGCCTCTACTGCTACCTTGAAATTATCTGATGTCGAGAGTGCTCTTCTGCAAGAAGAGGTTAACGATAAGAATTTGGATACCTCTCATGTGTCTCATGCTATGACAGTTACTAAACTTGATTATTGTTGAGATTCAGCAATCATACTCACTAACAGCCTCTTTGTATGGAGCTTCAGGGCCAAGGACATGCAGGCTTACCTATCCCATATGCACAGTGGTGCCTACTGCAGTTTCCTACTTTCCTATAAAGCATTGTACTTGCTTACTTTTCTTAATGCAATGATAGTACTCTTTTCTTATCAGTAAAGTATCAATGTCATTGTCCACATACACAAGATTGTGTTTATGAGTTCAAGTCTCAATCTTGAAACCTAATTCACTTGTGTGACAGTCAGTGTCTGAGTCTATGTCTACATGAGTTTTCTTCCCGTCTTTGAACCACCATAGCCATGCTCTAGATCCGTGTTTCTCAACATGGTATCAGAGCACAACTGAGCATGGCTTAGCATGTTTCATGTTCTCTCTGCTCTCTCAGCTTCTCACAATCTCTATCTAGCTCAGCTCAAGTGTTTGACTTCATCTCCAACTCCATTTTCACTCTCTACCCCTTGGCAGCCATAGCCAACCTGCAACCTACCTCTGTTGGAGGAGCTGGATCTCCACTTACAGGGCATATCTTCACTTGCCTCCTTCTAAGAAATTGTCCCCCACTTCAAGGCACTTCATCCCAACACCTCAATCTCTAACATTGTTGACTTATAGCTCCAGCATTGCGTAATTCGTCAGCCGCAGTCTAAAAAACAGCGCCTTCTGTTCGTACAGCCCGACGTCCATCTGTGCAGTGCGATTCATCCCGAGTCATTAGGGCTTTTGAAGCCTATTAATTAGGCTATCTCTAGCTTGAATCTTGAGGCATATGGTTCAAGCTACGATCTGGAATCTCAGAAAAACCAGTCGCCTACAGAAACCCTAATTCCAGCCATAGCCATCTTCAACATGAAGCTCTTGAAATTCTTCATTTTCTCTCTCCTATCACTTAAATGAGTCCACTGCCACTCTGATGTGACTGAATACTAAAGTCCCAGCATCAAATCAAGGAGGGGAAGATCTTGAAGAATTTTGCAGATTTTGGAAAACTCAAGGAAGAAGATACAAACATAGTGTCCATTGACACTCATCTAGTGCTCTAAGCACTTGTGTCTTGTGACACAACCAACTCTTCTGCTGCTGCAATCTGAGAATTTGGGAGATGATTTGCTACTGATCTTGCACCTCAACATGGGAAAAGACTCTCCAAATGCTCGATTCAAGGGAGTTGGGTTTCACACCTGGCAAACCTGCATCAAGCTCATTCTAATGAAGAAGGGTTTTTGGGCCATTACCAATGGCAAAGAGAAGAAACCTCAGGATGTGGACCTTGCAGTTACGTGGTAGAAGAATGATGACAAGGCACAAGACATCATTAAACTGGAATTGGATGACAGCTACATCCATCATGTGGATGCTTGTGACACGTCCCATGACACTTGGGACAAATTGGATACCTTATTTGGTGAACAGTCAAAATAGTCTAAGTACGGTCTATTGATTGAATTTTTCCGACTTGATATGAAGCCTCATACATCCCTGGCATCCCATATGAACTACATGGAAAGCCTGCTTACTCAACTTGCAAGGATAAAGCTAAAAATGGATGAAGATGTTTGCATTGGTGCCTTGTTAAAAAGTCTGCCTCCTACTTATGATAATGTATCAACCACTCTAACCAATATGCCTGATCCTCAACTTGTTGACATTAAAGCCTCTCTGCTAGAGGAAGAAAAGAAACTTAAAAGCAAAGAAGAGCCTAGCACTTCAACGGATGAACAAATGTTATATGTAAACAATAGATACAAAGGTAAAAAGGAACCGCTCTTCTATGACTTCTGCAAAAGGACCGGACACACTGAGAAGTTCTGTCATGCTAGAAAGAGGTCCCAAAAGGCCTATCTTGCAGCTGTGAAAGAAGAAGAAGACCATGGACCAAAAGATGAAGATGAAGATGAAGATGAAGACCACCAGGATCGGAAGGACAAGACTCATCAGTCCTTCTACTCTCATTACTCTGATAGACTGTTTTAAAAGCCTTGTATTTCCTTGCCCTAATGCTTCTTGTCATAAGCCTTGTAAACTCCTCATGTAACTTGGCATTACAGTCCTTGTACACTTTGTGAGGCCCCTGTTACAGCCTCTGGATGTCCATCATGTTTTGGTGCCCACACTTAGCCTTTTCTATGACAGCCTTTGGTGTCTACCATGTTTGTCGTGTGCCCACACTTTGCAGGTGGTTCTCATTACAGCCTCTACACACTTTGTGCCTTTCTAGTTGTGATTGAGGAGGGGTGTTGAGATTCAGCAATCACACTCACTAACAGCCTCTTTGTATGGAGCTTCAGGGCCAAGGACATGCAAGCTTACCTATCCCATATGCACAGTGGTGCCTATTGTAGTTTCCTACTTTCCTATAAAGCATTGTACTTGCTTCCTTTTCTTAATGCAATGATAGTACTCTTTTCTTATCAGTAAAGTGTCAGTGTCATTGTCCACATACACAAGATTGTGTTTATGAGTTCAAGTCTCAATCTTGAAACCTAATTCACTTGTGTGATAGTCAGTGTCTGAGTCTATGTCTACATGAGTTTTCTTCCCATCTTTGAACCACCATAGCCATGCTCTAGATCCGTGTTTCTCAACAATTATCTCCGTTTGGTTATCCATCATGATTACGGTTTATGGCCGCATCCTCAATTTGTTGTGGGACGGTTGGTTCTTTGGTTTGAGTGGGTTTGGGGTTAACCTCCACTTGCACTTCAATATCGTGTTGGGTTTCCTCACTAGTTGCCACTTCTTCACATTGGGAAGCTCTATGAGCGTGACCTCATTCAGCATCTCGATGTCTCTTAGGAGTCATGAAAGAAGCTTATGGATTCGAGCAGCGCTCCTGCGTAGGTGTGGAGAGAGAGAGAGAGGTTTAGTTGGTTGCAGTAGAGCTTCATCGTGTCAACTAGCAGAGAGACTTCTGCACGAGTCATTGTTGTCCTAACATGACACTCTACTCTTGTTTATATAGTAATGGGAGGGAAAGGATGTTTTGTTTTTAGCATTTTTTATGACATCATCAATGATAAAGAGGGAGTGCTTTCTTTTAGTGTTTTTTGATGGCATCAAGGAGGGGCCCCATCTTCTAGTGTGAGGATACCAATTTAATGAATATATGGACGAGCACCGCACGTCTCATCATCGGGCAGCGTCATGAATAAGGCAGCGAGCGACTAAGGTAGCGACCAAGGTATAGACATTGGCATCTTGGTCTTAGCATACTTGGCAACGGGCTATGAAGGCTTCATTGGCGCATTGGCTGCTGCGCGTGAGAAGCTCCTACTAGCTTGTAGGAAAATCTTCCGATGAGGTCACCCATCCCGGTAGTGTCTCACCCAAGTGCACTTAACTACCAAGTAACTATCCACTAGACTAGTTCTTTTTGTTGCTCTATACTACAAACATAGTCTTAATAAGGTAGTCTTGGGAGGGTCTCCCAAGTCCTTCTTCTGTGAACTGGCATATAATACCTCATTAATAATAACAATTATCTTTATAATGAGAGTCAGTTTTCATAATTAGAGTTACTTTTTAAAAATATGCAACATAAATCAATTTTCTTTGGAATGTATATGCACATTAAAATAAAGTAAGTAATGGGGCCATTACAGATGATGGCAACAACATGGCCATGTTCTTGTATGAGAACATCATCACCCGTTTTGGCAATCCCCTAGAGCTTGTAAGTGACTGAGGTACTCACTTTCTCAACAAGATTATGGAAGAATTGATAGAGCTATACAAGATCCCCCATCGTAAGTCCACACACTATTACACCCAGAGCCAACAACCAAGTCGAAGTTACGAATTGCATCCTCTATTCAATTTTGATAAGAACAATTGTTGCACATCATCTGATTGGGATATTCGACTTACAAAGGCCCCTTGGGCATACAAAACCTCCCATAAGGTAGCAAGACAAACCCCTTTCCAACTAATGTATGGAACAGAAGCTGTCTTTCCTGTTGAACTCGAGCTACCCTCTCTGAGCATGGCTATCAAAGAATGCTTCGGAGATGACGAGTCCCTGCAACACCATCCCTTGCACTTGGAATGTCTAGATGAGACTCGCAGGATGGCCTTGTAGTGCATGGAAGCCATGCAAGCTCGTAGAAAGGCCTTTCATGATAGCCTCATCAAGCAGAAGGAGTTCAAAGAAGGAGACTTAGTCCTAGCCTATGATTTGCAATTGGTAAGTATCCAGGCAAGCTTCAACAACGCTGGATGGGCCCTTATAAGGTACTTGCCGTCAACCCTAATGGCTCTAAAGACAATCGATGCTTCAGATGATCCCTTCCTGATTAATGGATATCATCTCAAGATGTATTACCCTCCTTAGGGATTGTGAAAATCACCACTGATAGCTCCCTCATTCCTTGCACGAGGGTCGATACGTCTTTACCTAATGCCCATGATATCCCTCTTGCTGATCCTGATGATGTGGCTTCATTCTGTTAACCTCTCACAGCCACCTTTCCCCCCTCCTTGTGTTCCTTTTCGTCTGATGCATCAGAGGTGGCAATGATGGTTCTAATACATGGTGTTCTTGCCATTCTTCTCTTTCAAAAAAAGACAAAGGGAAAAAAAAGGAAGAAAATAATTATATATCGATCATGGGAGAAAATTACTTAGATTCTTGTCATGCTGACCTATTCTTCAAGAAAAGGTGGGAACACCCTTAGGAGTAGGGAAAAAGAAAAGAAAAAAATAAAAAAAACAAAAAACAAAACTATTATGGGAGAAAATGAAGAAATTCCCTATCATAACAAGCCTCGTTCCAAGATACGGTGGCACACACCCTCAGATAGGAAACTAGCTGTGGAAAAGGTGGTAACACCCCGCAGTCCAAGATAGTTGAATCTCTAGCAGAACTCTTGCAATAGAAGTTCCAAAGCTGCCTCCCTTGGTGTGCTACATCCTGTAACCTCATCAGTGCTTCCTACTCCTACAACATACGATATTTCCAATATGCAATCCAAGCACCGGAATTGTTGGTTACCTCCCTAGGTATACCTCTACATCAACCAATCCATATTGATATCATCAACCAACTGAGGCTGATCTTCATTGAAAAACCTAGAGTGACGTGAGCTTTCATCCTAACTAGATGGGGATGTGAGTATGGACTGCCCTTTGTAATCATCAACAAAGTGTGAGATAGAGGGTGGGGTGAGTGACTAGTCCTTGCCCTCTATATCTAACAAAGAGGTGAGATGTGTGAATGGAGAGTTGCATGCACAGGATGGGCCTCTCAATGCACAAAGCACAAAATTGTTCCTACGCATGGCATTATAAGGCTCACTGGCCTTCCCTTCTCACACCATATGCTGGCACAAGGTGGGATGCACTGTTGCACCATCAATTGTGCACAAGGCATACAACCTTCGCACAAGTGGCTATGAGGATTCAATTAAAGGGATGTGAGAAACTTGGCTGCCCTCCTGTTATCATAAATAGAGTGTGAGATAGAGGGAGACCGAGCGTGATTGATTTTCCTTTCATCAACTGAGAGGTGCAGATTGAGGGACGTTATGACGATGGGAGACAAGTACGTTCTCGTTTCCATATGTACACACGAGACAAGTCTTCTCTGCCATCACCCTACACCTCATTCTCTTTGGCACACTACATAATAAGGCTCCATGGCCTTCCTTCTTGCACTTATGCTAAATGGGTTGGGATGCATGGATGCACCATCAATTGTGCACATTGTCATACTTTCTCTGAACCATTACCTTTGTCGATGCCTAAACGCAATGTGAGCTATGGGTTTCACTCATTATTCTTGGAGTGACGTGCACCATGGGGTGAGCGACTGGTCTATCATTTCCACATGAGTGATTGTCGAGATTGAGTGTTGTATACCTCACCAACATTTTAATAACAAAGCTACCTACCTGGATGCTGCTACATGGTCCTTGCCATGCTGGACGAGTGTGCTATGGCAAGCCTTGGTACCACCTGCCAACGACTAAGATCCTTCATGTGCCAGCAACCGTTCATTTCAACCATTTGCAAATCAGGCCAAGCTATTCTAACCCTACCCCTTTTGATTTCAAGAGTCAGTCATGTTTTAAGTGTGGGGACGTATGTGTATGGGTTATGATCCTGTGTTAGGCCCCTGTTGCATCGACAATCTGATTTATTAAGGTCTTAACTGTGGGGACACGTCCCTATGGATCCCCTATGCATACCCTTTTGGAAACCTCCCTATCAAATGATTTTCATATACCATGTCCTGGTCATGCCCTAATGAGGTCTTTTTCCAACCGCCCATCCTCTTTTCAACCCCTCTTGGGGTTGTTCCTTGTATGTTTGCTTGTCTTCTTGTGGTTTTGCCACTTTTTTATGTGAACATACCCTACATTCACCAAAATTATAATGTGACCTTACAACTATGTTTGTCCCTTTGAATTGGCCAAATTTTCTTTTTATAGCCCTCTATTCTGAGCCACGGATCATGAGTTATTAATTTTTGAAGTATTTTCTACTAATTTAATGTGTTTCCATGTGAATGCAGTTTTTTTGCTTCAGAACAGTGATCTAATGTGACAGCCCTAATCTACACCTTCATATGGATATTTTTCCTTTTTATTTTTCATCATTCCAATGTACGGTTTGTTTGTTATTAATTTTTATATCTTTTCAAGAATTTTCATATGTGTTTTTTACCTTTTTCTATGTGAACTGCCTTAATCACCTCTGAATTTAATTTTGATTGAGTAGCCCTATTTAAATTGATCCCTTACACGAATTTTCCTTGTCCCCCATCTTGATTCGGTCTATTGATTTTATTTTATTAAAATTTCCATGAATTTGTGTGCTTGTTTTTTCTATTTTTTCCATGTGAACATCCCTTATGCTATCAAACTGTGTTTTGACCTGACGACCCTATCCCACAACTTCTCTTGACATCTTTTCTTTTCGTTACTCTCTGTTCTGATGCATGGATTTTTTTGTATTAATTTTTTATTTTGTTTTAATTTGTATTTTTACCATTTTTTCCATGCGAACACACTCTACCGTCTCAAGACCATGTTCGACCTTGCCTATCATGTATGCCATCTTCATGTGAACATTTTTCGTGTTCACCTCGTCAAGTTTTGATCGCTGGATCTTTCCATATTAATTTTTCTTTCCAGTTTAGGGTGAGTTTTTACGACTCTTCCCATGTGAACGCATCCTATCTGTGTTGGAACGACGTTCTCATTTGACAAGCTTGTCCGGCATGTTATTCTGCACATTTTTCCTTCTTTTTTGTGTTTCATTCTGGCAGCCAATTTTTTTCAAAATTAATTTTTGCATGAATTTACGTTCCGAAATTACGCATGGTTGTGTGCGCACATTCTCATTTCTGGCTTCTTAGGTGCGTCGACGTGTCCGTCCCGCAGTCCTCCCCCCATGCATGTTTTCTCATGTCCTCACAATCCCTAGAACACAAATTTTTTTACCCTCGCCCTGTGCACATGTAGGAGACAACGGTGTCAAAGTTTATTTCCTTCCAAATTTAAAAAAAAACACCACATGCATAAAACCCAACACACCTATACATACCCTTACCCCTCCCTCCATGAGCCCCCTACCCCCCTTTAGCCCCCTAACCCCCTTCCTCTAAACCCCTCCCTTCGTAGCCCCCCCTTTTGGTGCCCCCCCCCTTGGTGACCCCCCCTTTTCCCGTGCCCCTTCCCACCTCCCCCCTCCCCTAACTCTGTGATAAACCTGCAATCGTTGTGCACTCAACACGGCACAGAAAGGTAACACGATATATGAGCTCAAGATATACTCTTGTATTATTCAATCCAAAAAGCAGGACAACATATACACATCCCAAGACTACACCCTCATGATGCCGCACATAAGAGGGTTCACCACTGGGTATAGGGAATCACACATAGTGTGGAAACAAGGCATGGCTTTGAGTCACTACTACTCCCTATATAGGTGCATTCGCTAGCAACGGCATGGTATAGCTACAAAGCCCTTACACTCACCTGCACTTACTGGATTGCTGTCCTCAGCAATCTAAGGGTAGCGTTTTGTTATTTGACTCATCCAGGGTCTTAACATAGCTTTTCCTAGCAAGCTAGTCAGTGTCTGCCACGGGGACTTAATACAGTCTATACTATCAGACTGACCAATGTTTGCCGCACTAGGACTTAGGGATCTTAACACAGCCCTTTCTAGCAAGCTGGTCAGTGTCTGCCCATCTAGACTAGACTATTGGGGCTTTGTTTTTGGAGTTATTGATGATTATCACCATGCGGGTCCACCCTCAACTCAATTACATTTGAGGAGTGGAGGCACGTTGGGGTCTATGATTGAGAACCGCTTTGTTTTGGTTTTTTGGAGAGGCTCAAGGGTCGTTGGAAGGGGCAAGGGTGTTCTCCTCAAGCCAAAGGGTGAAGGCATCTTTTCCACATTCGTGGGCCTCTACTTCTAAGATCTAAGTGGTCTCCTTGAGTGGACGCCCGCGCCACTTGGTGAGGTATTCGGGGAAGCCTCTTTGTTCCCGGTGTCGGAGGAATGCTTCTACTTCGAAGGGACCGTTGGAATGGAGCACTGGTACCCGCTGTCCCCATTGGTTGTCTGGATAGAACCTGTGCAGAAGACGAGCATGAAATGCATTATGAACACAAACACTGTCTGGCAGGTCCAATTTGTAGGTGACTTCATTCAGCACTTGAGTGATTCGGTAGGGTCCATAGTAGCAATGATTGAACTTGGGAGTCATGTTCTTGGGAAGTGACATATTCTTAGAGCTGATTAGGACCATGTCTCCTTTGGCGAATAGTACAACCTTTCTCTTCTTGTTGGCTTGCTCGGTCATGGTGATCTTGCTCTGCTCGAGGCTTTGCTTAGCTGCTGCATTCCGGTCTCTCCATTTCTTCTGCATCTTGATCTTCCGCTTTGGCTACTCCTGATGCTAAGGCCAGTGGGGTGATGACTTCTTTTCCTGTGGCTAAGTCAAAGGGGGTGTACCCCATTGCCGAATGGATGGAGCTATTGTAGTGGAATTCCAAGACATCAAGGTACAGGGCCCAATCTTTCTGGTCCACTCGGGCATAGCTCCGGAGATAGTCTTCAATGCCTTGGTTGACTCATTCTGTTTGTCCATCTGTCTCTGGGTGGAAGGATGATGAGAATATCAATTGTGTTTCCAGGGTCTTGAAAATTTCCTTCCACATGTCGCTCATGAATCTTCCATCTCTATCCGATACTATGGCCAGTGGTAAGCCATAAAGTTTGAATACATGTGTGAAGAAGAGGCATGCTACCTCCTTCGCATTTAGTGGTGGTTTGGCCGGGATGAAGTGGGCCTGTTTGGAAAAATAGTCTACCACTGCAAAGATGATTGTGTACCCATGGGACTCGGGTAGTTAGTGCTTCCATTTTCTGAGGCAGTGGATGACTGCCAGCATTTCCTTCTCATGTGTACTCCACCTTGTTTCAGCATCAGTAAATTTCTTGGACTCATAAGCAATGGGGTGACCTTCCTGCACCAGTACACCTTCTATGCCGTAGTCGGATTCATCTGTAGAATTTTCAAAGGGTTTGGTGAAATTCGGCACCCTTAGGATGGGATTTTGGCTCATGCACTTCTTCATATGCTCAAAGGCTTCATGTTGTGTGTTCCCCCATGTAAAAGAGTGATCTTCTTTGGCGAGGTGGGAGAGGGGGGCTGTGATGAGACTGTAATCTTTGATGAATCTCCGGCAAAATACTGTGAAGCCTAGGAACTCCCCCACTTCCCTTACAGTTTTCAGTATAGGCCATCTTTGGACAGCTTCCACTTTCTTAGGACCCACTTTGATTCCATTTGCTCCTACAATAAAGCCTAAGAACTCCAACTCTTTCACTGCAAACTCACATTTTTCAGGCTTGGCATATAACTGATGCTGCCGCAGTTTCTCAAAAACTTGGTGTAAGTGTTGCTTGTGCTCTTCTAAGGTTTTGCTATAGACTAGGAGGTCATCTATGTAGATAATGACAAAGATATCTATCTCCGATCTAAAGACTCCATCCATGAGGGCACAAAATGTGCCTGCCCCATTGCTTAGGCTGAATCCTAATACTAACCACTCAAAACTACCATATCGGGTGCGGAATCCTGTTTTTGGGATATCTTCTTCAGCTATGCGGATTTGATGGTATCCTAATCTAAGATCAATATGACTAAAGTACTTGGCCCCATGCAATCTATCTAAGAGGTCTTCCACTAGGGGCATTGGGTATTTGTTTTTTATGGTGATTTTGTTAAGGGCCCTATAATCTACACAAAGTCTAAGTCCCCCATCCTTCTTCTTTACAAATAACACTGGGGAACCAAAGGGGGATTTACTAGGGCGAATGAACCCTTGTTCTTCTAGTTCATGTAGTTGCTTCTTCAATTCCATGAGCTCAGTGTGGTTCATGCGATAGGGAGCTTGGGCCAGTGGGGCAGACCCTGGGATCAACTCAATCTTGTGATCCACATCTCGCCTGGGTGGTAGACCCTTGGGTAGCTCGGCTAGCATTACATCTTTGAATTCTTCAAGTATTTCTGCCCCTTCTGTGTTCTTGCTTTGTTGTTTGGGTTTCTTGCCGGGGTTTCTTGCTGTCTTCTTCTTCTTCAATTGGTTGGATCATACACAGGTAGACCATATCTCCTCGTTTGACTGATTTTTCGACCTGCTTGGCACTGCATGTCATGATATGCAACTTAATAATGGTCCCTTGGACCAGTGCATTTTGGGTCTGGCCCTTTGGTTGGGTTGTAGTTGGCTTCACTGTTTGGCATGATACTCCTAGCTTATTCTCCTTCATTTGCACCTTGATTGGGGTCCTGCCAGGCAGTTGCATTCTTTCACATGGTACTCTGACGCCTTCTCCTTGCATATCTAGCATAATTTCATTTACACCTTTACCGAACATTGCAATGACATACTTGTCATAGAATTCCAAGCCCAATATCACTTCAAAATCATCCATGGGGATCACTAAGAAGTTGAGTTTTGCTTTCCCCCTGTCAACTTCTACTTGGACTGCAAAGACTTGTTTCACTTCCTTGGCTTCTCCTTGTGCGAATGTTACTGTTAATCCTTTTGGGGCCTTAGATGATTTTAATCCATGTTTTGCTGCACACCCTGGTGTCATGAAGTTGTGTGTTGCCCCTGTGTCCACCATGATGGGTTCGTTTCCTTCGCCCACTCAGCCTTTGATGTATAGATGGTGAACTGTTGCTACTCTGGTTGCCATGCATTGGGGTCAGGCGCTAACTGTCCCTACCCTTGGGTGGTCCATGCTTTCCTCACTTCCATTTGGGATTTCTTGGATGCGCGGTGGGTGTGGTTCTTCTCCTCCATATGCGCTAGTCGCATTTACCCTTGACCCGCTTGATGATGCTGTATCTTCTATCGGGCATCTGTTTTGGTACTGTGGGCCCCCGCATTTGAAGCATCTGATCCCGACAGACGGGCCTAGGGGTCTCCACCATGATGTATTTGATCCTGCGGGCCCATAGGATGTGCTAGGGGTTGGCCTGTAGTGATTGTTTCCCCATCTTCTTGCTGCTCCTCTTGGTTCTAAAGCGGTTTATGAAACGGCCGTGGTGGTGGTGGTGTTTTGGCTCCTTGTATCTGTGAATGCCCCTCTAGGGGCATTGAGCCTTTGGTTCCATGAGTTGTTGTTGTTGAAGTTGTTGTTGAACCTACTTTGGTTCCCCTGTGCTGTTCTTCTGTAACGTGTCCACTAGTATCATCCAGGACACGTCTTAGTAGTCCATCGGAAAGGATGTCTAGAAAGCTCCGCCCGGCACTCCCATGGAATGTTACGGGATTTGCGATCTAGGGCTTTCCGTGCCTGCCACGTAGCGGAAGTATTCTGGCCGTTCCCACCTAGGATCGACCGGAATTAGGGTTTTCCTGATTGGTCATTTCCTAATAGCAACTAGCGTTGGACCCAAGCGAACTGCTTTACGCAGAAACGCCAGGTCCGAAGCGGATTCACACTGTACTTGGTTCAAGGAGAATGGGAAACGAGAGGGATCCAAAGCTCAACCTCTCTGCCATAAGGCATAGTCCCATTCCGTTCCCCTAAAACAGCGTAAATCGGGTAAGACATAACTCTAGGTCAACGCTTTCGTTGTTCGTGTCTTTTGACGATCATCCCACTGTTCTTCGAGATTTGAGAAAAGTTCCTGGCCAACCGGGACCACCCAGCCGTAGGACGGACCCATGGCCCATCCTCCGCACTTTCCTTGGTTTGTTTTAGTTAGGTAATTATCTAACACATTAGTTGGACATGTAACAATCAACTTCTTTAATTAAATCCTTAAGCACTGGTTCCTTCACGTAATCTTATCACGTGACATAGAAAAACAATATCAAACAAGTTCTTTATTAACATATCATCATATTTTTCTTTGAAATACAAGGAGTTCCGCCCGTAGGCTTGTCCATAATCCGCCCGAAGGCTATCCAGTAATCCACAGGGATCACTATTCCAAGTTTCCGCCCGTAGACTAGTATGTGGGCCTCAAGATCCAATCCCGAGTCACGTTAGCCTCTTGTGCAGGACCCGGAAGGTGAGGGATTTATGGCCAGAGCCCCCCTTGGCACCCAAGCGTCCTCCTGCTCCAAGTAGTACTCAACGGAGAGACCTCTCGCGGTGAGTTCGGTCCACGTTCCCGGTGCGGTCAACAACCCCCTTGGTTCAGGTCATGTAGGCAGTTGGGGGTAACTGAAGCTGCCTCTCCCTTCAGGCCTTCAACCTGAAGTATAGATATTCATTTAATTTGTAATTCATAAATCAAACAGTGCTCTAAAATCTCTAGCAAGCACAAACATTTTCATTAATTGATCTTGTTGTTGGCAAACTGCTAAGGAAGGAATCTTTCCTTTTGAGTGCATCTAGCACTCGATCCGGGGTGCCTTGCAACTTGGCAAGATCCTTTATATTCTGGGTTAGGGCGTACCCTATTAGCCCAACTTGGTCAACCTAAAGTTCATTGGATACTTTAGTTTCCGGTTTTTAACCTTCCTTACTTAGAAGGATATCAAAGAATACATCCTTTTTGCAAGATAACTTGCGTAAGGATCCACCATCCTTGTTGAGGATATTTAACCTTTCTTCTTGGGAATCAATCACAAGACCATATGACTTCGTACTTGCCGTGCAAGTCCTGCATCGTACTATGCGATAATGGAGTCACGAAGCAATCCGTTTCAGTTTCTTTAAGCTGACGTTTGTCAGACCTAGGGTTTCCTAACTTTATTATTTCCTTTTAAGAAACTCAGGGACAACCCTAGTTCTTTTACATTTTCAATTTACTGATTCTACAATCCAGGAATGTGGGCAAATATTTAAGGTATAAACCCAATGAATATTTCGCAACATAGGTATTTCTAAGTTCATATTAATTTGGTTAACTTTTAGAAAGTAATATCGAGATCACTTCTGCACGATTTGTTATCTATGTGTCAATTGATTTTTCAATCCTAAACTTTATCGATTTGAGGTTAGGTAAATTCAATTAATCTTCCTTTTTCCTTGTGAACAAAACTCGTGCCAAATAAGCAATCTTTCCCTTGCTAAATTATGCAACTAGCAATGATAGCTTCCTAGAGTTTAAGCAACGTAAGAAACCTTTCATGATTCGCACCTTCCATGATGACTCGTTATAAAAAGAATAAGGGTTAATAGTGCAAGATGCAGTTTTATATCTTCCAGACTTAACCGAAGTATACTACTTTAGTGGGTAAATAATCTTTCTCATAATTCGTTTTAATGCATAATACTTTTTGAAGGAAAACTATGTTTATACTTTATTTATTTTGCATGTTTAATAAAACTAAATTCCTTCATCATAAATAACTAGGAAAAAATATATATCTTATCCCTAACAATTCATCTTGCATGATTGAATTAAAACCGATATAAATTAAGAAGGAAAAACCTGGTTTTGGGGTGAGATATCCACATGGATAACGGGAGATGCCCCTCCCACAGCTACTCCTTGGACTTTCTTAGGTGGCATCGCAGTTGTAGTCCTTCGAATGTGGAAGCAGCTTTACCCTCCTTTTTGGAATTCCGCCGTTGCTTCAATACTCTTCTTCTCTTTTTCGAGGCAAGGAATTGTTAAGGGATTAACCACAAGAAGGGGGTAATAAGACCTTTAAGGTCTTAGTTTCTTCGGGAGGGAAAGGTTTACAAAGCCTAAAGAAAAGGCCCTGTAGGGATTTATACACGGTGAAAAGGGTGTGTGTGAGTGTGGTTTCAAAAACATATGAAGGGGCCTTGGGAGATCTTTGGGCACGGGAGTGAAAGGGTATGGGAAGGGGGATCTTGAAGGGATTTTTGGACACGGGGGTAAGTTCCAAGCCAAGGGGAAAGGTGAAGGGTGAAAGGGGGTTTCAAAAGGCACAAGAAGGGGGTTTAAAGGTTAAACACGGGGGCTAGGGTGGATAAGACTTTTCAAGCCTTAGTTCTTTTTGGGGGGTTCCATCCATGGGAAGGGTGCTTAAGGGAGAAAGGGCTTAATGACTTTTAACACGGGGGATAAAAGGGTGTGAAAAAAAAAGGCACGAGGGAGGAATATTGGATTTTTGGAGGGTTCCAATGGGAAGGGGCTTTATGGGGGCTCCACGGGAAGGGGGGCTTAGAAGGATTTAAAAACCCGGGGGAAAAGATTTGATGAGGCAACAACAAGGGGGGGGGGGGGGGGGGGGGGGGGGGGGGGGAAGGGGCTTAAGAGAGTCCCCCCTTGGAAGCTTCTAAGAAGCTCCTTAGAAGCTTCTGGGGGAGGAAGTGTATGGGATTACGTGGCAGAGAGGAGATGCTCATTACGTGGAGGGGGAAAGAGAAGGATAATGGCCACGTGGGCGGATGGTGAGGAGATTGACGGCGGAAGGGAGTGGAATGGCGGCAGTTGGGCGGCAGGGTTTCGTCACTCCTCTCACGGAGAGCAGGGGGCAGCATTCTCTTCGTCTTCGGTCCCTCCTCCTCCTTCCAGTAGCCTGCGGCCCCCCTCAATTATATAGGGGAGGGGAGGGAATCCTCCCTCTCCTATGTGTCACACCGCATGGCCTTATCCCTCTACGAGCTCCACCGAGGAGCTTCTGCGTTCATTCTATTCCTCCCCCTCCAGCACAACTGCCGGCTGGGGGGGGGGAATAAGGAAAAAAATTTGTGTTTATCAAAAAAATTTAATAAAATTTTCCTTATCATTATCCCCCTTTCCTATAAGGGATAGTTCACACGAGGAAGGAGATTAAGAACTTTACATCTTCTGCCTTCTAGGTCCACTAGTCTTTCGGCCATTCTCATGGCTTCTGCTAAGCTTGTTGGCTCATGTCTCTCCACAGCTCTTCTAGCCCATTCTTGCATCCCAAACAAAAATCCATGTAATTTAGTGTATGTATCCATGCAGCATAATCTGCCTATATTTGCTGATGTATTCTTTCATCTTCCCTTGTGTTTGCTTGAGGTTCCTCCATTCATCCCTCACTTTGAATTTTTCCATCTTTGGAATGAAGTAGTCCTTCAATTCTTCCTAGAGTTCTTCCCACGAAAAGATGGTGTGGCCCTAATCTTGCTCCAACAAGTACCAACTGGCAGCGTCCTCCTCCAAGTAAATGGCTTCCACCTCCGCCTTCCTGGCAGCGTCCTCCTCCAAGTAAATGGCTGCCACCTCCACCTTCCTGTCTTCAGTTATTCATGAATACTTCAAGTACATGTCCACCTCTGCAATCCATTTCTTCAGAACCATCCCATCTCTCTCTCCCTTGTACTTGGCTGGTTGGGGCATCTTGAATTTTCCATAGTCATCTTCTGAGCTGTCACTATCTTCCACCTCTTTACGGTGGTGCTTCTTCTCCTTCTTCTTGTTTTTTTTCTTACTTCCTTCTTCTACTACTTTCTCCTTCTCTTTCCTTGTATCTTGCGCCCTCCTAGATGTCTCCTCTCTACCCATTCTATCCATCTCCTCTTGCATTCTGTCTTTTCTCATCCTCTTGCTGTTGTATCACCCATTCTCTATAGCCCTGCTCCACTTCTAGTTTTTTCTTCCTTTCCTCCTCCTCTTCCTTCATCTGCATGTTCCTCCATATTGACTCCAGCATGCCTGACATGCCATCTAATTGCCTTTCCAGTCCGGCCACCTTCTCCTCTTGGGCCACTCTCCATTCTTGCCCTCTACTCTGCTTCCTCTCCTCCATTGTTGGGAGGGTGACATTCTCCCTTTCGTCGTCCATGTGGTTGGTGGTGCTGTCAGCGCGCGGAAGCCATGATGAGGTCGGCGCAGGGAAGTCACGTCTCACCTATGGTGGTGTGGGTCGTGTTGTAGGGAAGCTGTGTCACATCTCCAGACGGTGGGGTGTCGGGGTTGGGACATCACGCCGCGTCGGGGGGCGTTGCAACGTGGGTCGACGCGACGGGGGTTGACACGACGGGCAACGCGATGGGGGGGCGACGCGCCGTGGAGCAACGCGACATGGGGCAATGCGATGGGGGGGGCGACGCGACGTGGGGTGTCGCGCTGTGGGTCATTACAACTTCGTTCTCTTTGGGGCACTGGATCTTCGTTCTCTTCAGGGCACTGGATCTTCTCTCCTGCTTCCATGAGCCTCCTTCACTCTGAGCAAGAGTCGCTCTGATACCAAGTGTGATAAACCTGCACTCGTTACGCACTCAACACGGCACAGAAAAGTAACATGATATATGAGCTCAAGGAATACTCTTGTATTATTCAATCCAAAAAGTGGGATAACATAGACACATCCCAGGACTACACCCTCGTGACGCCGCACATAAGAGGGTTCACCACTGGGTATAGGGAATCACACGTAGTGTGGAAACAAGGCAGGGCTTTGAGTCACTACTACTCCCTATATAGGTGCATTCAGTAGCAACGGCATGGTATAGCTACAAAGCCCTTACAAACTGCCCCCTCCCACCTTTCCCCTTTCCCCCGTCCCCCCCACGTATTATCTTACTCCCCACCCTCTTCTTCCTCCTCCCGTGTCCTCCTCCCCCTCTCCTTCCTCTCCTCCTCCCCGGCCAGCTGTTGCTGCCTTGGTAACATCTTGTCCGCCTAGTGCTGCTGCACCGCCTATCGCTCGACACTTCCATTAGCCCGCCATGCCCTCAAGTCGGCTAGACCGTCGCCTGGACTGCCGGCCTCTGTCATCACCCACCTGCATCTGGTTGTTGGTGGATCGTCGCCTTGTCATGAGCCTGCACCGCGCTAATCTGAATCACCACCACCCTAATCAGGTCCACGCCGCTTGTTCAACCGCCCCGGGCCACCCCGTTTCTTCGAGCAGCACTCATCCTGCCCATCACGCTCCGGCCCTATGCCCATGCCGCCTCCTCTCCACCATCTCCTCCCCACTCTCCCCTCCCTTGCCCCACCACCCACCCCTAGCTGCCTACCCACCAAACCCCTCCATCTTTTTTTTAATTTTAAAAAACACAAACCTAACACTCTTTTTTTTAAAAACAGCAGTCCATATTACAATCAATTTTCATTTCAATTCACACAAACCAACCTACCCCCACCCCTCTCAATTTAATTTTATATACATATATATATATATATATATATATATATAATATAAAAAACAATACTAACCCTTTAAAAAAACAAAACAAAAACCACAACCTATTAAACCAAACAAAATCACAAAACCCCCACACTCCACACACACACACACACATATCTTCCTTCATTTTATTTTATTTTATTTTAAAATCACTATCAACCCTTTTCTTCCACCTCACCCCCGTGATTCTTACTCTGTTTTCCTTCCGTGTGTGACCACTCCTTTCCTTTGTGTGGCATGTGTGTGTATGCCTTCTTGGCCTCATTTGTATACTAGCTTTTTCCATCTCATGACGCGTGTTCTTGATTGCAGTTGTTCACGCGCGAGGATGCGCATGCAATTTTTTCGTGGGTGACTGATATTCACACACAACTAACAGGCAACTCGAGTACTTTTTTTTTAATTTCAAAATCTTTTAAAAATCAAAAAACAATTTAAAAACACATGAAAACTTACAAAAACCCATTAAAAACCATAAAAACACATAAAATTTCAAAAAAGTATAAAAATATTCTTCTTCTTTTTTTAAAAATGCATAAAATAATTTGACACTTTTTGGAAATTTTCAAAAATATTGTCAAACTGATAATGTCCAAAAAAATAGAAAATTTTTAAAAACATTTAATTTCATGAAAATTTACCTAAAAATACTTAAAAATAATTTTTTTTTAAAATAAAAAATTCCAAGAAACTTATAAAAAATCCTTATTTTTCATGTAGATTCTTTGAAATTTTCTTTTTCCACTCCAAAAATGGCTTAAAAATTTTTGAAAAATCAATTGGACGTGTGTGCTTCACTTTCAATCCAAATTACTGATTTAAGAAAAAATATTAATCCAATGTTTATATTCAAATTCATTAATATTGGCAAACTTTTTTAGATCGTTGGCTTTTCTTGTTGGAATCTGCATTATGATTGCATTCTCTCCATTTTACTGATAGTGCATTCAGGATGTGCTTGCATACACACCCCTCGTAGATATTTCTTTCTTTTCTTTTTTGTTTTTGCTGCACCAAAACTCACAATTAAAGGAATCATGATCACCACATTTTCACGCGCATTTACACTAAACACACATATTTTTGAAAATTAAAATCAACCCGTCGTTCACTTAGCACGTACTTCATGCACTACAAACAGATTTAATTTTAATTAAAAATAAACTAGTCGTCACCAAAAAGTATACACTGGCAAAAAAAGCGCCAAACACATAATTACTTTTTAATAAATGAATTTGCATCTAGAGACCCTCAATCAAGGTCTGAAGATCGCGTTTTGCTAAAAGCATCATTTTAAACTAAATAATTTTTAAATAAAGACTAAGAAGAAACCCACATTTTCTTTTTAAGGTTTATAACCTAATAAAATTTCACCCATTATTAATAAAATGAATCATTTATTATATTTATTTCCCTTACACTACACATTTCCCTTTTTAATGAACGCGCTTCATAGTTCACGATAAATCTTCACAATGTGCATATGTTGAAAATGGAATGCAAGATACTACTACTACTAGTGGACCTATGCATGATGTATCTGCTAATGTGAGTCCTTGGATAGGTAGATTATGTAGTCATGGATATCATTCCATTGACACGGATATGTCAATGAGAGGGAGATTGGGCATGGATAAAGGCAAAGGGAAGGCACTTGATGATGTAATAGGTCATCTAGATAGTGAGTTTGGAATACCTGTAGTTGTTATGCCTAGCGTTGAGTAGAGGTATGTACCAACTCATGACAAAGTAGAATCACATAGTGCACCTCAACTACGAAAATTGTAGAGAGAAAGAAAACCTATTGATAGATTTACTTATAGTGGATGATGAACTAAACACTATGCATACATGACAGAAGTAATGAAGTACAAAGAACCCATGTCATTTGTAGAAGCCGTTAAGGTTGAGAATTGGTATAAAGCAATGGATGAAGAGTATAATGCTTTGCAAAAAAATGAAACTTGGGATTTAATTAAGTTTCTTGAAGGCAATATGCCTATTGGATGTAAGTGGGTTTACAAAATCAAATGTAAATTAGATGGCTCGCTTGAGAGATACAAAGCCACATTAGTTGTGAAAGGTTATGCTTAACTATATGGGCTCGACTATGAAGAGACGTTTAGTCCTGTTGCAAAGAGGGCAACTATATAGACTATCACTGCATTAGCTTCATCGAAAGGTTGAAATCTATATCATATGGACGTAAAAGATGCTTTCTTGAATGGTAATTTGATGGAAGAAGTCTACATGGATCAGTCGGAAGGATATGTACATGTTGAATATCCATCTTATGTTTCCAAATTGAAGAAAGCATTGTATGGATTGAAATAAGCACCACGGGCATGGAATGCAAAAATTAGCTCATTCTTATAGAATCTTAGATTTCAAATGGATAAACCTGATAATAGCTTTTTCACCAAGAAGACAGAGGATGGCTATTGATTTTGGTGGTTTATGTAGATGACTTGGTCATTACATGTGATGACACACAGGGCATTGATGAGATCAGATCTATGCTGCATGAAGAGTTTCAAATAAAAGATTTAGGAGAGCTAAAAGTTTCCTTAATATTGGGGTCATATAGACACCTCAAGGAATCTAGATGTTGCAAAAGCAATATGCTTATAAAAACTATGATATGCTAGAATGCAAGCCCATGGATACTCCACTAAAGTAGAAGGTCAAGTTCACAATTGATATAAGAAATGAGATTGAGAATGTGACTATGTATAGATAGATGGTTGGTAGCTTGATTTATATCACCATTACTTGAATCAATCTCAATAATTCAATAGGATTGATCAATTAGTTCATGCAAAGGCTAAGGAAACCTAATTTAGATGTTGTGAGAAGGATTATGAAGTATATGAAGGCTACACTACATTATGGGCTATTTTATGAGTATAGTAAGCCTCTTGAGCTTACAAGATACAATGATGCAAATTGGGCTAGATGTGCATATGATAAAAGATCGACAAATGGGTATGCATTTGGACGCGGGATCAACATGTTTAACTAGAGCAGTAAAAATTAACTCAATGTGGCTCTCTAGAGTATTGAAGTAGAATATAGAGGTTTAGCCTTAGGTGCATGCGAAGTTGTTTAGCTAGTTAAGATGTTAGATGACTTGGGTGTTGAAATAGCAAGCTCGACACATGCGGACATTGATGATGGACCGCATGGCTAGATGTGTCCACATGTCTACACTTAGCACGTTGGTGGTCATTATGATCCTCACATAGCCACTAACTTATCACTTATGATATTTAGTTTGTTTCACCTAGCTACAGCTAGCATAGTTATAGCACTAGTCAATTAGAATAGTTAGTTATGTACTATTTGACTTAGTAGGCCCATTTCCTTTATCTTATATCTTATATGTACTTTGTGTACAATGTATTGTATATGGAAGAAGAATAGAAAAATTAGCAAGAAAATTTTTGGCTCCCATCTCTCTTCTTATGTTCTTAAGCGAGATTCCTCTTATGTGTATGGTATGCATTATAGCAGCTCAAGCAAGTCCCCCCCACCACACGATTCTTGACATGGTATCAGAGTAGTGCCAACGAGAGAAGCTAGTTTTGAAGGTTGAAGTAAAGGAGAAGAAGAAAGGATTTGAGCAAGCAAGCAACAGGTAAGAAGATCTCCTATTTTTCCACTCTTTCTCTTGGATAGTGCCTATGGAGACACCAAAAGCAAGGCGGCAAAGTGAAAATCTTAGAATTTTGTGAGATTTGCTGCGCAAGTAGAGCATCGTATATTTTACAAATAAGTCCTTCCACTGCTTTTTTGGGCATCTAAGGCCATTTCAGGCCCTGTTTTAGAGCTACAAGGTTGCGAACAATAGTTTTAGGGTATACTATGATTTCAGCTATATACAATCGAAAGTGGGTGCACATGTTGCAAATTTTGAATCTGTAAATTTTTAGGTATTTTCCAAGAAGAAAACATAAGTTTTATCTGTAAATAGTTGCAAATTACATGTATTGTTGAGCAATCAATGAAAAATATTACTTATTGTATTACTATGTACTTCTTGTGAAAGGTTGTAGAAGACTTGCTCTTTACGGTTTTATATCATTTTTGTGATAATGGTAGAGAACATTGAAAATCCCATCATTGAGAAGCTAGATAAGAAAAATTACCCTTCATGGAAGTTCTGTGTGACAAAGTTTCTCATTGGAAAGGGCCTTTATGAGTTTGTTTCAAGTGAGGAAAAGGAGCCAAAGTTGAGTATCCTTGCGAATGACTACAGATGAATTAAAGGCATGAAAAGAATGGAATGCAAAAGACAGAAAGGTAATATATTGGTTATCTACAGTCATTGATAATACTAAGCTAGGACATATCAAGAATGTAGAAGCTGTCAAGATTGTGGGAGAGAAGGAAGGAGTCTCACTTGTAGCTTTCTTGCTTGTACAATGGGGGAATACACACAAAGGTGGAGGCTGAAAACAGTTTTCCTCTTCTTAGTTGTGTAAGCCAAAAAGAACTCAAGTACAAAAGAAATAGAAGAACCCTATATATGGGTTTCAAACCAAACTCAACTAACTAAGGTGGCATACAAACTAAGCCACGAACTAGAGTAGATAAGGATAGCTGTCATCTAGCTATTATTCATGGGCGGTGTACCAACCGCATCTGCAGCTGACAAATCGGTAACATAAATGCATAACGGTCACCCTGGCATATCACGAGTGGAGCTCGATATCTCAACACTCCCCCTCGAGCTCAATCCCAATTCCTGCACACCAAGCAGGTCTCTGAACTTGCGCAGCTTCTCTACGCCCAATGCCTTCGTAAATATGTCAGCTACCTGATCCTCTGTGCTGACATAAACTAGATCAATAAGACCTAGTAAAACCCTCTCCCGCACATAGTGATAATGCACCTCAATGTACTTTGTTCTAGCATGATACACTGGGTTATTTGCCAAGTGTATACTGCTCATGTTGTCACAATAAATGACAACTGGCCCATCTATAGGCTGATGCATATCATAAAGTAGCTTATGCAACCAAGCTACCTCACATGCAGCCATTGCTGCACCCCTGTACTCGGCCTCTGTGCTCGACAAGGCAACTGTAGGTTGTTTCTTGCTGCTCCAAGTGACTGCAGCACTCCCAAAAGAGAACACATATCCACTGGTAGATCGTCTATCAGAAATACTACCAGCCCAATCAGCATCAGTGTATCCATGCAACTGTATCTGAACCCCAGTCTCATAAAACAGTCCATACTGCAATGTGGACTTCACATACCTGAGTATGCGTCTAGCCGCATCCAAATGCAATTTCCTTGGAGTGTGCATAAACTGACTTACCAATCCAACAGCATAGCTCAAATCTGGCCTGGTAATAGTCATATAAATCAAACTTTCTACTATGCGTCTATACATAGTAGGGTCTTCCAGAAGCTCACCTGCATCTGCGCTTAGCTTCACATTCTGCTCCAAAGGAACTGAAATAGGCTTACATCCTGTCATCCCATATTTGGACAGCATGTCCAATCCATACTGCCTCTGCAAGAGCTGTATCCCACTTGGTAATCTAATCACCTCAATGCCCAAGAAATAACGCAGCTCTCCCAAATCCTTCATCTCAAACTTCTGCTTCAATAGTATTTTCACATGAAGGATATCTTCATCACTGTCACCTGTCATAATCAAATCATCAACATAAATGACAAGTAGTATAATATATTTCTCTGTTTTTCTCACATAAAGTGAGAAATCTGCCTTGGAAATCTGAAAGCCATTAGTGACAAGATACTGTCCTATCTTGTCAGACCATGCTCTAGGTTCTTGCTTCAAGCCATACAATGCTTTCTTCAACCTGCAAACAAACTCAGGATGAACAACATGCAAATAACCTGGTGGCTACTCCATATATACCTCTTCTTGCAAATCACCATGCAAGAAGGCATTCTTTACATCCATCTGATGTAAAGACCATTCCTTTGATGCAGCCATAGCAATGACTGCTCTTATTGTTGACATCCTTGCAACCGGACTGAATGTTTCTTCATAATCAATGCCATATGTTTGTGCATACCCCTTGACTACTAATCTTGCCTTGTATCTGTTCACAAAACCATCTGCATTGTGCTTCACCTTATAAACCCACTTACAGCCAATTGCATTTTTACCTTTAGGCAAGGATACCAACTCCCATGTAGCATTTGCTTCCAAGGCATCCATTTCTTCATCCATGGCTTTCTCCCATTTTTCTTTTCCCATGGCTTGCTCAAAAGAAGTGGGTTCTGGTTCCTGTATCACTTTGACCATATATGCATAGTGAATGGCTGTAAATCCATCATATTTCAGCCTATCCACAGGATACCTAGCTCTGGTAGATCTGCGCAAAGTAGGCTCACTCCCAGGTGCTCTCAAAACATCCCTGGTCTTCCTTACTCCAGGTGTAACAATAGAAGGAATACCCAACTCATCATCAATGCTCTGTTCTGAGCCACTGGATTCACCATCCACATAGAGTGACCTGCATTCACATCAAACATGGGCTGATCTACCTTCTCTTTTCCTTTTCGTGATACCCGAATACCACTATCTGCATTGCTTTGAGAAGATTCTCCTGATCTCAATCTGCCTATCCATGGCAAAGAATGTGAACCACTGCTAGAGGACGCTCCAGGTCCACTAATATTTTGTGACTGCTGCTGTGAATTCTGTGCAGCATTACCATTTTGTGCATCTACATCATCAATCACATTTACTGGTTTATACCAGCTACTCATCTCATCAAAAACAACATCTCTGCTCACTGTAAACTTACGAGTAGAAGGGTTATAACATCTATACCCTTTCTGCTCTGCTGCAGAGAGTAACCAATAAAGATGCACTTCTCAGCTTTTGGATCCAACTTGGATCTCAACTCATTTGGCACATGAACATAGGCAATGCAACCAAAAATCTTCAAATGAGAAATATCTGGTTTCCTACCAGTATACCTCTCCTCTGGAGTCATCCCATGTATTGCTGCAGTGGGAGTCCTGTTCATTATGTAGACTGCTGTAGCAACTGCCTCAGCCCAATAAAAATCTGGTAGGTCTTTTTCATTGAGCACGGCACGAGATACCTCTCCAATATGCCTGTTTTTCCTTTCTAAAATTCCATTTTGTTGTGGGGTATGACTGCATGAATATTGCTGCTTTATGCCATGCTCCTACAGGAACCTTGCAAACTTATTTGAGAGGTACTCTCCCCATCCATCTGACCTTAGGCATTTTATTTGCAAGCATGATTCTTTTTCAACCATAGCTTTAAGAGTTTTGAAATGCCCAAAAACTTCACTTTTCTTTTTCATAAAATACACCCAAACTTTTCTGCTATAGTCATCAATAAAAGTGATAAAATAATGAGAGCCTCCAAGAGATGCAGCTTTAGTAGTCCACACATCAGAGTGGATTAATTCCAATGGCTTCTTACTCTCTTGAACATGTCTAGGAAATGGTTTCCTTGCCTGTTTTCCAAACTGACAGGCTTCACATACCTTATGCATTTCTACAACCTTGAATTTAGGCAATCCTGCAACAATATTTTGGGCCTACATTGATTTAAGTCGCTGTACATTAACATGACCAATGCGTTTATGCCAGATATCAATATCTGCAACTACACCGGTCCCGTGTGCAAACATTGCTGCACTCAATTCAGGCATGTCTGCATCCAATGTGAACAGTCTACCCTTCTTCTTTCCTTTTGCTATCAAGCGACCTTTATTTTTCATATCCTCAACAAAGCATCCATGAGGATTAAATCTGACCTGCAAGCCCTGCTCAACCATTTGACCAACAGAAACCAGATTCATGGTGATATTCGGGACATGAAATACATCGGACAGGTATTTCTTTTTCCCATCCTACATACACAAAGGAATTTTTCCAATCTACATAATAGGATGTGCAGTATCATCACCAGTCTCCACAAATCCTGGTTTTTCCGTTTTCCTTGCATCCTCCATCCATTCTGCATGACCTGTCATGTGGTTTGATGCACCTGAGTCAACATACCACACATCGTTGCTTTCTTCTGCACTTGTCACATAATTGTTCATGTGCTGCATCATAAACAAATGCTCATTTCTGTCATCACCCTGTCTACTAGAAGATGCATAATTCCCTTGTTGCAATTTTCCATTCATGATGTCATTCTGCTTTTTATAGCAGTCTTTAGCCATATGACCCATTTTACCACAGTAGTAGCATTCAACATTGCTGTTTGCATTTTGGTCTATTTGCCATCCACCACGACCTCTTTGGCTCCCCCTGCCTCTAGAGTTACCACGTCCTCCTCCATAGGACTAGTTTTCTTGAGTTTGATGCATATTCTGATTTCTACCACGGCCTCCAAATCGGCCTCCTCTACCTCTGCCTCTACCTCTTCCAGCATTTGAGTAGAAGACAGTTTCTTTTGAAGTTCCTCCTGAAGAAGATGCACCACCATTTCTCTGCTCCTCAGAAATTAGAAGAGCAATCAACTCCTCAAAATTAGGAAATCTTTCACGGACGGAAATGGATGTCCGGAACTGTGCATAATCCTTTCCTAGACCATTCAAGGTCACAGAAACTAAATCATCATCTTCTACTGGCGACCCAATGGAAGCAAGTGCATCTGCAATCTTCTTCACCTTCATGTGGTAGTCATTGATGCTCATACTTTCTCTTTGCACATTGTGCAACTCTTGCTTGAGCTGCATTTTCCTGGCTTGCGTATTTGTGCTATACATTTTTGACAAAGTATCCCATGTCTCCTTTGGCGTACTTGCATCCTGAATATGCACAATCATAGAGTCTGAAATACTGATAGACAGCCAGTACATAACTTTTCTGGCTCTCTCATGCCATCCTTTAAATGCCTGCATTTGCTGTTGATTGGGAACATCAGGAAGGACTGGTTCTTCTTCATTTCCTGCAATGAATTCCCAATATCCTTTTTCCATAAGGAAATTCGTCATCCTAAACTTCCATGCTTGGAAGTTGTTCTTGTCAAGCTTTTCAGTGACAATCTGTGAAAGAGAATCAGACGCCATTACAGAATACTGCAAAAAATTATGTCACTGCAAAAAACACAGCTTCAGCCTCACAAGGGCAAATCTGCAAAACTGACGAAAGTGGTATTTGACCACACAGTCACTTCCTAGTGACGATTTTTCATCAACAGGCAACAAGGATGATTCTGTAACTCCCAATGTCTCTGCGCACAGGCATACGATGCAATTTCTACAGTAGCTTTTCACCGACCTGTAGAACAGTGGCTGCACAGCATAAAACAGGGTCTTTTCCTGAGTGCGTGCAGAAAACTTCCGCCTCCAAAACAGCCCTAAAATGGCCTCAAATAAAAAAAACAGGGTCGCCAAGGGCTAAACCCCTCTCCCGCAACATATACTGCCCTCTTGCTTCACCGCGAAGGGCGTCTCAACCTGAGACAATGCACTCTTGCAATTTTCGGCTGTGCTTCTACAGAGATCTGCTCCCAAAACAGAAAATGAAAGCAACACTGCTCCTCTTACTAGAACACCGCGAGCTTGGCTTGCTTTCTTGAGCTCCTTACTACGAACAAGGCTCTGATACCATGTCAAGATTGTGAGAGAGAAGGAAGGAGTCTCACTTGTAGCTTTCTTGCTTGCACAATGGGGGAATACACACAAAGGTGGAGGCTGAAAACAGTTTTCCTCTTCTTAGTTTTGTAAGCCAAAAAGAACTCAAGTACAAAAGAAATAGAAGAACCCTATATGTGGGTTTCAAACCAAACTCAACTAACTAAGGTGGCATACAAACTGAGCCACGAACTAGAGTAGATAAGGATAGCTGTCATCTAGCTATTATTCATGGGCGGTGTACCAACCGCATCTGCATCAACTGACAAATCGGTAACATAAATGCACAACGGTCACCCTGGCATATCACGAGTGGAGCTCGATATCTCAACAGAAGCTTCACATGCATTTTGGACAACTTTTGAGAACATATTTTCAGTAAATACAAAGGTATGAAAGATTCAACTCAAGAAAGAGTTGAATACCTTGAAGAAAGAAAAAATGTTTGTCAATGAGTATGCTTTGAAGGTAACAAGCATTGGAGATGCTTTAGCAACGATTGATGCAATGCTGGATGATGATGGTTTGGTTTCATCTACTTTAGGTGGCCTTAATAATGAGAAGGCTTGAAAATCATTTGTCGCTTCTATATATGCACAAAAGCCATTTTCAAATTTTGATGAGTTGGTCCCTCTCATGATTACCGAAGAGATCAATATGCAAGGTGACTCATTTGAAAGAAATGGTGAACAAGTCCAAGAATTTTACTCAAGTTTAGAAGGGATGTGGTAGATCCTCTTCAAGAGGCCGTGGTATGGGATGCGCTAATGATAACCAACAAAACAAGTTAAATTAGCAATTTAGTAAAATGCAAGTTTCAAGAGCCGTGGAAACTTTAGAGACACAAGGGAAGCTCTAGAGAAAGAGGTGGATGATAGAACAATGGTTCTAGAAATTGTGTTATTGTTTGCCATTCTTGTGGCAAAACAAGTTATATTGCAGCCCATTATTATGCTAAGAAGGATGATATCCGTAGTGATAAATTGCAACAAGGAAACTATGCATCATCTTCATGATAGAATGAAGACAAAAATGAATGTTTGTTTGTTATGCAATATATGATGAATGCTATTATAGGAAAGGGGACACATGATGATGTATGGTATGTCAATTCAGGTGCATCTAATCATATGACCAGTCATGTTGAATGGTTTAGAGAGATGCATGTCTTACAAAATCCAAGTTATGTGCAAACAAGTGATGATTCACACCACCCAATTTCACAGATTGAAAAAGTTTCCTTGTCCTTGCATGGTGGCTAGACAAAGAGTCTGTTTGATGTATTACATGTGCCATCAATCACAAAGAATTTAGTGTCTATTGGCTAATTGGTAAAGCAAGGGTTATAGGTTCAATTTAATGCAAAAGGTTTTTTTATAGAAAACTTTAAGAACAAGTGTTAGACGTGTTGTAAAAGGAAGTAGAGTTGGCCACATATTTACTTTAGATACTAGAATTCCTACAATGAATGCCACTATGTATGCTAAAGGAAAAGGAGTGGTTACAGACATTGAAATATAGCTTAAATGTATTGAACATGAAAATATGCAAAGGCTGAGATTAATTTAGTTTAAAGAATTGATTATAGGGTTGTCTATTTTTAGAGTTGCAGAATTTCATTAAGTGTGTGAAGCATTGCAGTTTACTAAGCATGCAAGACAACCCTTTTTGCATAACAAAGATATGAGAAGAAATATAATTGATATTATGCATACATATGTTTGGGAGCCTACACCATATGTATCTCTTGATGGCAGCAAACACTTTGTCACATTTAATGATGATTGTTCAAGGAAGTCATGTGTATATTTCATGGAGGAAAAGAATGATGTATTTGAGCACTTCAAATCTCTCAAGGCGGGCGTTGAAATAGAAATAGGCTTGAAAGTCAAGTGCTTGAGATCAGATCGAGGGAGAGAGCACCTCTCTAATGAGTTTAGTGGCTTCTTGAGGTCTCATTAGATAAAGAGATAGTTTACTTGTAGGTATATCCCACAGCAAAATGGAGTTGCAAAAAGAAAAAATAGGTATATTACAGAAGTTGCACGGGCATTGATGGACTGAAAAGAATATGCCAATATATTTTCGGTCTAATGTTATTCATATTGATATCTATATTATGAACAAAACTCCCGCAGTTGCAGTTCATAGGATTACCCCCGAAGAATGCTTTACAGGTAAGAAGCTCAATCTCTCACACCTAAAAGTATTTGGCTGTATGACATATGCTCATGTGCTAGATGAGCTGCAAATGAAGCTTGATCCAAAGGTTGAAAAATGTATTTTTATTAGATACTCTTTAGGGTAGAAAGGGTATCATTGTTATAACCCTATCATAGGTGAGTTTAGAGTGAGCAGGGATGTTATTTTTTATGAGATAAGTAGTTGGTATACAACTACTAGTGATGTATTAGATGATGATAATGATCACGATAGCTATGTGCAAAGAGAAAAGTAAGAATCATGAAGCCTTAGTGGACCAGAAACATCATTTGGTACTACATCTACAGTGAGCCCTTGGTCTGGGAGACTAAGGAGTAGCCCCATATCTTTAGATGGATTTACAAGTGTTATAGATAAAGACAAAGGAAAGAAGAATGGTAATGATGCATTTACTAGTCATTTGGGATTTGATGGAGATTTGTAGTTCAAAGAGCTTGGATGATGAGTTTGGCATTCCTTTGGTCAGCAGGACACCAAGTGTACAGAAAGCACATGGTACTGTAAAGGCTCCACTCAGTGATCCAATGGTACTTTATTTTCTTATTTTAGGGGTTGGAACCCCTTTTTACACACCTCTATATTTTTATATTTCATATATATTTATTGTTTTTTCTCTTTTATTTGGTAGGCTTCCCTATATGCCTCACAACTAACAGAGATTCCTAGAAACAGATGCCTAGTAGGCTAGTAGAATAGGGTCACTAGGACTATCCGCAAAAATACTTCTTAGAGTGCCCGACAATGTCTTTAAAAGAGACAGACAATTGCTCAAACCTCCTTTGACACACGAACCTAACCCTAGGACTTCATGCCTTGATTGTTAGCTCCCAACAAAAGAAAAATACCCCACATACATATACATAAAGCATGAAGGAAAAGGACACGTAAAGAAAGGGTATCACCTCGACTTGGCCACAAGAAGCTTCCACGTAGCAAGAGGCTCTCTCTAGGTGGAAATAGAGAGTGAGAGTGAGAGTGAGAGAGAAATAGAAAGAGAGAGAGAGAGAGAGAGAGAGAGGCAAAGGGGGGAGAGAGAGAGAGAGGGGAAGAGAGAGAGGGAAAGAGGAATAAGGATCTATCGGATTGACCAATGGGATGATGAGAATCGACTTGAGCCTGAATTTGGACTTAGATTTGAGATTTTTCTTTTCCATTCCAAAAAATACAAAATACAAAAAATATAAATACCTTCTAATCTTTGAACAAAAATACACACTTGTCTATCATTAAATTCTAGAGTTTTTGCTATCTATTGGATTTGTTGATTTCTACTTGGTTTAGAATGGGTGACTTGATCATTTAAATAGTATATTACTAGTTATGTAGTGAGACTAGCCAATAATGATGACCACTATGTTAGAGATTGAGAGGCATATCTCAATTAGTGTGTCCCATGTCCTTGCACTCAATGCAATCTTGCAATTCGCAGAAAATGTCATTTATCTATAGACTATGTGTGATGCTAGGGCGAGTTTTAGATAGAAATCATTGATCAAGTGATCTTGGACTTTGAGTTAATAGTGAGCAAAGTATGCACTAATCGTGCTTTACCATCAAACTTTAATTGAAATAATTGTTAATAATATTGTTTGTTTATCAAAAATCTCCATAGGGTAATCCTAGTACATCCCAAGAAATGGATGTTTTGTAGCCAACAAGAAAACTCTCTAGAGGGTGCTTCATCTAGTACACCCTCTATTGGAGAAGATATTGGGGATCTACTAGACTTTCCTTAAATCCACACACCTGAGATGGAAGTAATGATTGATGCAATACTATCCATGGATGTTGAGTCATCTAATCTATTGAGAGGCATCCATACCATTATATGATGGGTGTTGGTTATCCTACTTAAAGATGCAAGTCTTTGCACTTCTAATTATACCAGAAAAATATGAATGGAGTGATGCAAGTGTGACTAAGTTGTTCAAGAATATAGTGCACTCTCTTTTTTTTAACTACATGAGAAATGTTTTAATTTATAATGTTTTGGGGTTTTTTAGATTAATAAAATGCCACATATTTCCATTTGGAAACACAATGCCCAAGTCTTGTGATAATGAAGGACAAGTGTTACAAAAGATAGATGTGGACTATAATAGCATTCATGCATATACCAATGATTGTGTGCTCTTTTGAAGAGAATATGAGTCTATGGAAGCATATTTGAAGTGTGCTACTTGCAAATATTGATAAGACTTGCAAGGTCAAACAGTCTCCCAAAAGGTTCTCAGATACTTTTCACTCATAACATGTATTCATCATATGTTTTGCACATCATGTAGCTTGACAATGTGGCATGTGTAAAATAGATCCACAAATGGTATCCAACATATATCAATAGACTTGCATGCATGGTGTCACATTCATTCCACCTTTATTGGCTTTTCATGAGAGGCAAGGAATTTTCGGCATTGTCTTACTATGGATGGCATGAAGCCATTCAAACTCTACTCAACCTCTTACAATGTGTGGCCAATAGTCCTTATCAACTATAACATTCCTCCATGGATTTCTATAAAGAAAGGATACCTAATCCTTAGCTTACTCATAGCTAGATGCTATAAAGTCAAGAATATGGATGTCTATCTCCATCCATTGGGTTGATGAGATTAAGATGTTGCAGAAAGAGGAGATTACTATGAAAGACATGAGCAAGCATCTTGGGAGGTGGTCCACTAACATATGTGCCATTCTTATGTGGACCATGTATGACTTTTTGGGTCTCCAGGAATACTTAGGTAAATGAATCTCCATTCTCATTACTTTCTCTAACATTTCAATTTTATGTTTGTATTGACTAGATACAAATGTTGTGGCAGGTGTGATCACATCAGGTTACCATGCATGTCCATTGCGTGGAGCAAAACGAGAGCAGATTTTTGGAGCCTGATTTAATGCACAAAAAGTGGCTCGGGAAGGGCTAAGGACCAATTTTTCATGGAAAATGGAACAAGTATGGATCAATGAGCAAGAGTTTTTCCAAGTAGAGTTCGATATGCCAGGAATGCAACACAAGTCTTAGTTCTTCAATCGGAGGTTGTTTGATCCCCCATTTGATTCCCACAAGGTTTGGCATTATAAAGCACCTATTTGATCCGAAAGCCAAAAAGAGTGCAATAAAAGCCAAATTGATAGATTTTGATGCCACAAAGCCAGCCTTCCAATCGGATCGCGAATCCGAGGCCATTTGTAGTCTCAACGGTGGAGGGAGAACCACTTGCTGGGTAGTGTGAACATGCAAGATGTGAATTAGTTATTTTAAAAATAAGGTTTAAAACTTAGTTAAATGGAAAAACTTGACGATTGGAAACAGGGGGTACAATTTTTTTTTGCCCCATCAATTTTATGGATTTGGCCATTCTGTAATTGAGAGAATCATCAATAACAAAGACATGCATGAGATCTACCAATTTTTCACTTCAAATGGCCTGTTGAATCACACAAAATGCCTGCCTAGACAAAAATTGTAGAATCTAGTCTTTCTCTCTCCTCTCTCCTCTTAATGTGTGTTTTCATGCTTTAATCTATGAGAGAAGGGAGTGGGCTGAGATGAGAGATATGGATCGTGGGATGATGCTAGAGCATGAAGGTATGTAGATTGAGGCTTGGAAGAGCATCATAGCAACTGTTGGGAAGTGTCAGCAACCTTCCAATCACAAGATGCGTATAAGATACAGCATAGTTTTTGAGTAAGTGATAAATTTTATCATTTTATGATAAATTTTGATTGCAAATGGTTTAAAATGGGTTGTTCTTGGTTATCAATATATTAAAAAATGTTAAGAAAATTAGGAAAAATGAATCATCTAATAATTATTCCATAAACACGCAAAACCTGCAACATTGCGATTATAAGGGAAATCATGGATTTCATGGGTTTTGATGTGTCAATGTTATTCAAATGGGATGAAATAAGAAGTGAAAGTAGTTATTAGCAAGTCTAATCAAGTCACATAAAAAATCCAAGAAATATCAGTATTTATTGATAAATAAATAGGAAAAATAGAAGAAAAGAGAGAAAATAAGTTTTTAATGCTTGAAAAATAGAAAAAAATAATATATCTGTGTGTGGATGTATGGTATGGTTGAAGTATGAGGTTTAGCCTCAGTTTAGCCCTATCTTTATGTTAAACTCAATACGCATTACTTTTTTATGAAGAAAAATACATAAAAATGATCTCTAAACCTACTACCGAATGCACAATCCTAAATAGTAGGGAGGAAAGTGGGTAATAAGTGCAGATTAAAGGTTGAATATGAATTTCATTGATGCAATTTGAATATAGGATATGTGTGTTTTGAAAATTAAAAGGGTTCAGTAGCATGAGCATGCTCGATGCTACTGGCCCTATGCAACATAATAATTACATTCAGAGTAAACATATGAAAAGAAATGGTTGTACATTGTCACAATGCTATTTTCAATAAATAAAAATGATTGAGCACTATGAATCATATACAATTGCATTGCATTCAATACATGGTATCATCTTGGATGCCTGGCAATTGTCTTTACAAACATTGACCTACACTGAGAGTGAGGTATCCCAAGTCGTAGGGCTAGTGGTTCATTTCCTTTTGGGGGGTGTTAAGCGAAGAGTATCTTTTATATCCTGGAATGATTGTTTAAAAGAAAGGATTATGTATCATACATTCTTTATGTGTTCATGGTACATCTCAAGGCCAATCCTTGAGGTGTAAAAGAGCCGTAGAGGGGCCACAATAGTTAGCTAGAGGGGTGCTCCCTGTGTCAGTTTTACATGGTGTATAATACTGATATGTGTCATGGCTACCTATGAGGATTTTGGGAAGGGTTATTCATTGGACTACGAGCCATACAAATGCTTATTTGGTTAGATGAGTGTGTAGCCTTGGACGCTCTTGGCCATGAGGCAGTGGGGTATTTTAGTTGAGCATAGAGGCTCGACTAAAGCCTTATGCATTTCTGCAACCTTGAATTTAGGCAAGGAAACCATTTCCTAGACATGTTCAAGAGAGTAAGAAGCCATTGGAATTAATCCACTCTAATATGTGGACTACTAAACCTGTATCTCTTGGAGGCTGTCATTATTTTGTCACTTTTATTGATGATTATAGCAGAAAAATTTGGGTGTATTTTATGAAAAAGAAAAGTGAAGTTTTTGGGCATTTCAAAACTCTTAAAGCTATGGTTGAAAAAGAAACAGGCCTGCAAATAAAATGCCTAAGGTCAGATGGAGGGGGAGAGTACCTCTCAAATGAGTTTGCAAGGTTCCTGCAGGAGCATGGCATAAAGCAGCAATATTCATGCAGTCATACCCCACAACAAAATGGAATTGCAAAAAGAAAAACCAGGCATATTCGAGAGGTATCTCGTGCCATGCTCAACGAAAAAGACTTGCCACATTTTTACTGGGCTGAAGCAGTTGCTACAGCAGTCTACATAATGAATAGGACTCCCACTGCAGCAATACATGGGATGACTCCAGAGGAGAGGTATACTGGTAGGAAACCAGATATTTCTCATTTGAAGATTTTTGGTTGCATTGCCTATGTTCATGTGCCAGATGAGTTGAGATCAAAGTTGGATCCAAAAGTTGAGAAGTGCATCTTTATTGGTTACTCTCTGCAGCAGAAAGGGTATAGATGCTATAACCCTTCTACTCGTAAGTTTACAGTGAGCAGAGATGTTGTTTTTGATGAGATGAGTAGCTGGTATAAACCAGTAAATGTGATTGATGATGTAGATGCACAAAATGGTAATGTTGCACAGAATTCATAGCAGCAGTCGCAAAATATTAGTGGACTTGGAGTGTCCTCTAGCAGTGGTTCACATTCTTCGCCATGGACAGGTAGATTGAGATCAGGAGAATCTCCTCAAAACAATGCAGATAGTGGTATGCAGGTTTCACGAAAAGGAAAAGAGAAGGTAGATCAGCCCATGTTTGATGTGAATGCAGGTCACTCTATGTGGATGGTGAATCCAGTGGCTCAGAACAGAGCATTGATGATGAGTTGGGTATTCTTTCTATTGTTACACCTGGAGTAAGGAAGACCAGGGATGTTTTGAGAGCACCTGGGAGTGAACCTACTTTGTGCAGGTCTACCAGAGCTAGGTATCCTATGGACAGGCTGAAATATGATGGATTTACAGCCATTCACTATGCCTATATGGTCAAAGTGATACAGGAACCATAACCCACTTCTTTTGAGCAAGCCATGGAAAAAGAAAAATGGGAGAAAGCCATGGATGAAGAAATGGATGCCTTGGAAGCAAATGCTACATGGGAATTAGTACCTTTGCCTAAAGGTAAGAATGCAATTGGTTGTAAGTGGGTTTATAAGGTGAAGCACAATGCAGATGGTTCTGTGAACATATATAAGGCAAGATTAGTAGTCAAGGGGTATGCACAAGCATATGGCATTGATTATGAAGAAACATTCAGTCTGGTTGCAAGGATGGCAACCGTAAGAGCAGTCATTGCTATGGCTGCATCAAAGGAATGGTCTTTACATCAGATGGATATAAAGAATGCCTTCTTGCATGGTGATTTGCAAGAAGAGGTATATATGGAGCAGCCACCAGGTTATGTGCATGCTGTTCATCCTGAGTTTGTTTGCAGGTTGAAGAAAGCCTTGTATGGCTTGAAGCAAGCACCTAGATCATGGTCTGACAAGATAGGACAGTATCTTGTCACTATTGGCTTTCAGATTTCCAAGGCAGATTTCTCACTTTATGTGAGAAAAACAAAGAAATGTATTATACTACTTGTCATTTATGTTGATGATTTGATTATGACAGGTGACAGTGATGAAGATATCCTTCATGTGAAAATGCTATTGAAGCAGAAGTTTGAGATGAAGGATTTGGGAGAGCTGTGTTATTTCTTGGGCATTGAGGTGATTAGATCACCAAGTGGGATACGGCTCTTGCAGAGGCAGTATGGATTGGACATGCTGTCCAAATATGGGATGATAGGCTATAAGCCTATTTCAGATCCTTTGGAGTAGAATGTGAAGCTGAGCACAGATGCAGGTGAGCTTCTGGAAGACCCTACTATGTACAGACGCATAGTAGGAAGTTTGATTTATATGACTATTACTAGGCCAGATTTGAGCTATGTTGTTGGATTGGTAAGTTAGTTTATGCAGGCTCCAAGGAAACCGCATTTGGATGTGGCTAGACGCATACTCAGGTATGTGAAGTCCACATTGCAGTATGGACTACTTTATGAGACTGGGGTTCAGATACAGTTGCATGGATACACTGATGCTGATTGGGCTGGTAGTATTTCTGATAGACGATCTACCAGTGGATATGTGTTCTCTTTTGGGAGTGCTGCAGTCACTTGGAGCAGCAAGAAACAGCCTACAGTTGCCTTGTCGAGCACAGAGGCTGATTACAGGGGTGCAGCAATGGCTACATGTGAGGTAGCTTGGTTGCATAAGCTACTTTATGATACGCATTAGCCTACAGATGGGCCAATTGTCATTTATTCTGACAACATGAGTAGTATACACTTGGCAAATAACCCAGTCTATCATGCTAGAACAAACCACATTGAGGTGCATTATCACTATGTGCGGGAGGTTTTACTAGGTCTTATTGATCTAGTTTATGTCAGCACAGAGGATCAGGTAGCTGACATATTTACGAAGGCATTGGGCACAGAGAAGCTACACAGGTTCAGAGACCTGCTTGGTGTGCAGGAATTGGGATTGAGCTCGAGGGGGAGTGTTGAGATATCGAGCTCCACTCGTGATATGCTAGGGTGATCGTTGTGCATTTATGTCACCAACTTGTCAGTTGCAGATGCGGTTGGTACACCGCCCATGAATAATACCTAGATGGCAGCTATCCTTATCTACTCTAGTTCGTGGCTCAATTAGTATGCCACCTTAGTTAGTTGAGTTTGGTTTGAGACCCATATATAGGGTTCTTCTATTTCTATGTACTTGCGTTCTTTTGGCTTACACAACTAAGAAGAGGAAAACTATTTTTAGCCTCCACCTTTGTGTGTATTCCCCCATTGTGCAAGCAAGAAAGCTACAAGTGAGACTCCTTCCTTCTCTCCCATAATCTTGACAATTACCTGTCTACTTGTTCAAACTCAACAAGTTAGATCAGAAGCAAGAGTCTAGTGAAGGACCTTCTTGGCTAAAGGAATACGTAGACGTATTCCCTGAAGAGTTGATAGAACTCCCGCCTCAAAGAGAAGTGGATCATGAGATTAAGTTAGTACTAGGAGCTGCACCAATTGCAAAGAGACCTTATAGAATGTCCATACCAGAAGCAATTGAGTTGAAGGAACAACTCAAGCAACTACTAGATCAGGGCTACATCCGGCCTAGCAGTTCACCATGGGGAGCTCCAGTACTATTCTAGAAAAAGAAAGATGGGACACTTCGACTATGTATTGATTACCGAGGGTTGAATCAAGCAATGGTAAAAAATAAGTACCCTATTCCTAGAATAGATGAGCTTCTTGATCGTCTTCAGGGTGCAAAGATCTTCTCCAAGATTGATCTCAAGTCAGGTTATTATCAGATAAGGATCAAGGAAGAAGATATCCCCAAGACGGCCTTCAATACAAGATATGGGCACTTTGAGTTCCTAGTTATGTCATTCGGACTTACAAATGCACCTGCCACCTTCAACAGGTTAATGTAGGATATCTTTAGGCCATATCTTGATGATTTTGTGCTTGTCTTCTTCGACGACACTTTAGTCTATTCTAAACAGGAAGAAGATCATGAACCCCAACTTTGGATTGTCCTTGAGACAATGAGGTCACATAAGCTGTATGCTAAGATCAAGAAGTGTGAATTCTTCAAACGTCAAATTGAATATTTGGGATTCATAGTATCAGCGGAAGGAATCTTAGTGGACCCAGCCAAGGTCAGAGATGTGCTAGAATGGCCAATACCAACATCTGTCAAAGAAATACACAGCTTTCTGGGATTGACAGGATGGTATAGGGTCTTCATAAAAAACTATGCTTTGATTGCAGCACCTCTGACGGACTTACTGAAGAAGCAAACTTCCATTGCATGGTCAACTCCCAAACAAAATAGCTTCGATAGACTAAAGCAAAGTTTGGTATCAGCACCTATTCTGAAACTTCTAGACCTCAGTAAAGAGTTCGAGGTAGTAACTGATGCTAGCATACTTGCCTTGGAATGTGTGCTCATGCAGGAAGGTCATCCAGTAGCATACTCTTCAAGGAAATTGAAGAGTCATGAAAAGAATTATGCTACGCATGATGCTCTAAAGCTTTGGAGACACTACCTGTTGGGCAACAAGTTTACTCTAGTAACTGACCATAAGAGTCTCAAATGGATCTTTACCCAGAATGAGCTCAACATGAGGCAACGTCGGTGGATTGAAGTGTTGGAGGAGTATGAATTTGAAATCAAGTACCGACCAAGAAAAGAGAATGTAGTTGCCGATGCACTTAGTCGCAAGGCATTCCTTAATTCCCTAATCTTGAAGAATCCTTCAACAGCTAGATCTCTAGCTACTAAAGTATCTATGCCAAACAATCCAATACTTGAGCTAGCTAGAGAGAAAGCATGCCATAATCCAGCCTATCAAATGATGCTAAGGGAAATCTCTACCAAGGATCAGAATCAAAAGCTGCATGCTAAGTATTATGAATTTTCTATCAATAGTGGGCTTATCTACTATAGGACAAGGCTGTGTATACCAGCAAGCCAGTCACTTAAGTAGAAGATATTGTGGGAAGCTCATGATTCCCCTTTCGCAGGACATCCTGGCTATGCCAAGACTCTTAATGCAGTTAGGAAGAACTACCATTGGGAGAGGCTCAAAGGTGACGTTCTCAAATATATCACCGAGTGTTTGTCTTGTCAACGTATCAAAGCCGAACATGTCAAGATTCCAGGGAAACTGCAACCGCTTGACATTCCCCAAATGAAATGGGAATTCATCAGTATGGATTTTATTGTAGGCCTACCCCAAGTCCAGGGAGGATACAACTCCATCATGGTTGTGGTTGACATGCTTACTAAGGTTGCACACCTTATTCCAGTAAAGACAAACTATAAAGCCTCAGACATTGCAAGATTGTTTATCAAGGAGATATTCAAGCTACATGGTTTACCTAGAAGAATCATTAGTGATCGTGATTCTCTCTTCACATCACACTTCTGGAGAGCTATCTTTGAAGATATTGGGACTCAACTATGCTTTAGCACCGCTTACCATCCCCAAATGGATGGCCAAACAGAGCGAGTAAATCAAGTCATCGAGGATATACTTAGAGCATAGTGCTGTCGTGAGCCAAAGAGGTGGATTCAATACTTGCCTTTGGTTGAATTTTCCTACAATGCTTCTTACCAACAAAGCATTCAGATGACCCCTTTCCAAGCATTATATGGTCATGACTGCAAAAGTCCCCTAAACTTCTCAGATCCAACCTTATGGGTTGAAGCTTCAAGGCAGATGTTGGAAGAGATGGATGACCAAATAAAGTCAATAAGACAAGACATCCAAGCGGCCAAGGATAGACAGAAGGCATACGCAGATTTGAGATGTCAAGATAGAGTCTTCGAAGAAGGAGACATGATCTTCATTCGCGTATGCCCTAAAAAGAGTTCCCTATCTTTAGGAGATTGCAAGAAACTAAGTCCAAGGTATTGTGGACCGTACAAGATCCTCAAGTGCCTAGGACCCAATGCTTGTAAACTGCAACTCCCTGAGAACCTAAAGGTTCATAATGTATTCCCTATTAGCTTATTGAAAAAGTATGTACCTAATCCTAACCATGTACTTGATGACCAACAAGTTGTAATGCCTAGTCAAGGAGTCCTTGAACTAAGGCATGACAGGATCTTAGATGTTAGGGAGAGACAATTGAGATTCAGAACCTTGAAAGAATGCCTCGTCCAGTGGAAAGATTATCCCGAAGAGGATGCCACTTGGATAGATGAAGGCACTCTCAACCATCAATATCCCCAGTTTATCTCGAGATGAAGACATCGCGATTCCTCTCAGGGGGGGAGAATGTAACGTTCTAATTTTTCTTCGCGTGAACTACCTCTTATAGGAAATGGGATAATGATGTAGCATCTTAAAAATTTATTAAGGTTAATGGGAATTATTATTTTTTGCTTATCTCCCCCCCAGCCGACAATCATGCTGGAGGGGGAGAGGGGAATAGAAGGTCCAGCAAGATCCTTACTGGAGCTTGCTCACCCTTAGTACCATGCCTCTTGACATGTTAGGAGAGGGAGGATTCCCCTCCCCTCCCCTATTTAAGCAAGGGGGCTGCTTCCATGAAGGGGAAAAAAGGAGGGAGTTAGGCCGCCACAATGCCGTGCAGTGATGCCGCCATGAGAGAGAGAAGCTTTGCTTGTGCCGCTTGAGGGAGAGAGGAGGATTGCCACGGTGCTGCTGAAGGAGGAGATGCCATCGAAACCCGTCGCCTCTGCTGTCAGTCCACGGCCCCAGTTGCCTAATCACCGCCGAGTCGCCGTGAGCTTCCCCCCTCCCACGTGGCAGAAGCTTTAGAAGCTTCTTGGGGGGGAAGCTTCTAAAGGGCTAAATAAGTCCCCCTTTCACACACACCCCCCCCATGTCTTAAAAATTTTCTTTTAGCCCCTTCCCCTGGGCATCTTGAAACCACCCTTTCCCCCCGTGTTTAAACTCATAAGCCCCCTTTTCTCTCCTTAGACCCTTACTTATAACCTTTAAGGTTCTATTTCCCTTGGAGTTTCCCCCTTAGGGGTTTCCCCCCCATAAAAGGGTTTTGACCTTTAAGGTCTTATCTCCCTGGTTTTTCTTTAAATCCTCCTTAAGGCCCTTCCCTTGAGGCACCTTGAAACCCCCTATCGTAAAAACCCCCTTAAGTCCTTCCTTTGTGCTCTTGAAACCCCATGCAAAATACCCTTGGAACTTTGTTCTTTTCCCCCACTCGAAAAAGAGAAGAGAGTGTTGAGGGCTTTTAACACCTCCCTGTTCCACTCAAAAACCCTCATAAGGGATTCCACACCTTGTTATTCCCCGTTCATGCGAGTCCTTACAAAGGCCATTAAGCCTTCCCCATGGCTTAATGGGTCTTAGTCGTGAAATATTCTGAAACACCCCTTTCGAATTCCCAACTCCAAGGAGAAAGCCTTCTTAAACTGCTTTCGACGGGTGCAAGTTATTGCAAAAGAGAGCCACGGTGGAATATCAAAAAGGAGTTGTAAAGCTGCTTCCACGGCGGAAATGCCTCCTAAGAAAGTCCAAGGCATAGCTGCGGGAGGGTCGTCTCCCAGCATCCACGTGGACATCTCACCCCAAGCCCAGGTTTTCCTTCCTAATTTTTATTTGATATTGTTGTAATTCAATCATGCAAGGTTAATTGTTAGAAATAGGATATATTTTTGTCCTAGATGCTCACAACGGAGGAACTTAGTCATCAATACTTTTAAATGAAACATGCAAATTAAAGAAAGCATAAACGCATTTCTAGCAAATAGCTTTATGCATTGAAATGAATTAAAAATTAGATTATTGTCCATTAAAATAAGTATACTTCGTTTAAGCCTAGAAGTATAAACTGCATATCTCACTATTAACCCATATCCTCTTTGCAATGAATCATCATGGAAAGTGCAAAACATGAAATGATTCTTACGATGCATAAACTCTAGGAAATTATCATTTGTCAACTGCATAAATTATCAAGGAAAAGGTTTCTTGTTCAGCATGAAATTTGTTCGCAAAGATATAGGAAGGTTAGTTGGAATTAACCTAACCTATGCCTGGCCTTAATCGATAAGTTAAGGTTGAGAAATTAATTTACGCATAGACAACGAGTCATGTGGAAATGATCACGTAATTATTTTCTAGAGTTAACCAAATTGGTATAAACCTAAAACACCTAAAACGCGGAGTACTCGTTTAGAAAGAGTTGAATTCCAAGAAATTCACTAGGAAATTAACGCGTGACCTAATCATACGAATTGCTAAAACCGATATTCCTTTACCTTAAATACTTCCCCACATTCACTAAATGTAGAGACAGTGAAAAATGCAATTGGAAAGTGAGCTAGGGTTTTTCCCTAAGAATCTTACAATATGAAACTTGGAAACCCTAGGTCTAACGATGTCAGCCTAGTAACCTGAAACAGATTGTTTCATGACTCCATTGTCACATAGTTCGATGCGACACTTGCGCAACAAGTGCGGAGTCATATGATATTGTGATTAGATCACAAGGGAATGGCCAAGTTCTTGCAATGAAGTTGGCATGTCCTTACGCAAGTTATCTTGAAAGGGGATGAATAATCATCCTAATTTAGTGGTCTTTCTTGAGTAAAGAAGATTGATTGAAAACTAAAGACCAGCCGATAAGTTGAAGTAACCAATGAACTTAAGGTTTGACCAAGTTGGGTTAATAGGGTATGCCCTAACCCAGGATATAGGGGATCTTGCCAAGTTGCAAGTCATCCCGGATCGAGTGCTGGACGCATTCGAAAGGAAGGATTCGTTCCTTAGCAGTTTGCCAACAAAAATGATCAATGGAAATGTTTGTGCTTGCTACAGATTTTAGGGCAGTGTTTGGCTTTGTTTGATCAATGAATTAAAAGATAAATGGATATCTATACTTCAGGTTGAAGGCTTGAAGGGAGAGGCAGCTTCAGTTACCCCCGACTGCCTGCCTAACCCTAACCAAGGGGGTTGTTAACCGCGCCGGGCAAGTGGACTGAACCCGCCACGAGAGGTCTCTCTGTTGAGCGCTACTTGGAGCAAGAGGATGCTTGGGTACCAGGGGGCTCTGGCCGTAAATCCCTTGCCTTCGGGGCCCTGCACAAGAGGCTAACGTGACTCGGGATTGGATCTCGAGGCCTGCATACTAGTCTACGGGCGGAAACTTGGATTAGTGATCCCTATGGATTGCTTGATAGCCTTCGGGCGGATTGTGGATAAGCCTACGGGCTGGACTCTTTGTATTTCAAAGATAAATATGATAACCTGTTAATAAGGAACTTGTCTGATATTGTTTTTCTATGTCAAGTGATAAGATTACGTGAAAGAACCAGTGCCTAATGGGTTAATTAAAGAAGCTGATTGCTACATGTCCAACTAATGTGTTAGGTAATTAAATAACTAAAACAACCCGAGGAAAGTGCAGAGGATGGGCCATAGGTCCGTCCTACGGATGGGTGGTCCCGGTTGGCCGGGAACTTTTCTCAAATCACGATGGACAACAGGAAGATCATCAAAGAACACGAACAACAAAAGCGTTGACCTAGAGTTATAATTGAACCGATTTATGCTATTTTAGGGGACCAGAATGGGACTATGCCTTATGGCAGAGAGGTTGAGCTTTGCATCCCTCTCGTTTCCCATTCTCCTTGAACCAAGTGCAGTGTGAATCCGCTTTGGACCTGACGTTTCTGTGTAAAGTAGTTCGCTTGGGTCTGACGCTAGTTGCCGTTAGGAGATGACCAATAAGAAAAACCCTAATTCAGGTCGATCCTAAGTGGGAACGGTCGGAATACTTCCGCTATGTGGCAAACGCGAAAAGCCCTAGATCGCAAACCCCGTAACATTCCATGGGAGTGCCGGACGGAGCTTTCTAGACATCCTTTCCGATGGACTGCTAAGACGTGTCCTGAAGATACAAGTGGACACGTTACACTTTTTTACCCATTTGGAACACCATCTATTGACCTCTTTGTGAAGTTTATTAGGAATTAGACTCCATGGTTTAGTTAATGGCCTCCTTGATTTGGGTTACATCGGGTGTTCACTATGCCTTGTTACATGAATAGTTTCATGATCACATATGGTAGCATTATGTTAAAGGTAGTAGTAGTTAGCAGCCTTTAAATCTAGGAGTCACCACAACTACTCATTGATGAGCTTACGGGTGCAGGACCAGTGAAGAATATTTGGCATGGCACATATGTCTCAGCTATTGGTAGTAGGCTATATTAGGAAGGAAGCGCAAGTGATCAAGGGTTGAGAGTGCATGCATAGTCTTAGAGTTCAAGTCAAGGGCTCTCAATGCTAGACCTATCACAAGTCCCTTCAACATGTCTCCCTTGATGGTATCTTGGGTGCTCTCTATCAGTAGAGGCACTCTTGTGTTGTTCACAATCCCTATCTTTGGCAGTTGTACTACCATTGGCTTATATCTTGTAGTTGTGGTGCGAAAATCGGATGCTGTATGTGTATGTAGCAAGCATCGGAAGGTCCCCAAGAACAAAGAACTCTACTTTAACCTCAAAATTCAAGAGAATAGACTTGCACGACATGAGGCAAAAAGGCCAATTAGGTACAATCTCCCCCCATGCCTTGTGTGAGCGCTCCACAAAGCATGTATTTAATAATTTATTCATCTACAAGCTAAAAAATAGCTCAATTTTACAATTAGCATTCTTTAGCATTTGTGTTTGCTTTTGTCCAAATAAAGAATAAAGCGGTTGGACGGCCCAAAAGTCGGGCAGTGCCCAAATACAATGTCCAATAATGAAAATTTAAACCGTGCGCCCATGCGTATACAAAATAATAGATATATGTCAAGTGCTTCAATAAATAAGTGCTCCTAAATAAATATTAGCACCACGCCTTTAATGATAAGATGCCCGCCCAACAAAAATGATAATTACTTCTTGAATACATACTATTGCCTAGTGCTTCCCAACGCCACCGCCGCCTGCTCTACACATCATCTGAAGCATTCATAATTGTTAGAAAATAATTAAATCGACAAAAGTGAATGCTTAGCAGTCTTCAGCTACAAAATAAATAAATAGGTTGGAACTCTGTCCTAACCTTAATTTAATACGATTGTGCACTCTAAACTCATAAACGTCCATTAATTTAAATATGTATTTTATGGAATCACCCGCAATGGAATCACCCACTTGCACATTAAATTAACATGTTGCCCAAAAAGGACAGGCGTCCCCGTTAACTTTTCGCACAAAGAATCCACATTTTGTATGAGCCCCGACAAATAAATATAGTTTTACAGAATCCATCGCAAAACCTCACGAAATCCACCGTGGAATATGCCTCCTGGCATCAAGTTGTTCTGTGTTCATGATCCTGCTGTTTCTAGTCTTGTATTGTTATCATTTTTAATCTTTGATAGATGTACTATTCTTACTTTATGCAATATATTTTGAGTTGGTCTTGAGTACACTTGGTATTTGATCTCTTGTTGTGATTATATCTTACTCTAAAACTCAAAACATTGACTGGTTGAGAGTGATGTTAATGTCCACGTATGTCGATTTTGTCCTTCCTTCTATGGTGGTAGTGCTTGGACATCGATTACACATAGGGACCATTATTATCATTTCTTTGCATGCTAAGCTAAATGGATATGTGTTCACATGGTGTGTTTGAGACATGGTTCCGATTTTACGACACTCAAGGTGGGACATGTTTAAAAAGTGCCAAACATACTTTTTTTGAGGCTTTTTTGATCCTCAGTGAGGTTGCATCCAAAGCACAACAAGCTTCTTTGGAATTTTGATAGCATCATTCACATTCCTGGTAGTGAATCTAACCTTTCTGTAATTTCTCCTACCACCCCATTGAACCTTGTTGATAAACATGGATCTTGAACACAGTTTAGCTATCGAGGCTTGAACTCATAAGCAAGAGACATGAAAACTGATGACTACACACAGACTTTCACTCAAGTGAATTAGGTTCCAAGATAGATTAGCTTGGACTCATAAACATAAACTTGAGTGGATAGAGTTACAGACTCTAAGTACAAAGTACAATAGCATTGCATTAAAAAGTGAACCAAGTACATGCTTTTATAGCTTTCTAGCTTCTCCACTCTCCTCACAGTGCATATGGGATTTAGGACATCTCTTCCTGGAGCAGACATCATTTATTATTTCTCAACACCCTCCTCAAATGATGAGTCCCTACACTTGTTGCTGGCTTTCCCCCCCCCCCCCCCCTACATGATAACATGGCCCGGGAGACTAGCTCATAGGCAGCCTAGTCAAGTTAAAGCTTGAGACTTTACATCTTTGGCAAGGGTTTTTACAAAGCAAATCCACTAAGGGAAATATAGAGATCCACTATAGGAACAGATTCCTTAGAACAATCTATTAGAGTTGTTGATGGTAGCGGATGCACCTTCTTCTTCATTCATGAATTGGTTTTGGTGGTGGTCATTCTGCATTTGCTGTGCTCTTATCTTGTGAAAACATTCACTGTCTATATGGCTAGTCTTACCATAATAATGACATGTCATCCGACTTTTGTTGTGGTCGGTGTTGAATCCTTGACCTCTTCCTTTGGGTCTAATAGCTCCTTTGGTGTATAAGAGATTTTCCCTAGATGATGGAATACCATCTTTTGCATTATTGTTCTTTTGTTTGTTCTCTTCATCAAGGAGAGAGTGCTCAATATCTTTAAGTCAGAGACTGGAAACATTACTTAGTATTGAAATAAGGTTCTCATATGGTTCATGATTAACACTAGCAAGTAGCACTGCTATTGCCTCATCCTCATCAATGTTCTTTTTAAGAGTTACTAGCTGAGTTTTAAGGCTCTTGAACTTATTGAGGTGTATAGTCATAGATGAGTTGTCTTTTGCATCCAACTTATAAAACTACATAAGTAATTTTACCTTTGAGTTCTTTGCTTGTGTATGAATGATCTTGTCAAGTTCTTCCCATGCCTTCTTTGCATCCCTGATGCCAGAGATGTGGTGCAATACATCATATGATAGACCCTAGGCAATAATACCTAGAGCTTTGTTGTTCATCTTCTTCCATGCCTTTGTTTTAGGTTGGGTCTTCTGCAACATCTTTCTCTTTAGCATATTCTTTCTTGTCATTTGCATCATCTTCTTCAAAGAGATCTAGAGGTCTTTCCTCATGAGATGCTACATGGTTTTCTCCAGGCATGAAAACTTTCACCATTAAACTTTGCTATCTGCTCTAGTTCAGTCATCTTAGTAGGAGGTCTTACCACAAGAATTCTCAGGTAGTGTCTATCCTTTTACGAGAAGATTGAGATTTACAAGGGATTTGATCAATGTGACTTTAAATCATTACACAAACTGAGACTAATCTTCGAGACAGGAATCAAAAAGTGAGTTACTTTTGAGTAAGCTGAAAAATCAAGTGCACTATTTGAGTATCAATAGATACTCTGTCTTGAATGAAGACCTTGATGTTGAACTTGATGTTGATGCTTAGGTTTCTCAAACCTTCCTCTTGCTGAAAGCTTTGTTGGAGACTGAGTTCAGACTCAGATCAAGATGTAGACACTGGAGTGAGAAAAAAATGAGTAGTTTTATGAATTCTTAGTGTAAATGAGCTATGGTGGAATTTAGGGTTACACATGCCACTAAGTATTCTATTGCAACAGCTCGATGCATGGACCATTCAGTAAAATATCTTATGAGAGGATGGCCACATAGTGAGCTTTAATTGACCTATACTCATAGGAAAAATGGTGGACTATGTGGGTGGCGACAGTAGTACGATAGGGAACAGACATAGACAGGACAACGACTTCGAATTCTTGTAATGCTGGGCTCCACGATGAACAATGTCACACTTTGATGTGATAGGAAGCTGCACTGGGAGAAGATGAAGAGTTTCTCAGAAGACACATCGAGCTAAAATCACTTGTATGATGATATCTAAGTGCTCAATTGAAAGTAGGTGCAGTCTGGCTATGGTGGCCAAGAAGAGATGTGTGAGAATGAAGTAAGAGATGAACTCAAACACTTGTCCTGAGTTGGAGCTGAGCTATGAGAAGTTGGAGGAGCAAGGAGAAGAGCTAAACTGAGCTCACGATAGCTATGATACCATGTTGATAAACATTGATCTTGAACACAGTTTAGCTATGGAGGCTTGAACTCATAAGCAAGAGACATGAAGACTGATGACTAGACACAAACTTTCACTCAAGTGAATTATGTTTATGAGTCCAAGATAGATTAGCTTGGACTCATAAACACAATCTTGAGTGGATAGAGTTACAGTAAGTACAAAGTACAATAGCATTGCATTAAAAGTGAATCAAGTACATGCTTTTATAGCATTCTACGTCCCCACTCTCCTCATTGTGCATATGGGATTCATGACATCTCTTCCTAGAGCGTACATCATTTGTTATTTCTCAACAAACCTAACAAGTCATTTTTAAGCTTCACTTTACCTGGGAGGTGTCGCATCAATAGTCCTACCCTCACTTCTAATCTCAATGGCCCACCCACCTAAGTATATCCCTCCCCAAGTTCTCTAGATCTTCCGATGAGGGTCCAAATGCATTTATTTTCCAAATTGATATGGCATACATTGTCAACTACCTTGGTTGGGGTCAATGAGGCCCATAAGGTCACCATATTTGAATCCTTGATGTGGAAAAAGGATGCGACCTAGCTAGCGGCACAACATGCCATCATGGAATAAAGCACTCACCACATTTCGTATCAAGTTCCAACTAGACAGAATGGGTGTGCAGAAACTAGAATGATTCTACTACCTTAAGTAGGATGATCGATCTGTCCATGCATATACCACCAAATTCACTATCCTTAACAGTTGCATTGATCCCAATGCTAAGCCAAAGATAAAATGTTGAACACCCTCTATGTTCAAGGTCTCAATAAAATTATTCAAAAAGCACTCACTTCCAATGATTTTTCAGGTAACATCATTGACCCACAAGAAAGCTCTTCTGTTAGAGCAGTTCCTGTCAAAAGAAAAGTCAAGAAAAGGGAAGAAATCCAATATGTCCACTCCCAAGCATCAAAATGATGATAGTAGTGAATCCACTTATGATTCTGACTTAGAAGCAAAATCCATCATTAAAGAATCAAACTCTGATGAGGAGGAAGAAAAAAGAGTAAACTAAGAACAAGAAGAAGGAAAAAGGGAAGAAAGTAGCAGAAAACACAAAGAAGAATGAGGTAAAAAAACCTCTTATGCACACAATGCAACAATCTCAAGCATGTTCAGGTTGAATGTGGCCTAAACTAAAGATCATGCATCATTTGTAACATCATTTGTAACATGGACACTCACAACACTAATTATTACTAGTATAGTGACATGTACTAGATGGTCCGTCCCAGCGAATGGCAAGGTACTGGAGCAAACCCTTCCAACCAATGGACAACCCTCCAAACCAATATGATCCCTAAACCCACTGTGGGTTATACTAATTAGGGCTATCATCAATGCAACAATGGTTGTAGTGGATGTGGTAGAGGTGGAAGAGGCTCTGGAAATTTTCGACCCTATACTGAACATTTCTTCTTTTGCATGTAGGAAGGATAGTAGAGATTTGAGTGTTCGCAAACCCAAGCTTGTGATGCCCACAAGAGATAAGCACAAGCCTCGGCACAAATGCTCGAAGATAACATAATAGAGACAAAAGAATTGCTAGAACCAATAGTGCATGTGATTACTTGATGTAATATTTCTACAACAAAATATTAAAGGACCTAGATCCTACGTAAAAGCGATTCAAAGTAATCTCCCGCAACAGAAAAACTTTGGGCTAAGTGCTCCATCCTCGCGCACTAACAAACATCAGCCCTGCATTGTGCATAAGAAGCCATGGCTCAAAACCGTAGTCCACCGCGGGAACTCCCCTTCAAGGGGGAAAAGGGATAATGATTTATTTCCAATAGGGTACTCCAAAGATGCACTTTCGTGGATTAAGACCAATGCAAAATCGCCTACAATGCTCAAAATATTTCCTTAAAATAATCAGTTGTCTTTCCCTTGTGGCTGCCCCTAGATCATCGATGAAAGCTTTTAACTCTTTTGGGGAGATGTCAACAAAAGTCTTATCAATTGTATGTTTCCAAGAACCAAGCGCATTGCATAACCCAAAGGCCATCACATGATATGCAAAGGTACTGATGAAGATAGTGATAAACATCATTTTTAGCTTATCCTCTTCTGCAATAGCCATTTGATTGTATCAGCAAAGCAATCCATAAATGAATAGATTTTCTTACTCGCTAATTGATCTAAAATTTGATCAATGAATGGTAATGGATAGTCATCCTTAACTGTCTGCTTATTAAGCTCTTTGAAATCTACACAAAGCCAAACTTGATTATTCTTCTTCTTCCTAATAACAACTAGCGAAAACCACTTTGTGTGTTGTACTGGAAATATCAGGTGAGCTTTTCATAATTTTGTCAATTCCTCAAATAGCCCTATCCCTTATTTCGAAAGGCATATGCTTTACTTTTTAACGCATAGGATGACTATCTTCCTTTAGGGGAATGGTATGAACAACCATGTTGGGAGGAATACCTCTCAGCTCATCATAGCTCCAAGCAAAGATGTCATCAAATTCTTGAATCAAGGACACATAGTCCTCCCTTTCTTTCAAATTGAGTATGGACCCTAATTTAATTGGCTGTGAATCATTCATCATACTAAGGTCCAACTCAATTATGTCCACATCTCTTATCCTCTCCTAAGCCTCTATTGGTTCATTCAAAGTTACCTAATAGATATCCTTTGTAGTGGACCTCTCATTGGATTTGTCACTTGATGACATCTCACTAGAAGGTATATCATCTAATGTATCTAACTTTGATGAAGATAAAGGAACTCTCTCACTTTGAGGAGATTCAGGGTAGGTGTTTACTACTACATGTCTAGTACCTCTACCAAAGATAAATCTACCAGTGAGTATATTAACCTGCCAGTCCACTTGTAAGATCCATGGCCTACCTACTAGCAATACTTGATAACTAGGCTACCCTACAAACCTAATAACCCTAAAGTCCAAAATGCATTTCACATTGGCAACAATCGTGGACTTTAGTGATGCAACCTTCATCAGCCATTCAAAGAATTGTGCAAGTATCTTTTTTTATTTCTAATCCCAATCTCTCCATTAATTTCAAACTCATAATGTTGATGGAAGATCCCGTATCTACAATAGCATGTTTCACTAATATGCCATCAGCATATAGTGCTACCCTTGGAAAATGCTTTTCAGCATGCTCAAACCAATCATCTCCTACCTGCACTATGCCTAAGGGCTCCATGATATATCCAATGTGCAAAATATTCTTAAACTCTTTACACACTCCTAGGGATAACTTGATCAAATGCAAGAGATTTACATCTGGCTTAACCTCGCAAAGAGAACTCATTAAATCAAATTCATGATATTTAGCAATAGCTCTCTTCTCCCGCCAGATGATTCTCTCCTTTGGTCTTTGAACAAGCTTTGGTGCGTCTTTCTTGGCTTTTACCTTCTTCTTTCACAACACTTTATTGCGGTTAGTTTTACTTTCAATGGCTTTTAGAGGTCCGCCTTCCATGTCAAGATTAAGGAATTGCATCCCCTTATCATCTTGCTTAGGATTTTCCTTGACAGGTTTTACATTGTCTTTATCACCTTCTCTGCCCTTTTGACCTCTTGTAATGGGCCATAGATTAGATGCTTTAATGCCATTGATATATACAACTTCAATAAGGTTGACTCCATTGCCACTAGGTAGCTCCTCTACAATAGTCTTCCCTCTTTGCAATATTTGTTTTGGTCCCTTATCTTGCTGGAGATTATTCCCTTGTGCTCAATGGTTTATTGGACCTAGCTATTTGCTTCCTTGTTGGAGAGATCTAATCTTGCTCCAATAGGTACTAGATAAGTGGCTAGACTTGCTGCATATGTCACATTTAACATTTGGACAATTCCTAGGGAAATGTTGGCTGCCACATCACTTACAACTCAATCTTGAGGGGGACACCCTCTTCAGGAGGTCATCAACTCCCTATCAAATTCTATTGCTTCTTTAGGAAATTGACATCAACATCTATTTGCCTATATTTTTCAGTGATCATGTTAGTATAGTGCTTCATCATATCCTTAACTTTGCTAAGGACATTTGAGGCACTTGACTCATAGTCATGATCGTCTACCTATCATTCCATTGGCCTAACCACTTGATTGGGGATTGGCTACTACTGATTCATTGGAACAAGATTAGAATTTGTCATTTGGCTTCCAACATTTGGTGGAACCATTTGACTAACCGTAGGCATGGTCACACTCGGAGGAGTTGGCAACATGGGCACATTCTAAATCATGCATCCTCTCCCATTAGAATTACTCATGGGTGTTCCTTGACTTCCATTTGTCAATGCCAAATTACCTCCAGGAACTAGACCTACATTAAAATTTTCTCTAGAGATGTAGGCCACTTATGATTGCAACTCTACCTCCTCTGTACGTGTAATGGTAGTGTCTATGTCAGCCTCAAAGCCACACTACTCAACTACACTTAGATATTGAAATCCAACCCATGCAGGAAGTATTGCAATTGAGTAGCTCTTGGGATAGGAATATATGTTTATAACTTACGAAACACTTCTTTTAGCTTCTTACCATAGGCTTTCACATTCTCATGAGGTTCTTGGCATGTTATATTCAAAACATGTAGCCACTATTGACCACCTCTTTCGGGGGCATACTCACTTTGGAAGGCTGTGTAGAATAGGTCAATTGTAGTTATGGTTCCAAACTCTAGGCTATGATACCATATTGCAGCCTTTCCTTTTAACGTCATGTTAAGAAACATCATGAGATGTCCCTCATCCTAGATATGGCAATTAAACATTAACTTCTAGAACTCACAAATGTGAAGCTCTACTTCTTTTTCAGCTAACCCATTGAAAATGGGTACAAAGAACCCTAAAGCTAGTAGATCCATTGTCCCTACAAGAATTGCAATGGGTTGCATCATGGTGACAACCGGATTCGCAGTAGGAGTTTGAACTGATGGAACTACTATTCCACTCGAAGTGGGTTGACTAACTAGGAGAGGGGAAGTACTAGAACTTCCTCCTCCTCCTAATGGACTATGCATGGGGCTAGGGTTACTAAGACCCCTTCCTTTTAGGGATATCAGACTACTCCACTCAGGAGAATATCTCCTAATAATCTCAGCCTGCCATCTAGCCCTTTTAGCTCTTTCTTGCTTCTAAAGCTCGGCTTGTTGATCTTTTGGATCTATTTCACTGCCTTTTGGCATACACTAATAAATTGGTCCCTATCAATCAAGATTCATAGATCACCACTTATTAGTAGCTCCCAAAAAATGCACCACTTTTCGGGACCTAAAACACGCCCAACATTGCCCAAAAACTTCACTTTTCTTTTTCATAAAATACACCCAAACTTTTCTACTATAGTCATCAATAAAAGTGACAAAATAATGACAGCCTCCAAGAGATGCAGCTTTAGTAGTCCGCACATCAGAGTGGATTAATTCCAATGGCTTCTTACTCTCTTGAACATGTCTAGGAAATGGTTTCCTTGCCTGGTTCATTTCCTTTTGGGGGGTGTTAAGCGAAGAGTATCTTTTATATCCTGGAATGATTGTTTAAAAGAAAGGATTATGTATCATACATTCTTTATGTGTTCATGGTACATCTCAGGGCCAATCCCTGAGGTGTAAAAGGGCCGTAGAGGGGCCACAATAGTTAGCTAGAGGGGTGCTCCCTGTGTTAGTTTTACATGGTGTATAATACTGATATGTGTAATGGCTACCTATGAGGAGTTTGGGAAGGGTTATTCATTGGACTACGAGCCATACAAATGCTTATTTGGTTAGATGAGTGTGTAGCCTTGGACGCTCTTGGCCATGAGGCAGTGGGGTGTTTTAGTTGAGCATAGAGGCTCGACTAAAGCCTTATGCATTTCTACAACCTTGACAGGCTTCACATACCTTATACATTTCTGAAACCTTGAATTTAGGCAATCCTGCAACAATATTTTGGGCTTGCATTGATTTAAGTCGCTGTACATTAACATGACCAATGCGTTTATGCCAAATATCAATATCTGCAACTACACCAGTCCCATGTGCAAACATTGCTGCACTCAACTCAGGCATGTCTGCATCCAACGTAAACATTCTGCCCTTCTTCTTTCCTTTTGCTATCAAGTGACCTTTATTTTTCATATCCTCAACAAAGCATCCATGAGAATTAAATCTGACCTGCAAGCCCTGCTCAACCATTTGACCAACAGAAACCAGGTTCTTGGTGATATTCGGGACATGAAATACATCCGATAGGTATTTCTTTTTCCCATCCTGCATAGACAAAGGAATTTTTCCAATCTGCACAATAGGATGTGCAGTATCATCACCAGTCTCCACAAATCCTGGTTTTTCCATTTCCCTTGCATCCTGCATCCATTCTGCATGACCTGTCATGTGGTTTGATGCACCTGAGTCAACATACCACACATTGTTGCTTTCTTCTGCACTTGTCACAGAATTGGTCATGTGCTGCACCATAAACAAATGCTCATTTCTATCATCACCCTGTCTACTAGAAGATGCATAATTCCCTTGTTGCAATTTTCCATTCATAATGTCATTCTGCTTTTTATAGTAGTCTTTAGCCATATGACCCATTTTACCACAGTAGTAGCATTCAACATTGCTGTTTGCATTTTGGCCTCTTTGCCATCCACCACGACCTCTTTGGCTCCCCCTGCCTCTAGAGTTACCACGTCCTCCTCCAAAGGACTGGTTTTCTTGAGTTTGTTGCATATTCTGATTTCTACCACGGCCTCCAGATCGGCCTCCTCTACCTCTGCCTCTACCTCTACCTCTTCCAGCATTTGAGTAGAAGACAACTTCTTTTGAAGTTCCTCCTGAAGAAGATGCACCACCATTTCTTTGCTCCTCAGAAATTAGAAGAGCAATCAACTCCTCAAAATCAGGAAATCTTTCACGGACGGAAATGGATGTTCGGAACTGTGCATAATCCTTTCCTAGACCATTCAAGGTCACAGAAACTAAATCATCATCTTCCAATGGCAACCCAATGGAAGCAAGTGCATCTGCAATCTTCTTCACCTTCATGTGGTAGTCATTGATGCTCATACTTTCTCTTTGCACATTGTGCAACCCTTGCTTGAGCTGCATTTTCCTGGCTTGCGTATTTGTGCTATACATTTTTGACAAAGTATTTCATGCCTCCTTTGGCGTACTTGCATCTTGAATATGCACAATCATAGATTCTGAAATGCTGATAGATAGCCAGTACATAACTTTCTTGGCTCTCTCATGCCATGCTTTAAATGCCTGCATTTGCTGTTGATTGGGAACATCAGGAAGAACTGGTTCTTCTTCATTTCCTACAACGAATTCCCAATATCCTTTTCCCATAAGGAAATTCGTCATTCTGAACTTCCATGCTTGGAAGTTGTTCTTGTTAAGCTTTTCAGTGACAATCTGTGAAAGAGAATCAGACGCCATTACAGAACACTGCAAAAAATTCTGTCACTACAAAGAATAGAGCTTCAGCCTCACAAGGGCAAATCTGCAAAACTGACAAAAGTGGTATTTGACCACACAGTCACTTCCTAGTGATGATTTTGCATCAACAAGCAACAAGGATGATTCTGTAACTCCCAATGTCTCTGCGCATAGGCATACGATGCAATTTCTACAGTAACTTTTCACCGACCTATAGAATAGTGGTCGCACAGCATAAAACAGGGCCTTTTCCTGAGTGCGTGCAGAAAACTTCCGCCTCCAAAACAAGCCCCAAAATGGCCTTAAATTAAAAAAACAGAGCTACACCGCGAAGGGCGTCTCAATCTGAGACAATGCACTCTTGCACTTTCCGGCTGTGCTACCTGCAGAGACTTGCTCCCAAAACAGAAAAATAGCTTTCTTCAGTTTCTCCCAGGTAACGGATCCCTCAGCAATACCTTGATCCCTGCACCATTGCTTCCACCAAAGCCTGGCTTCACCGGTGAGCTTTAGCTTGGTGAGCATAGCCTGATTGGCGGGTGCAGTATCGGCTTGGACGAATCTGCCTCTCCCGTCAAACTCGGGTGGCTTAATCTGCTTGAGAAGAAACTTCTTCTCCTAGATTACAACAGTACTTGATGTAGGAGGCAAACTAAGAGCCTATACCTGGGGTTGGGCCTGGATAAAGGTTTCTTAACGTTATTATACGATAATCATTATTGATTACATCTTCAATTCTACTATCACGTAAGCAATATAGCTACTTAACTTTTTATCAATTCTCATGCACAATCATACATTGATAAAAGGAAGTCTTATTTGTATTTATATGGGCATAGCCCTTTCGGAATACAACATTTCTTGCGATCATAAGCCAACTGTTACATTTAGTTTGGGGAGAACAACGTTGTATTACATTTATCTATAGGAACTGTATAATAGTATGGTTTCGGGTCATGGATCTTCAGGAATCGGTAAGTCATTAGAAGTTCAGGGTATCCTTTCCTTTGGAACCCATTCTTTTCATGACGCCCTAACACTTTAATCCTGTCGGCGGGGATTACACGGGCTACTTCCTCATATACATATGAGTTCATCTCAATCCTCTGACCTCGAATATGTAAAGTTGAGTTTACGTGAGCTTCCACAAAAATGAACAGCTTCACGACTTTCAAGTCTTCCAACCACTTGATCCTCTTTAGGTTGGTTTGTAGATAAGCAAACCGGTGGGTGGCTATATAGTGGATTCCTGAAGGACCCGTCCATCTTTGTTCCATGTACAAAGGTGATGGATTATAGATTTTTTCTAGGATGTTCATCATCTCAACCCTTTGTCGATAATACGGAGAATGCATTGCAATCATAAACATGATTCGAAATACTAAGAACTTGTTCCACGCTTCGTAATTCTGCAAGACAGCATTGAAGGTAAGGAAGTGTTTGGAACATCAACATTTGCTTTACTCCAACTTATTAAGATTTCATAAAAACAATTCCGTTATTGGTTGGCTCTAATACCAACTGTAACATGTCCACTTGTATCTTCAGGACACGTCTTAGCAGTCCATCGGAAAGGATGTCTAGAAAGCTCCGCCCGGCACTCCCATGGAATGTTACAGGGTTTGCAATCTAGGGCTTTCCGCGTCTGCCACGTAGCGGAAGTCTTCCAGCCGTTCCCACTTAGGATCGACCTGAATTAGGGTTTTTCTTATTGGTCATCCACTAACGGCAACTAGCGTCGGACCCAAGCCAACTACTTTACACAGAAACGCCAGGTTCAAAGCGGATTCACGCTGCACTTGGTTCAAGGAGAATGGCAAAAGAGAGGGATGCAAAGCTCAACCTCTCTGCCATAAGGCATAGTCCCATTCCGTTCCCCTAAAACAGCGTAAATCAGTTCAATCATAACTCTAGGTCAACGCTTTTGTTCGTGTTCTTTGACGATCTTCCTGCTGTCCATCGTGATTTGAGAAAAGTTCCCGGCCAACCGGGACCACCCATTCGTAGGACGGACCTATGGCCCATCCTTTGCACTTTCCTCAGGTTGTTTTAGTTATTTAATTACCTAACACATTAGTTGGATATGTAGCAATCACCTTCTTTAATTAACCCATTAGGCATTGGTTCTTTCACGTAATCTAATCACTTGACATAGAAAAACAATATCAGACAAGTTCCTTATTAACAGGTTATCATATTTATCTTTGAAATACAAAGAGTCCAGCCCATAGGCTTATCCACAATCTGCCCGAAGGCTATCCAGCAATCCACAAGGATCACTAATCCAAGTTTTCACCCGTAGACTAGTATGCGGGCCTCGAGATCCAATCCCGAGTCACGTTAGCCTCTTGTGCAGGGCCCCGAAGGCGAGGGATTTATGGCCAGAGCCCCCCCTGGCACCCAAGCATCCTCCTACTCCAAGTAGCGCTCAACGGAGAGACCTCTCACGGTGGGTTCGGTCCACTTGCCCGGTGCGGTTAACAACCCCCTTGGTTAGGGTCAGGCAGGCAGTCGGGGGTAACTAAAGCTGCCTCTCCCTTCAGGCCTTCAACCTAAAGTATAGATATCCATTTATCTTTTAATTCATTGATCAAACAAAGCCAAACAGTGCCCTAAAATCTGTAGCAAGCACAAACATTTCCATTGATTGTTTTTGTTGGCAAACTGCTAAGGAACGAATCCTTCCTTTCGAATGCGTCCAGCACTCGATCCGGGATGACTTGCAACTTGGCAAGATCCCCTATATCCTGGGTTAGGGCGTACCCTATTAACCCAACTTGGTCAAACCTTAAGTTCATTGGTTACTTCAGTTTATCGGCTGGTCTTTAGTTTCCAATCAATCTTCTTTACTCAAGAAAGACCACTAAATTAGGATGATTATTCATCCCCTTTCAAGATAACTGGCGTAAGGACATGCCAACTTCATTGCGAGAACTTGGCCATTCCCTTGTGATCCGATCACAAGATCATATGACTCCGCACTTGTTGCGCAAGTGTCACATCGAACTATGTGACAATGGAGTCATGAAACAATCTGTTTCAGGTTACTAGGCTGACATCGTTAGACCTAGGGTTTCCAAGTTTCATCTTGTAAGATTCTTAGGGACAAACCCTAGCTCACTTTCCAATTGCATTTTTCACTGTCTCTACATTTAGTGAATGTGGGCAAGTATTTAAGGTAAAGGAATATCGGTTTTAGCAATTCGTACGATTAGGTCACGCGTTAATTTCCTAGTGAATTTCTTGAAATTCAACTCTTTCTAAACGAGTACTCCGCGTTTTAGGTGTTTTAGGTTTATACCAATTTGGTTAACTCTAGAAAATAATTACGTGATCATTTCCACATGACTCGTTGTCTATGCGTAAATTAATTTTTCAACCTTAACTTATCGATTAAGGCCAGGCATAGGTTAGGTTAATTCCAACTAACCTTCCTATATCTTTGCGAACAAATTTCATGCTGAACAAGCAACCTTTTCCTAGATAATTTATGCAGTTGACAAACGATAATTTCCTAGAGTTTATGCATCGTAAGAATCATTTCATGCTTTGCACTTTCCATGATGATTCATTGCGAAGAGGATATGGGTTAATAGTGAGATATGCAGTTTATACTTCTAGGCTTAAACGAAGTATACTTATTTTAATGGACAATAATCTAATTTTTAATTCATTTCAATGCATAAAGCTATTTGCTAGAAATGTGTTTATGCTTTCTTTAATTTGCATGTTTCATTTAAAAGTATTGATGACTAAGTTCCTCCATTGTGAGCATCTAGGACAAAAATATATCCTATTTCTTTCAATTAACCTTGCATGATTGAATTACAACAATATCAAATAAAAATTAGGAAGAAAAACCTGGGCTTGGGGTGAGATGTCCACGTGGATGCTGGGAGACAACCCTCCCGCGGCTGCTCCTTGGACTTTCTTAGGAGGCATTTCCGCCGTGGAAGCAGCTTTACAACTCCTTTTTGATATTCCACCGTGGCTCTCTTTTGCAATAACTTGCACCGTCCGTCGAAAGCAGTTTAAGAAGGCTTCCTCCTTGGAGTCGGGAATTCGAAAGGGGTGTTTCAGAATCTTTCACGACTAAGACCCATTAAGCCATGGGGAAGGCTTAATGGCCTTTGTAAGGACTCGCATGAACGGGGAATAACAAGGTGTGGAATCCCTTATGAGGGTTTTTGAGTGGAACAGGGAGGTGTTAAAAGCCCTCAACACTCTCTTCTCTTTTTCGAGTGGGGGAAAAGAACAAAGTTCCAAGGGTATTTTGCATGGGGTTTCAAGAGCACAAAGGAAGGGCTTAAGGGGGTTTTTATGATAGGGGGTTTCAAGATGCCTCAAGGGAAGGGCCTTAAGGAGGATTTAAAGAAAAACCGGGGAGATAAGACCTTAAAGGTCAAAACCCTTTTATGGGGGGGAAAACCCTAAGGGGGAAACTCCAAGGGAAATAGAACCTTAAAGGTTATAAGTAAGGGTCTAAGGAGAGAAAATGGGGCTTATGAGTTTAAACACGGGGGGAAAGGGTGGTTTCAAGATGCCCAGGGGAAGGGGCTAAAAGAAAATTTTTGAGACATGGGGGGGGGGGGGGGGGGGGGGGGGCGGTGAAAGGGGGCTTATTTAGCCCTTTAGAAGCTTCCCCCCCAGGAAGCTTCTAAATCTTCCGCCAGGTGGGAGGGGGGAAGCTCGCGACGACTCGGCGGTGATTAGGCAGCTGGGGCCGCGGACTGACAGCAGAGGCGATGGGTTTCGACGGCGTCTCCTCCTTCAACAGTACCGTGGCAATCCTCCTCTCTCCCTCAAGCGGCACAAGCAAAGCTTCTCTCTCTCATGGCGGCAGCACTGCACGGCGTTGTGGCGGCCTTACTCCCTCTTTTTTTCCCCTTCACGGCAGCAGTCCCCCTTGCTTAAATAGGGGAGGGGAGGGGAATCCTCCCTCTCCTAACGTGTCAAGAGGCATGGTACTAAGGGTGAGCAAGCTCCAGCAAGGAGCTTGCTGGACCTTCTATTCCCCTCTCCCCCTCCAGCACGACCGTCGGCTGGGGGGGGAGATAAGCAAAAATAAATAAATCCCATTAACCTTAATAAATTTTTAAGATGCTACATCATTATCCCATTTCCTATAAGAGGTAGTTCACGCGAAGAAAAATTAGAACGTTACAAAAAGAGAATAGGAATAAGACTCAACAACTAGCATGGATATAAGGGTTACATTTCAAACATTCAATTCCAATTCCCAAGGTATTAGAGGAAGAAGAGGAATCCTAAGAAGTCAATATGAAATAGGACAGCTATGTCAAGGCAATGAAAACCATGTGGAAAGTGTTCATGTCTTGGGTTTTCAAGAACCAAGGGTTTTAATGCCTATGGGCAAATTTCATCCACCATTTGGGAGGAGTCATTTGCTTAATGGAGGTCAAATGAGTGATTATTATGATCAATAAAATAGTTAAGATCATTCCTCAATGAAAGGGAATTGAGGAACAATATTTTTTTGTCCAAATATAGAAACCAGTCCTCATCTTCTTTGGACCTAAAAGAGTGGATATCCAAGCTTAAATCATATTTTGATATATTCCCTAGGAATGATGAATAAACGTTCCACTTTTCCACTCTATATTTGGAGGGCTTTATGTATACTTGGTGACACAAGGAAAATCATTCCATTGAAATTACGAGGCTTTCCAAGCAGTTATGATGCAAGTATTTGCATCCCCAATTGAAAAGGAGAAAAGCTTATCCAAAGATAGTATGGTTTGGCACAAAGGGGATCTCATGGTATATGTCTATACACATTGAACCCATACTTTCATATATTCCCTAAGAGTGATGATTAAGAAATTCACTTTGCCACATTTCGTTTAGAAGGGTTTTGACATATGATTTTTGATACCAAGAAGTGCTTAAAAATAGCCAAAAATTACGAATATCAAGGGAAAAATAGACTTCATCGAAGGCGGCGGTGGTAATCAGGACGATTTTAAGCAGCAAGTCCCAAAAGCGCTAGTGCTTATTTTCATGGAAATCAAACGATGGTGAATGGTCGAGCTAGAGTTTTCCTAGATGTAAGATGACGTCAGAAATCCAACGCAAGTCTCGGATCTCCATTCCGAGGTCGTTTGATCCCCCATTTAATCCTCGCAAGGTTTGGGATTGTGAAGAAACTACTGGATCTGGAAGCCGAGAAGAGCGTGACGGGGCTCAGCTTTGTAGATTTCAACGTCGCGGAGCCACTCGTCCAGATAGATCTCGATTTCGATGTCGTTTGCCCCCTCAAAACTGAAAAAATCCATTTGACCGGAAGTGTGAATGCAAAAGCATGAACTAGATAATTGGGTATTAGAGTTTAGAAGCTCTAATTAAGAGCTTAGTCAACAAGAAGAGGCATGATTTGAAATGATTGGGGCGTGGGGGCGGGGGGGGCCGCGGGGGGGGGGGGGGGGAGGGAGGGGGGGTGCGTCAGTTTTTTGCGCCCCCTTTTTTCTCCCCAAATCATGATTTGCTGATCTGAAGAATGGAGAGGAATGCTCCTAGGCCTAGAATGCTTCTATCCTTTGCCCTCCATCGCCACAAACCGATCGAAGAATGATGCACTGAGTGAAGAGGAAAAAAACTAGTCTTTCTCTCTCCTCCCTCTCTCTCCTACATAGAGGCTATTCATGTGCAAGAATTCAAGAAGAGGAGGGGCTGAAGAATGCTTGTCCGGTTGTGATCGGATTGCTTCAAGATGAAGAGAAGGCTGAAGAAAGAGGTTCAGCACTTAAAAATGGTTGCTAGTTGGTCTGTGGGCTGCTCATAATAATGATTAAAAAACCCGCAACACGCAAGACACGCGATATGCTTCAATTTTACAAAGAAATTTGATTGTTTTTGTTGTTTCATGGTCCAAATGTTGTTCATATGCAATGAAATTTTGTTTGAACCTTGTTTGCATCATGATTGAGGGCTAGAATTACAGAAATACAAAACCCGTGATGATTTAGAGTCGTTATTAATTCTTTAAAACCCATAAAATGTCATTTTTAGTGGAAATTAGTGGTTTTTTTCGATTTTGAGTTGGAGAAAATGGATGAAAGTGGGATAAAATTAGAGAAAATGTTAAGTTTTAGTCAAGATGATAAGCCAATATAAATAAATAAATAAATATCTATTTTTCATGAATAACAAATAGTAAAAAATTATAAATTTTGGGTTTTTCGTGGTCAAAAAAATATGAAAAAATAAGATTTATGTGTGTGAATGTGTGGCAAGGTTAAAGCATGAGGTCAAGCCTCACTTTGGCCTTGTCCTTTATGTTATAGTCCATGTTTATCGCTTTTTACATACAAAAATGATACAAAACAACCATTTATACCTATGCACTACAGCAACACCTAAACGGTAAGGGGGGGATAAATTTTATGCGATGATCTAATTGCTGAAAAGATACAAATTCTGATTTTCCTCTTTGTGCATAGCATTTAGGGTTCGTTCCATAATTAAATATAGGCGACTAGTAGCATGGAAGTTTCGATGCTAGTCCCTAAAGCAGCGCAGCACCTAACGCTTAGTTAAAATTCATGAAAGGGCTATTTTCTGCACCTCACGTGGTTGTTTTTTTAATCATAAAATGGTTGTGCACAATTGTCATACACCTTGCATCAAGCATGCCATGTGGTATCTCTTGGAATGCATTGCACTTGTTTGATAAACTCTGACCAACGCTGAGAGGACAGGAAACCTAAGCTGTAGGTTTAGAGAGGTGCTTCCGTTGGGAAAAGTTTTGTGAGGTAAATCAAAATCTCCTGGAATGTTGAATTATGAAAGAGTGGAGTTTGTACGAATGTTATATATGTTAGCGACGCATCTTGGGGTTAATCCCTGAGGTGTAGGAGAGTCGCAGTCGAGCCGTGGAAATCAGCTGAGAGGTGCTTCCCTATGTGTGTATTATGAGGCATTATGCTTGTATGTTATGGGATCTCCCTCTAAGGAGAAGGGAAGATGAATGTTGGACTATATATTGGATAAAAACGCAAAATTTTCATAAGCATTTAGTGCAAAGTGTTGAGTTTTAGATGCTCCTAGCCCGCGAGGCTATGTGGTGGGGTTGTCTGTCATAGGCATGAGGTCCCGCTAGTGCCATAGCCAGTGCCGGCCCATTTTAGGTCCCATCAGTGGTGCATTTTCCGGGAGTCGTCAACAAGTGGTAGTTCTCGAATATAGGGTTTTTAGGGACCAAATAGTTGGTTTATGTCCTCTGACAAGGACCGTCAAGCTGAAATACAAAAAACAGAACGTGCTGAGAGGGCTAGACGGCAATTGGAGATTGTAAGATGATATTCTCCTCAAAGGAGCAGCCCATTACTCATAAATGGCAGTGTTTCTAGTAACCTAGGTGTTACGAGTAGCTCTTCGAGTGCAAGTGGAAGTCTTGGTACTTCCCTATTTTCAGTTAATCAACCCACAACAAGTGGGGGTTTAGTGTTGCCTACACAAACTCCTGTTGTCAATCCGGTTGTAGCCATGGCATAACCTATCGCAATTCCATCAAGTACACCAGATTTATCGGCATTTGGAGCACCATTATCCATTTTCCATGGGTTAGCAAAAGAAGATGGAGAACTCCACATTAAGAAATTTCAAACACTCATGTTCAACTCCATCTATCCACCATTTAATGCTATTCTAGGTCTACAAATGATGATAAGATAGGGAGTCAATATACTAAAAGGAAACGTTTGTTAAATACTCTTGCAACTAATGGCAAGTTTATTGCTTTGGACCTTTATAAAGAGCGCAAGGAGAAAGGACTTTGCTTCAAGTGGGAAGAGAAGTATATTGCAGATCACCCATTAAAATGTACCTAAAGCAAAGCCAAAGTGAATAGCATGATAGTTCTTGAAGATCTTGACTATGAGCTAGTGAATGATGGAGATGACATGCCTGCATCAAAGTCAAAGTGAATAGTATAATAGTTCTTGAAGATCTTGACTATGAACTAATGAATGATGGAGATGATATGGATCAATTTTTTGATCCAATTGATGACTTTGATAGCTATCCTTTTGATCCAGGTGGATAAAGGATTGCCATTAAAAAAAGATTTTCTTAAACTTTCGAGACCTAAAATGGGCATGACACTAGCTCTATGGCTCTAGCTGGCGGTAGGCCTCCTATACTCACCAAACCACCCTCATGGCCCGCATCCAGGAGTGTCTTGAGGCTATGCATTACTCTTAATAAATCATGTGTTTGTGTTGATTTTTAGTCCAACGATTTGGCCCATTCCAACTCCTACAAAGGGAGTATCCAAACATACAAGTGATCAACACCTCAATTCACATACACAAAGAGCTCCCCCTCAGCAGAGTGCTGTGGTTACTACAGCTCTTCTACTCCCATGGGATTGGCCCTAGGATGCATTGTCTCCAACATACAACACAAGCGTAACAAAGTCCTCTCATAATATAACCATAACAATCCATGAGACTGTATATATTCCTCAAAAAAATCATTTCCCAAGTTATCGTACTACCCTACAGCAAAGGAAAATCTTACACTCTGAATGTTGGTCGTCACCTAGACATACAATTGCAATGCATCTAGGAATTTATATTCTAATACCATATTTAGATTACATATGCAAAATATATGATACTATGTGCTCAAATTCTATTAGCATCATCCTGCGTTGCTAAGGAACAACATTGTGTTAATCCATGCTACTAAACCCCTTAAATTTTATATAAACCATTATATATATGCTAAGATATGTAAATAAAATAGTAACTTAATAAAATATCTTTTCCATTTCAGTCCCACACCCCCTACCGTTTACGATTTGCTTGCTTGCATAAACATAGAGAGTTTTCATGATAATTTTCCATAGAAACAAGTCCTAAACACATACTTTAACATATAAATGGAGGTAAACTAAGGCAAATACTCATGCTTTACCCTCATTATATAATCACCAATATTTTCCTAATTTTTTGTAATTTTTAATGTAGAAAATATATTTTTTCTTACTTTTCTCCCTTCATTTGACTATTTTTCATGAAAATATCCATTTATTTTAACATAAATTATTGATATTTCTAAATTTTCGAATTTTTATGACTTATAGGAAGTGTGATCCATCAATATACTCATTTTCATGCCATATAAGCATCATTTATTCTCCAAAACTTAAAAATAATACCATTTTTAAATAAATCTTGTATTTTAAATTTTGTGATTTTATTATTTTTAATATGCATGAAGGAAAAATGAATGACTTTTTGAAATTTTAGATATCAACAAACATATTTTAACCATTTCTAATCATCTTTTTATCATATGCACTAAAGGTTCAACATAAAAATTAAATAAAAGTCACTTGCTCTAAAATCCACGTACGCATGCCTCATATTTTGGAAAAATGGAGCTATTGATGCTATTTTCCAGTTGTTGACACATCCAAATCACCCAATCTACGTGTCATTATGCTTTCGAACCATCATCTATCCCCGATTCATCGAATCAACACTGTCTCTGTCTCTCATACGCAACAATCATATGAACAAGGAACAAAGAGGAGAGAGAAAGACTGAAATTGACTTTTTTCATTTACTCCATCATGGTCTAAAGCATTTCAGAGCAAAGAAATGCGAAAACACATGCCCTGGAGATGAAGGAATATTACAACAACCATAAAAAATCATTTTTAATGAGATCTAAGGGGTGCCGAAAAAAATACGTCCTCTCCTCTCCCCCTCTCCTCATGTGCTTTTTGAGAGCTTTGAGCTCTTTTAAGCATGTTTAAACTTTAACCTCTAATTTAACTGGTTCAAATTTGCATATTCACACTTGTTTGCAAGTGGTTTCGACCTAAATAGAGAGGCAAACGGCCTCAGAATCACAATCCAACTACAAACGGGTAGCTTTTTGACATTAAAATCTATCACCCTAGCCTTCATCATACACTTTTCAACTTCTGTATCTAGTAGATACTTCATAACATCAAACCTTGTGGCCATTAAATGGGGGTCAAATAGACTCCAATCGACAACACTTTTGTTGGATTCTCAACATTGAAATGCATCTAGGAAAACTTCAGCTTCTTAATCCGTGTGATCATTCTATTTTTCACCAAAAATGTCTATTTTATGGGTCTGCAAACCACCTTTGCACTTGAATTTCAGCTTCAAAATTAGCTCGCATTGGTGATCACAAGATAGGGTGACTCAGCGTGTCAAACCCATGAACTAATCTGCACAAACATAAATCATAAAGAGCATCAATCTGCTACAAAATAGAAATACACAATAAAGCACAAGCACATCTCTCACCCTATCCCCTAGCAAGATCAAAGCATGAAGTCCATGAGGGATAGGCCTAGCATAGTTTGACAAAGATCAGGAGCTAGTTGCTAACCAACTGCTCCAACACAAACCGACTAAGAAAAACTATCAAAGAAGTCATCCCATGTAGTGGTCTGACCTGCCTACCTGATGATCTAGGACAACTAGACTAGGAACTTCTACTAGTGACTCACTAGTAAGGACTCCTAGAGTCTGGTCTATAAAAAGTCATATATTTTTTCCATTTGACCTTTTTTTTTTCTTCATTACTTTATACTCGGGTGTGTAAAAAGGAGCGAGTTGAGCATATTGTGGCCCAAGGAGAACAAAGCATCAATCTCAAGTCCTATCTCGGTACCCAAGAATCTACTAAGTTCTTGCAAGGTGATACTAATCCTTTTTTTCTTTCTCTCACTTTTATTTTTGCTCCAACCATCCATATTTTTTTCCGGCTAAATGTCACCCCCAAGAAGGCAAGGCATCAAGTCTAACTCATCCCCAAGAACCTACCAGGCCTTCACAAGGCAATGATCATTTGCTCTTTGAAATTTTCTTTCTTTATTATCTCATTTTAGGGGTTAGAACCCCTTTTTACATGCCTTCATAATTTATATATTTTAGATATATTCATTGTTGTTCCCCTTTTATTTAAAAGGCTTCCCTAGCGGCCTCACAACTAATAGAGATTCCTAGAAACAACTGCCTAGTAGGCTAGCAAAACAAGGTCACAAGAACCCTAAAAAATACCTCTTAGAGTACATGACAATGTTTTTACAAGAGGTAGTCAAATCTCCCCAGATACACCTAATCAAACCCTAGGACTTCATGCTTTGAATGTTGGTCCCCAACAAAAGAAAAATACCCCATATACATATAACTATTCAATGTAAAGGGAAGGAACTCGTAAAGGAAAGACACCACCTGGACTTGGCCACGAGGAGCTCTTGTGTAGCAAGAGGCTCTCTCTAGGTGCTCCATAGAATTTGTTTAGTGCAACACTAAAATAAAAAACCATTAACCTCACACCCGCACCAAATAAACAAATGGCCCTCTTGGCCTAACAAAATAAGGCAATCTTACTCTATCAAGTACTAGCTCAATGGTCGGACTTCCTACATATGTCACATTTGACATTAGGATAGTTTCTCCAAAAGTGTTGATCACCACACTACTTACAACTAAATCTTGATGGGTGACCCTCTTCAAGATGTCGCCTTCCTATCAAGTTTTGTTGGTTCTTTAAGAAATTAATATCTATGGCTATTTGTCTATATTGTTCTATTATTATATTAGTATAATGCTTCATCATATCCTTGACTTCACCAAGAACATTTGACACACTAGACTCATATAACTGTGATCATCTGCTTGTCATTTAACTAGCCTAACCACCTAATTAGGGATTGGTTGTTTGTTGATTAATTGGCATTACATTAGGGTTTGTCACTTTGCTTCCACTATTTAGTGGAACCATTTGGCTAGCTATCAGCATAGCAACATTAAGAGGAGCTGCCAGCATGGGCACATTCTGCATTATGCTTCCCCTTCCATTCAAATTGGTCATAGGTATACTAGTTGCACCTTGACTTCCATTGATCAATGCCAAGTTCTTTCCTTGACCTAGACTCAAATTCAGGTTTATCTTAGTTGCACCGATCGCTTATAAGTGCGACTCTACCTCCTCTACTCATGTAATATTACAAAATACCTCTTTCAGTTTCTTAGCATAAGCTTGAGCATTCTCATGGGGCTCTTGATGCGTCACATTCACAACACGTAGCCACCACCTCTCTCAGGGGCAATCTCTCTTCGAAAGGTTGCAAATAATAAATCAATCATGGTTGTGGTCTTGGCTTCCAAGCCATAATATCACATTGCAGCTCTTTCTTTCAAAGTCACATTGAAAAACATCATGAGATGTCCGTCGTCCTAAATTTGATAATTAAACATTAGTTTATGGAACTCACTAATATGGAGCTCTACATCTTTCTCTGCTAACCCATTAAACATGGGTAGAGGGAAACCTAGTGAGAGCGGAGTTTTGAGCTCGGGATGTGCCTAAAATTTGCCAAAAAATCCAAAATTTAGGGGAAAAATATTCAACGTCGAAGGCGGCGGCTCCAGCTAGGACAATTTTAAGCACCAAGTGAAATACGACTCTTAAAAGGTGCCCGAGCGACACTTGTTGATTTTTGATAATTTTTCAGACTACTGTGTGGGTTGTCATGAGTTGCCAACCAATGCGGGATGTCAAGCCAGACACCCAGGATTTTTCAGAGCTCGATTTGGAGCCTGGACGGGGAAATGGCCAAGGAAACGGTCAAGATGCGAAGAGGTGGACTTATTTTTTGCCAAAGTGGGCATGACCTTTGGGAGCCCAAGACATTTTATGCCACATGACATCAAACATGCAAATCATGGAGAGAGAAGAGGCATGAAGAAGGCGTCTGTTTCACGCCGATTTTTGCACCATGATGTGGAGGGATGGAGATCCCAGCCTGCAAACAACCCACCCATTTGATCATGGGGCTTGACTACCTTCTCCCTGCTGATCATTTTGCAGCCCTTCACTCACGCAATGATGGCCTGGATGAAGAACTCTTATTTTAGTCTTTCTCTCTCCTCCCTCTCTCTCCCCTAAGGGGCTGTTCTTGTGTGCAAGAGGAAAATGAAGAATGGTGGAGGAAAGCTTGCCCGGATGAGACCGGATTGCTTCCCGATCAATGTAGACATGAAGATTGCTGATCTTGAAGATGTTGTACATTGAATGAGGGCTGACACGCAGTCCCGTAGCAAAATCGAGATCCCGAGACACAAAGCCTAAGCGGTAATTCAATTTTTATGAAGGAAAAATGAGTTTTTATGCTATTTGGTTGATGAAATATTGTTCCCATGGGCTGATTATGCATCATGATGTTGTTTGCTATGAGTTTTATCAATTTATGCTCTGAAAATCAGAAAATCATAAGTGATATGGCTGAAATAAATAGTATAAAACCCGTAAAGCACACGTTTAAGGGGTAAAATGGGGGTTTTTTGCAAAATAAAGGGGAAATATGAGATATAATATCAATAAAACCTGAAATTTTGATGTCAAGAAACCTAAGGGCCATAGCTCACAATGAATTTTAATTTCTAGTCATTTTTTATTGAAGAAAATAGAGAAAAAATACCAAAAAATGGTGAAAATGGATTTTAAATTAGAGAAAATTAGGAAACGATAAAAAGAAAATTCTAGAAAATTACATAAGTGTTTGTGCAATGTATAATGAAGGTAGAGTACAAGGTTGGCCTCGGTTTACCCTCATTTCTATGTTTCTGTCTGTATTTATCGCTTTTTCTATAAAGAAATACACATAAAATGACTCTTACACCTATCAACGAATGCAAAACATTAAACGGTAGGGTGAGAGGGGAGTTTGAGCGTCAAAGTATGATTTTAAATTTGATTTATGTGTTGCATCATGCCTATAGGACGTTGTTTTGAAATAAAGAAAAAGGCAGCATGAGCGTAAGGCTCGATGTCTCTCCTCATTTCAGTACATAAACTTTAGTATGGAAATCATGGAAAGATTGGTTTCACACGATGCACAATGCTGATTTTCTTTTGATTGTACACTAAACCATTCACATTATGCACTATGCATGGTTCATGGCATCAAAGGAAAATCTCCTAGACTGCATAGCAATTGTTTTCTTAGGACTTTGACCCACGATTGAGAGTGTGAGGTTATCCCTTGCCGTAGGATATAGGGTCGGTTTCCTAAGGGATTGTGAAGTGAGGAAGCATAGTATATCTCCTGGAAATACGAGAAATATAACAGAGAGGAGTTTGTGTTCATTTGTGTTATATGTTTAGCAGCGCATCAAAGGGCCAATCCCTACGATGTAGGAGAGCTGCAGTGGGGCTCCGACTATTAGTTGGTGGAGTGCCTCCTATGTGCGTGTGACGAGGCGTTATGCCTATGTACTTTGGGTTCTCCCTTTGAGGAGTTTTAGGGAAATGTTGGACTATAAACTATAAACGCAGGAATTAAGCTTTAGGACAATTGGTCCTTTAGCATTGGATTGATGCTCCTGGTCCGCGAGGCCGTGAGGGTGTTTGTGTATCATGAGCATGAGGTCCGGCTAGTGCCATAGCAATGCCGCCCCATTTCAGGTCCCATCAGTGGTGCGTCTACCGGGAGCCGCCTATAAGTGGTCGTTTTCGGATCTAGGGTTTCTAGGGACCAAAAGAAAGTTGGTTTATGTCCTCTAACAAGGACCGTCAAGCCGAAACCCAAAAAGCAGAACGTGCTGAGAGGGCTAGACGGTGGTTAGAGATCGTAAGTCGTTATTCCCCTCAAAGGAGTAGCCCGGTACGTATAAGAAGCAGTGGTCTTAGTAACCCAACTGCTCTACATAGTCCGTTAGGTGCAGGAGGAAGTGTAAGTTTTTCCTCTCCTCCACCAAGTCTACCCACTTCAAGTGGGGGGGTGAATTCACCCGTTCAAGCTCCTATTGTTAATCCGATTGTTACCATGGCACAACCCATTGCAATCCCTGCAGGGACGCCGGATTTACCAGCCTTAGGAGTTCCCTTGCCCATTTTTAATGGGTTAGCGGAAGAGGATGCAGAATTTCACATTTGTGAGTTCCAAAGATTAATGTTCAATTATCGCATCCAAGATGAGGGACATCTCATGATGTTCTTTAATATGACGTTAAAAGGAAGGGATGCGATATGGTATCACAGCATAGAGTCTGGGACCATAACCACAATTGATCAATTTTATGCAGCTTTCCGAGCGGAATATGCCCCTGAAAGAGGTGGCCAATACTGGTTGCGGGTCTTGAATGTAACGCGCCAAGACCCTTATGAGAATGTGAAAGCTTATGCCAAGAAGCTGAAGGAAGTATTCCGTAAGTTACAAACTTACATTCCCATTCCTCCGGCTGCCCAATTGCAATACTTTTTGCATGGGTTGGATTTTAATATCCAAGTACAATTGAGCAGTGTGGCCTTGGCAGATATAGACACCGCTATTACGCGGGCAGAGGGAGTAGAAGCACGATTACAAATGGCTTACTCCTCTCGAATGAATGTTAATGGGGGTTTAGTACCTGGCGGCAATCCATCATTCTCGAATGAATGTTAATGGGGGTTTAGTACCTGGCGGCAATCCATCATTGACGAATGGAAGTCAAGGGATGCCTATGACTAACCCTAATGGGAGAGGGAGCGTGGTTCACAATGTACCTTTGCTGCCAGCTCCTCCCAGTGTGACTATGCCTATGGCAAGTCAGTTGGCTCCACCAAATGTTGGAGGCCAAGTTTCGAATTCTAATGTTGTTCCTGTGAACAACCAATGCCAAATCAGATTGTTAGGCCAATGGAACGACGGGTCGACGATCGAGGCTATGAGTCGAGTGCATCTAATGTCCTTGGCAAAGTTAAGGATATGATGAAGCATTATACCGACATGATTTCCGAACAATATCGACAAATAGCTGTCGACGTTAATTTCTTGAAGAAGCAACAGAATTTGATAGGGAGTCGATGCCCTGAAGAGGGTGGATCCTCTAGATTCAATTGTAAGTGGTGTGGTGGACAGCATTTCCCTAGAAACTGTCCAAATGTTAAATGCGATATTTATGGGAAGTCGGGCCATTTAGCTGCTACCTGTTGGAGTAAGATTAGTTTCCTCCAACAAGGGAGTAAACAGCCGGGCCCAATGAATCATAGAGCGCAAGGAAATAACTTGCAGCAGAATGATGCACCAAGACAAATATTGCAGAGGGGAAAGACCACTGTAAAAGAGTTGCCACAAGGCAACGGAGTCAGCCTTATTGAGGCTGTACGAGTCAATGATGCTGAAAGCTCTAACTTAAGAGCCGTAACAAAAGGCCAAAAGGCTGAAAAGGTTGACAAAGATAAGGAAAAACCGGTTGAGGGAAACCCTAAACAAGGGAATAAGGGGACACAAGTCCAGAGTCCTAGCATGGAAGGGGGACCGCTAAGGCCAGTTGACAGAAAAGGCGACCCTAAGAAGGATGAAGAAGTGCCAAGAAATAAGACAAGAGCTAAGAAAGAAGCACCCAAACCGGTCCAAAGACCAAAATAGAGGATGGTTTGGCGAGAAAAGAGAGCTTTGGCTACCTATCATGACTTTGATTTAGCAAGTTCTCTTTGCGAAGTTAAACCAGATGTGAACCTCTTGTAATTGATTAAATTAACTCCAGGAGTACGCAAGGAATTTAAGATGATCCTACGTATTGGGTATATTGTAGAACCTTTGGGCATAGCATGAGTTCCATGCTGAAAAGAACTGCCCTAGGGTTCCAGCTTATGTAGATGAAATATTGATGGAACATGCCATTGTAGACACTGGGTCCTCCGTCAATATCATGAGTTCAGAATTGATGGAGAGGCTGGGTCTAGGCATCCAAAAAGATAGCTCCACCCTTCTTAGAATGGCTGATGATAGTCTGAGACAACCAGAAGGTTGCGTTACTAGAGTCCATGTTACAGTGGCAAGTGTAGAATGCTTCTTGGACTTTAGGGTGATCAGATTTGCAGGACGTCCTAGCTATCGAGTCTTGCTAGGGAGGCCTTGGATCTTACGAACAGACTGTCAAGTCGATATACCCGCCAGTCGAGTGGTCCTAGGTAGAGGTGCTAATCGAGTAATAGTCGATGCTTACCCTGAGTCTCCTCAAAGTGAGAGAGCTCTTGTAGCTTCTACTGAATTAGAGACATCAGATGATCCATCTGGTAGTGAGACATCATCCATTGATGAATCTAAAGAGGGGTCCACTACAGAGGATATCTATCAGATAACTCTAAATGAGCCGATAGAGCCGCAAGATAGGATAAGAGATGCGGATGTGATTGAGTTGGACCTTGGCATGCCGAATGATTCGTGGCCAATTAAATTAGGTTCCATGCTCAGTTTAGCAGAAAGGGAGGACTATGTGTCCTTGATTCAAGAATTCCGCGACATCTTTGCTTGGAGTTATGATGAGCTGAGAGGCATTCCTCCCAGCCTGGCTGTTCATACTATTCCTGTAAAAGAAGGCAGTCGTCCTGTGCGTCAGAAAGTAAGGCGTATGCCTTTTGAATTGAGGAAGGGTCTGTTTGAGGAGTTACAGAAGTTAAGGAAAGCTGGTTTAATCTTCCTTGTACAACACACAGAATGGTGTTCGCTAGTTGTTATCAGGAATAAGAAAAACAACCAGATCTGGCTATGTGTGGATTTTAGAGAGCTGAATAAGCAGACAGTTAAGGATTACTACCCGTTGCCGTTTATTGACCAAATTTTGGATCAATTAGCGAGTAGAGAAATATATTCGTTTATGGATTGCTTTGCAGGATATAACCAGATGGCAATTGCAGAAGAGGACAAGTTGAAAACAACTTTTATTACTGTCTTTGGTACTTTTGCGTACCATGTGATGGCCTTTGGTTTGTGCAATGCACCTGGATCATGGCAACGAACAATAGACAAGACCTTTGGTGACATCTCTCCAGACGAGCTGAAAGTATTTATTGATGACCTGGGGGCAGCCACTGTATGGAAAATGATGTTGATTATTTTAAGAAAGTGCTTTGAGCGCTGCAAACAATTTTGTATCACTCTTAATCCATGGAAGTGTGTCTTTGGAGTGCCTTATGGGCTATTACTAGGTCATGTGGTCAGTTCAGTGGGAATCAACTGACCCTGAAAAGATCAAGGTTATAGTCGTTATGAGTCCACCACGCACTCCGAAAGAGGTTCATAGCTTTCTGTCGTCAATAGGGTACTATCGGAGGTTTATAAATGCCTTGGCAGAAAGAACGTTGCCATTAACGAATTTATTATCCTTTAGCTGTCTATTTGAATGGAGCAACCCTTGTAGGGTAGCTTTCGAGGATGTGAAACAGGAGCTAGTAAAAGCACCTGTTCTAAAAGCACCTAAAAGAGGCGAGGTGTTCTATATATTTTCAGCAGCCACCATGCATAGTATAAGCTGCTGCTTAGCCCAAATCTGGGAGGAAAAGTGGTATCATCCGATAGCTTTTGCTAGTAGTCGAAAATTGGGCATGTCAGAGATTAACTATATCTACATGGAGAAGTTGTGTCTTGCGATGGTCTTTGGGACTAAGAAATTCAGGCACTACATCCTCTATGAAAAGGTAGTGTTCTATACGAAGGCGAAAGGGTTGAGATTGCTTATGAACAAGCTACAACCACCTGATCGGTTGCCAAAGTGGTTAATCACTTTGCAGGAGTTCGATTATGAGATTAAGAGAAAGCCACCAAGGTTGCAGGGTATTGTGGAATGCCTTGTGGATTTTGGGGAGCCGAAAGAGATTTTGACTGAAGGAAGTGATATTGAGAAAATGTTTAAAATTGATACAGCTTCCATTCCATCTTAGTATGCTGCTATTACGCATTATCTATCAACAGGAGAGACTAGAGCTGGTTTGTCAAAATCAAAAAAGAGAAAAATCAAACAACAGGCATTGAAGTTTTCCTTGATCGCAGGGACACTATATCGGCAGGGTGTTGATGATATCTATCGCCGATGTGTGATGCCTGACGAGGTTCCTTTCATCTTGGAAGAGTTCCATGACTCTGTATGTGGAGGGCACTTTGCGGGACGGTTGACGGTGCAGAAAGATTTACGAGCTGGATATTGGTGGCCGTCCATCTTCCAAGATTCTTTTGAGTATGTTAAGAGATGTGATACCTGTCAAAGGCATGACAGTAGAGAGAATAGGAAACGCCCACTTACGCCTATCATGGCTATCCTTCCATTTGAGAAGTGGGGCATTGACTTTGTGGGTCCTATTACCCCGTCGTCTACTACCCAGAAGAGGTACATTATAGTAGCAACTGATTATTTCACAAAATGGTCAGAAGCGCGGATGACGAGGTAGGACAATGCAAAAGAGACTACAAGTTTTCTTTTAGAGCAGATCATCTGCCGTTTCGGTCCACCGAAAGAATTAGTGTCGGACCGTGGACCCCATTTTTTGAACAAAGTGATCAAAAGCTTGATTGAAGCTTGGCAAATCAAGCATAATAAAACGACCCCTTATAATCCGCAAGTAAACGGGCAAGTTGAAAGTACTAATAAGTAGCTTGTGGGTATCTTGTCTAAGATAGTCTCTGAGAAGAAACGAGACTGGGACAGGAAGTTGTATGTGGCAGTATGGGCGTACAATGCAACATTCAAGCGAGCTATCGGCCATACTCCATTTAAATTGGTTTATGGGGAAGAGTGTGTGTTACCCCTCGAGATTGAGTTGCCAACCATGCGGTTTGCAATTAACCACTCTTTGGGAGATGAGGATTCCCTCTTTGAACGGTTCACGACCATAGCCCATCTGGATGAGCTGAAATTGCAGAGCTTATTACACCAGGAGGTAGCTAAACGTTGGATGAAGCAGTTGCATGACCTTAGAGCGAAGAAATATACCTTTAAAAAATGGCAATTAGTTCTGTATTATGATGCGCGTAGGGAGCTGTTTCCAGGGAAGTTGGAACCTAAATGGGATGGCCCCTATAAGTTTGTTAGGCTAGGGAAAAATATATCTACAGCTCTATTAGCTGATCTACAGGGAGTAGAGTTTAAAAATAAGGTTAATCTTAATAAGATTAAACCTTATTATTTCTAAGTATGCTAATACAAAGAAAATGCATTGTAGGTCCATGCTGGGGATGATTTGAGACTTGCAAAAGAGCTTAAAGCTGGTTAATGGGGCGGTTAATTCCTTATTTGGAGTACCCATATCTGGAGCAGAGATACCATCAGGGAAAACTCATCTGGTGGAGCAAAGGATACAAAGTGATTGAGCAAGAAGACGGAACCTTTGTGTGGGAGATCAAAGTCTTCTGCCATCACTGCTTACGACTGTTGACGAGTATCCCTATTGCGTTCAATGAAGAAGGTGGGATGGAGCCATCAGTTCATCCTCTCAACATGCTAAACTTTGATTATCATAATTACGAATAGAGGAGTTCGTAATGGCAGGCTGTGTAAACCCATTATGGACGTACACATTATATTTTGACGGAGCGTCTAGGGCCCTAATAAAAAAGGGAGTGTTGGAGTAGTAATCCGAGATCCCCGACGTAGAGTTATGATGAAGTTAGCTGCTTATCTCGGGGTAGGATTCACTAACAATATGGCGGAGTGTAAAGCCTTGATTATGGGACTGCATATTGCTAAACAAGGTGGTATTCAGCAGTTGTTAGTAAAAGGGGATTCCCAGTTGATCCTGAATCAGCTAGATGAGACATACACAGTGCGGAATCCCATTCTTTGTATGTATCATCAAACTGCTATGACCCTACTTGAGGAGTTTGAGAGAGTGTCTTTTCAGCTGATTCCACGTTACTGGAATCAGTTTGCAGATTCACTGGCAAATCTTGCTTATGAGAAAGACCTCTTCTTCAATTGTGGTCCTAGTTTGGATATTGTTATCAATGATGAAACAGGACCCGGTCGCTTGTGGGGTATGTTATCAGAGCATGCAATATATGGCAGACGATGGTTGATATGGGTGATGCAAAGAGTAGCCGAGACTAATCTACCGTTATTATCCTGGACCCACAGACTCATTAGACAACATGTTATGCGTACGCCTCTTGCTATATATGCAGGAGGGATGGGTCATAACCTTATGCATTTAGTTTAGGGCTGCGAGCCCTATGGTTTTCCTCCTTGGGAAGGAGCATATTATTTTATATATGCACTCCTTCAGGGAGGAATGTGTAGGTGTTATTCTGTTTGATCTCGTTAGGCCAAGAGGGCCAGTGTTGCGAGGTTTTGAATGTTTTATTTCATTAGGCCAAGAGGGCCGATCAGTTTTTGTAGTAATGTGTTTTATTTCATTAGGCCAAGAGGGCCAGTTGTCTATTTAGTGGAGGTGCAGTTAATGGTTTCTTGTTTTAGTTTTGTGCTAGACAGGTTCAAAGAAGAGCTTGGAAGAAGCCGTTTGTTACGTGGAAGCTTCTCGTGGCCCTATCCAGGTGATATCTTTCCTTTACGAGTACCGTGGTTTTATGTTATATGTGTCTGTGTACTTGTTAAGGGGTTTTCCTTTGCTTGTGGGGGACCGGCGTCCAAGGCATGAAGTCCCAGGTTCAGGTTTAGTATGTCTGAAGGGAGGTTTGAGTAGTCGTTGCCTCTTGTAAAGACATTGTCAAGCATCAAAAGACATGTTTCAGAAGGTGGTCCTAGTGACCCTGGTCTGCTGGCCTGCTAGGCAGCCGTTCTAGGAGTTCTTGTTAGTTGTGAGGTAGTTAGAGAAGCCTGCCAGAAGAAAATAATGAAACAAAACCCTGAATATCTTAAAAACAATAAATATATACAAAGGTGTGTAAAAAGGGGTTCTAACTCCTATCAAAATAGAAAAGAAATGAAATGAAAATTTATGAGCAGTTGGTCGCCCTATCCCGTGGTCGCCAATGAGAGCGGAGTTTTGAGCTCGGGATGTGCCCAAAATTTGCCAAAAAATACGGAATTTAGGGGAAAAATATTCAATGTCGAAGGCGGCGACTCCAGCTAGGACAATTTTCAACGTCGAAGGCGGCGACTCCAACTATGACAATTTTAAGCACCAAGTGAAGGAGTTGCCAACCAATGCGGGATGTCAAGCTGGATGCCTATGATTTTTCAGAGCTCGATTTGGAGCCCGGACATGGAAATGGCCAAGGAAACGGTCAAGATGCGAAGAGGTGGACTTATTTTTTGCCAAAATGGGCATGACCTTTGGGAGCCCAAGACATTTTATGCCACATGACATCAAACATGAAAACCGTGGAGAGAGAAGAGGCATGAAGAAGGCATCTGTTTCATGCCGATTTTTGCGCCATGATATGGAGGGATCGAGATCCCAGCCTGCAAACAACCCACACGTTTGATCATGGGGCTTGACTACCTTCTCCCTGCTGATCATTTCGCCGCCCTTCGCTCGCGCAATGATGGCCTGGATGAAGAACTCTTATTTTAGTCTTTCTCTCTCCTCCCTCTCTCTCCCCTAAGGGGCTGTTCTTGTGTGCAAGAGGAAAATGAAGAATGGTGGAGGAAAGCTTGTCCGGATGAGACCGGATTGCTTCCGGATCAATGTAGACATGAAGATTGCTGATCTTGAAGATACTGTACATTGAATGAGGGCTGACACGCAGTCCCGTAGCAAAATAGAGATCCCAAGACACAAAGCCTAAGCGGTAATTCAATTTTTATGAAGAAAAAATGAGTTTTTATGCTATTTGGTTGATGAAATATTGTTCCCATGGGCTGATTATGCATCATGATGTTGTTTGCTATGAGTTTTATTAATTTATGCTCTGAAAATCAGAAAATCATAAGTGATATGGCTGAAATTAATAACCCGTAAAACACGCGTTTAAGGGGTAAAATGGGGGTTTTTTACAAAATAAAGGGGAAATATGAGATATAATATCAATAAAACCTGAAATTTTGCTGTTAAGAAACCTAAGGGCCACAGCCCACAATCAATTTTAATTTCTAGTCATTTTTTATTGAAGAAAATAGAGGAAAAATACCAAAAAATGGGTTTTAAATGGGAGAAAATTAGGAAACAATAAAGAGAAAATTCTAAAAAATTACATAAGTGTTTGTGCAATGTATAATGAAGGTAGAGTACGAGGTTGGCCTCGGTTTACCCTCATTTCTATGTTTCTGTCTGTATTTATCGCTTTTTCTATAAAGAAATACACATAAAATGACTCTTACATCTATCAACGAATGCAAAACATTAAACGGTAGGGTGAGAGGGGAGTTTGAGCGTCAAAGTATGATTTTAAATCTGATTTATGTGTTGCATCATGCCTATAGGACATTGTTTTAAAATAAAGAAAAATGCATCATGAGCGTAAGGCTCGGTGTCTCTCATCGTTTCAGTACATAAACGTTAGTATGGAAATCATGGAAAGATTGGTTTCGCACGATGCACAATGTTGATTTTCTTTTGTTTGTGCACTAAACCATTCACATTATGCACTATGCATGGTTCATGGTATCAAAGGAAAATCTCCTAGACTGCATAGCAATTGTTTTCTTAGGACTTTGACCCACGATTGAGAGTGTGAGGTTATCCCTTGCCGTAGGATAGAGGGTCAGTTTCCTAAGGGATTGTGAAGTGAGGAAGCATGGTATATCTCCTGCAAATACGAGAAATATAACAGAGAGGAGTTTGTGTTCGTTTGTGTTATATGTTTAGCAGCGCATCAAAGGGCCAATCCCTAAGATGTAGGAGAGCTGCAGTAGGGCTCCGACTATTAGTCGGTGGAGTGCCTCCTATGTGCATGTGATGAGGTGTTATGCCTATGTACTTTGGGTTCTCCCTTTGAGGAGTTTTAGGGAAACGTTGGACTATAAACTATAAACACAGGAATTAAGCTTTAGGACAATTGGTCCTTTAGCATTGGATTGACACTCCTGGTCCGCGAGGCCGTGAGGGTATTTGTGTGTCATGAGCATGAGGTCTGGCTAGTGCCATAGCCAATGCCCGCCCATTTTAGGTCCCGTCACCTAGGGTTGGTAAATCTGGCATTTTCGTACGTATTGCAATGGGTTACACCATCATGATGATTGGGTTTTCTCTAAGGGTTTGTATCAGTGGGATTATACTCCCATTCAAAGTAGATTGACTTTTCAAGGAAAGGGAAACACTAGAGCTTTCTCTCACCCTAACAGACTGATTGGGATATTGATTGGGTCAAGAAGACCTCTCTTTCTTAAGGATATCAATTGAACTACTACGCTTAGGAGAATATCTCCTAATGATCTCGACTTGCCATCTAGCCCTTTTGTCTCTTTCTTGACATTGAATCTCGGCTTGACAGTGTATATAAGGAAATAACGGATCTATTTCAATGCTCTTTGGCATACACTAAACAACTGGTCTTTATTAACTAAGATTCAAAAACCGCAACTTATCAATGACTCCAGGAAAATACACCACCTAATATCCTGATCTAAAATGGGATGTGATACTAGTGCTAGGGCTCTAGATAGCAGACCTCCTATGCTCGTCAAACCACCCTCATGGCCTTGCAACCAAGAGTGTTTAGAGGTCATACATTACCCAAACATACAGGTAATCAATAGCTCAATTCATATATACAAAGAGCTTCCCCCAACACAATGTTGTGGCTCCTACGAGTCTCTCACACCCCGGGGATGGGCCCTAGGATGATGCATTGTCTCCAACATACAATACAAGCATAACAAATTCCTCTCATAATATAACTATAATGCTGCAAGAGACTGTATATATTTGTCACTTAATCCATTTCCCAAGATATCGTACTATCTTAGATCAAAGGGGAATCATACACTCTTGACATTGGTCATCACCTAGACATACAATTGCAATGCATCTAGAAATGTATCTTCTAATACCATATTTAGATTGCATATAAAAAGTGTATGACACTCTATGCTCAAACAACTTAACTAAAAACCAGCCAACGTGAGTGTACAAACAATTTCTTCATGATTCCTTTCTACTAGCATCGTGCCGCATTGTTAAGGAACTGCACACAAGGCTAACTCATGCTAATGAACCCTTAAACTTATATAAACCATGGCCTATATGCTAAGATATGCAAATAAATTAGTAACTTAATAAAATATAATTTTCATTTTAGCCCCACATCCCTTACCATTTATATTTTGCTTGCTTGCAATAAATGTAGAGAGTTTTTGTGACAAATTTTCATATAAGCAAGCCCTAAACACACACTTTAACATATAAATGGAGGTAAACTGAGGTAAATCCTCGTGCTTTGCCTTCATTACATAATCACAAATATTCTCTTAATTTTTGTAATTTTTAATGCACAAAATCTATATTTTTATTTTTTTTTCCTTCATTTAACTATTTTTAATTATTTTTTTCATTTTTTTTCAACATAAATCATTGATTTTTCTAAGTTATCTAATTTTTATGACTTATGTGAAGTATGATCCATCAACATACTCATTTTCATGTCATGTGAACATCATTTGTTCTCTCCAAAATCCAAAAACAACATATTTTTCCATTAAATTTCGTGTCTTAGATTTTGTTATTTTCAATATGTTGAAAGAAAATGAATGAATTTTTAAAATTCTAGACATCAATAAATATATTTTAACAATTTCTAATCATCTTACCGTCATATGCACTAAAGATTCATCATAGAAATTAAATAAAAGTAACTTACTCTAAATTTCGCATATGCATGCGTCGTATTTCAAAAAAAGAGGAGCTGCTGATACTATTTTCCAAACGTTCATGCATCCAAATCACCTAATTTACATGTCATTATGCTTTTGAACCATCATCCATCCCCAGTTCATCGAATCAACTCTCTTTCTCTCTCATACGCAACCATATGAACAAGGAACAAGGAGGAGAGAGAAATACTGAAATTGGATCTTTTCATTTACTACATCATTTTTCTCACAGGCTGAAGCATTAGAGAGTGAAGAAATGTGAGAACTCATGCCTTGAAGATGGAGAAAGATTGTACCAGCCACAAAAAATCATTTTTTAATGAGGAGAAAGGGGCCGCCAAGAAAAATGCACTTCCCCCCTCTCGTGTGATTTTTGAGAGCTTTGAGCTTTTTTAAGCATATTTAAACTTTAACCTCTAAATTAACTGGTTCAAATTTGTATGCAAGCAGCCTCAAAAATTGTGATCGGATTGGATGAGCAACTTTATGGCATTGAAATCTATCACTCTAGCCTCTATCACATGCTATGTCTCTTTTAACTCCAATAGATGCTTCATAACACCAAACCTTGCGGCCATTAAATGGGGGGTTAAATGGACTTCGATCAACAAACAAACAGTTGCCTTGGATTCCCACCAGCGTCAAAATGCATCTAGAAAATTCTAGCTCCTTGATCGGTGATCATTCCATTTTTCACCAAAAATGCATCTTTTGTGGATCTCAGGCCACCTTTGCACTTGAATTTCGGCTTTAAAATCAGCTCTCATAGACTAGTAAGCATCTTGAAGTTCTTTCTATATCTTCAATACAATTTTAAAAGAAAATTATATTAATTAATGGACCTTGTTTCACTATAGTAGTCTCCAAGACAATTCTCTATTTTGGGATAGATTTAACTTTGCATTAATTATAGAGAAGTGAGTCATACATGGGCAGAATGTGCTTAAAAATAGCTTTGTTTCGAGCTATAGCACGCTTGATTTGGACAAGGTGATCAAATGCTATGACATATTTAGTCCATTAAGATCTATAATAGATAGTACTATATCTATCTTCTACAAGCAATTATTCATGAAAAGTTTTAGGCCAAGTCATTACTTTTATGGAGCAATATAGCTGTATATACATTTTACCTAGTCTTCAATTTTAGATTCATCTATTGCTTGAAGATTCTTGAAGATTAAGATATATTTTATCATGTTAAAATAAGGTGATTTACCATTTGGTATATTTTGTAATAGGTTTTTACTTTGTTTTTTAGGACAAAAATATTCAAGTGGGGATGGATTATAATGAAGAGGAACTAGAGATATATTTTACAAATATTTCAATAAATACTTATTGTCAAGATGGCACAAGTATATATGTTGTAAAAGAATTAAAATGTAATCAATTCATATAATGATACAAGATCCTCTTCATCTTTAAGCTTCTTGTCCAACTTCTATGGCTTCCTCTCTTTTCTCTCTCTTCTTTTTATCTTTCTCTCTCTACTTGTAGTATTTCTCTCTCCTCAACTAGACTTTCTCTCTCCTCTACAAACTTTCTCTTTCCTCTTTGTCTCCTTCTTTATATGAAATTATGATAGTCGTTGTATTTTACTAGAATTCACTATGGAAATAAGATTATTTTTATTTTATTGTGGATTTGATCTATTTGCAGTATAATCTTGACTTATTGCATGAGTGCACATCTATGGCACTGGTTGCATTATGCCTAGTAGATAGATAACATGCTTTGTGATGTGGTGAGAAGATTAATATATAAAGAGTCTTCAAGTGAATCTATATAGTAAGCATAATGTATACTAATATGTATTTAGAGAATATTATGAATTATTTGTTTATTTGTGAATTATAAGTTTAAGCTTTTTTAGTGGTTATTTTAAATGAATTATGGATAATTAGTATTAAATTATTTGATTTAATATCTTTAATATAATTAATATTTGAGTAATAAATTTAAGATATGCCTTTACTAAAATAAGCTTTCTTTGTGGAATTCTTTGCTATACTCTTTACATGGTTCAAGCTTTCCTAGCTTTCTTTACAAAAGCAGCAGAAAAACTTAATTTTGTTGTTTCTTCCTCATCTCAAGTTAGAAGTTAGAGCTTTTGGAGTTATCATCCGTAAATATATGTGATCAAAAGTATTGTCCATCATTGAAAACTAAGGTTTGGTAGTGCATGATTTAATAGCATTATCAAAATCGCATAGCAATGGATGAGTGATCATAACAAACAGTAAAGGAGAGATAGGGCATCCCTATTGGATGCTATAGGCCAAATTTGAGAGAGGCAGACCCATTGATAGAAAAAGTAACTAATGCATTAGGCAACAATGCTCTAATCATATTGTAAGATAAAGGCCAGAAGAAGTAAAATCATAATATCTATGGGTAGAAATTGTCCAAAGGCATTTCCATTTCAATCTTGTCAACCTTCTTAGCATTAGGTGATAGGGCTTACTTTCTACATTGTTAACTTGAAAGCATATCAAAGGTAAAAGCCTTCGCTAGAGCTTGCAAGTCAGATCCTTTGTCATTGGCATGGAAATTGTATGAATCTATCTCCATGCATCTATCACCACAAGCCCTCTAAAACTTTAGAGGGTTCACTAGTTGTTGTGTCCTCTCCACCATGCTTGGCCTACATGCAAGCCAAGGGGATACCACGACAACAATGTGACTAGATAGCACCAACAATTTTTCTTGCTCTCTCTCTCTCTCTTTCTCTCTCTCTCTCTCTCTCTCTCTCTCTCTCCACTCCTTTCCCCACTTCTCGACATAACTTATCTTGGTTGGTTATCCACATAGGCTTTAAGTAATGAAGTGGTTGATCATAACCATGGTTTTAAAGTGTATCTTTTTGCTATTAAGTGTCCCATAATTTGCCCCCTTTCAGGTTTACCCTAGGGCCTAGGGATTGCCCTTAGAGAGACGGGCAATACTTAGATCCATTTGACCTACACAAGTCACTGGAGTAAAGTCATAGGGAGTGTGGCCAAGTAACTTGACTTGTTTTTCGAAAAAAAACAGGACCCTAACAAGGAAAACAAGCATCACCAGAAATAGAGGAACTAGCTCTACTTCAAGAAGTTTGTCCCATGTGGGAGCATGCAACAATCTCTATCTCTCTCCTCTTTTAAAATGTTTTTTTTAGTGGGTTGGGGTTCGATTTCTTCAAAAAATGCATTTTCAAATTGGTTTTTTCGCACGGTGACCTTGAGTGTGGCTGCTCAGTTTTGCCATGAGAACCCAGCCACACTAAGTACATATACTTAGGCGTGGTGGGGCTCTTATTCGCCTTCTAATTTCTAAAGAAATTGCAAATTTTCAAGTCCTGAAAGTTGTAGCCTGTTGGAATGCAATTACTAAGCATGTCATCCAATGCGTATGCCATAAAGTCTCGATAGACTCAAGTCTTAAGACCCCTTTAATGTGGAAAAGTAGGCCTTCCTTGTGGTGGAGGTTTGATCTGGCAGGCCACGCGCAGACGTAGTTATCTCTTGTGGTGCGTCTCTTCTCAGAGAAAACAATTTTTTCTATATGAGAGAGACTCGGTCGAGGGAGAGACACAGACAGACAGAGCGAGAGAGAGGCGCGTGCCTGCGTACATATTCACTCATTCTCCCAATTATCGTGGCTGTAAACACTCTCCAGACGCCATTGGTTCTCTCTGCCTCGTATCACTTAGCTTCAATTTCTTCCATTCCTCGTACTGTCGCACTCAAGTAAGTCGCGCACCAACATGGGCTTCGACCCCCATGTCACCCTGCTTGCCTCGTCCTTCATCGTCCCCGCCTCCCCTACCACCGTGGGCCGCATGTTCTTGCCCTCTTCTGATGCCTTCTGGCACGAGATCCATTACAACAGACGGCTCATCTTCTACGCATCAGCGCCTGTCGATGCTGTCCAGACCTTGAAAACCGGCCTCTCCCTCGCCCTTGTGGATTACTACCCGTGGGCCGGTCGCCTTGCCCTGGGAGAGGACATGCGGCTCGTCATCGATTGCAACGATGCGGGCGTGGAGTTCGTGGAGGCCACCATCGATCGTGCGTTGAGTGAGCATGCCAAGACAGGCTTCCAGATGATGGGGTTCTATGAGCAGCTCTGCCGGGAGGTGGATCACAAGGGGGAAAGCCTCTACACCAGTCCATTACTATCCGTTCAGGTAAGCCTGCTTTATCTCTCGACAGACGACGAAGGCCGTGTACACTCTTTAGCATTAACGACGAAGGTTAATTCAAGCTCTGCAACGTCATGATGATGAGCTTCATCAAAAGAGCACCAACTCATACCTACTGTGCCTAACATTTACCGACACATCAATCCCCATGTTTCGAACTACGATGACATCATGAGCTTTATGCGAGGAGCGTAATCTTCTCCTCATATCAGTCACTGTGTTTAGATTTCCATACAGCGGGGGCCAGGCGCAGCTGCTGCAGTAGGTTGGGTATGGTGCAGCAGGCAATTGGGTGGGGTGTGGCTCTCTTTCAGGAGCTCATGATTTGACACCGCATGGGAATGGCACAGAGTTTCCAATTCTGTTTTCAGTTGCCTGCACAAAGACACATAACAAGTCATATCTGTCTCTTCTGAGGCCACGACTCCATGCGATAGGACATGCAAGCGATAGGACATGCAAGCATATGTGCCTTTATGCAGAGTTCGAGTTCATTTATGTATAGCGTCATTCCTGGCTTATGTAACCTTATTGGGTAAAAAACCATGTTTATTTTCAAATGCAAGCTCGAGGTGGAGTATATTAATCTACTCTATTCTGGGAGAGCCAGAGGGAGGAATCGTTCGTCTAAGACAGGGCCTAAAGCTTGCTACTCAGCTAAAAATCTCTACAGTGATGGAAGTCTACCTTACTTTGACGTCTAATCATGCTCCTCGATTCAAAGCATGCATGGTGATAGGATTCATAGGAACATATCTTTAACTGAACTGTACAACCAACCTTAATGATTCTTTTCAATCCGAAATCTGAACCTATCTTGGATGAAAACCTTAATGATTAGTTTTACTTCTATGGCTTAAAGTTAACTTCGAAGGATCGTGCAAGTAATAATTATAGCCTTACATGTAATCTTTCCGTGGATTTTAGGTGACAAGGTTCTTGGACGGTGGGCTTGCAGTGGCTGTGGCACAAAGCCATGTAGTGGCAGACGGGCAGTCATTATGGAACTTCATGGTGTCATGGGGGGAGTGTGCGAGGGGGGTACCATTGACGGTGGTGCCAATCCATGACAGAGAGAGGCTGGCACTGCCGAATCCATCCTCAGATAAGGCCAAGGTAGATTTTGCAGGAGGAGCTGAAGAAGCAGACGAACAAGAAGAGCTCGCCAAGTCAAGAGAAGATGTGGCTAAGCTCACGGACGGCCTGGATGAGCCGGAGATCAAGGCGGACGTTCACGATTCGCCCCTGGTGCAGTGCGTCTTCGTGCTGCCCGGGGCGGTCATTCAGGAGCTGAAGGCCCTCGCCGGTGGGGCCCACTCGTCCTACGTGGTCATGTGCGCCCACTTCTGGAAGCGCGTCACGGCGGCTCGCCGGCCGACACGTGCCGACACCACGCCATTCACGGGGCTGGGCAACCTGCGCAAGCTGTGGGAACCGCCGCTGCCGCCGGCCTACTTTGGCAACGTGATCATGTTTGGCAGGGTGGACGCGCCAGCGACACTCGTCGCGACGGAGGCGTTCCACGTCACGGCGGGGCGGGTGCAGCGAGCCGTGGCCAAGGCGCTCGACCGGGAGGGCCTCCTGGGGTTCATGCACTGGCTAGAGCTCCACAACTGTAAGGTCTCCAACGGCGACATCAAGTGGGGGGAGGGGTTCCCGGGCATCCACGTGGCCAGCTCACCCCGCTTCCCGGTCTATGACGTGGACTACGGCTGGGGACGACCGTCAGCTGTGCGTGCGGTCAAGGTCCATGGCAACGGCGAGATGGTGCTATTCCCGGGTCGGCCTGGCTCCCCTGCGGGTGACGTAGAGATCTGCATGCCTCTCTCCGCGCCTGTGCTGCGCAGGCTTCTCAAAGACCCCGACTTCCTGGCGCACGTGCCGGTCAGCCCATTTGCTGACGATGATAACTCCAATTAGAGTTGCACATTGCCATGATGAGGCTAAAGCTCAAATCAATTGAGAGTCTAGAAAGGCAACAAGATAGCTCTACAATCATCCATATTCTCGAATGAAATGGCAATACAATCAAAACACACCATTACTTATATCATTACTTATATTATTACTATATTGTTACCACATTAACATTCCAATGAGCTTTTAATCCATCCCATGTAGCATAGATGGCATCCCAATCAACATCTATCAGATCCTTAGCACCATTGTATGAAAGGAACATGAGTTGATTCAAGCTCTCGAGTAACAATCTATTGCAATCATTGGACTTGATATGATTCATTTTGGAAAAACATCTCGCACAATCAATCGTGCTTACAACAGTGATCAAGCATACACGCCATAACTTTTTCATCTCCGCAAAGACTTGATGAAACTCAATATCATGCCCACATAATTGCCACGCAGCATGCATACTTTGCCTTGGACATGTTCTTTTTAACTTCACCATGTAGTCTCCATACTCAAGCTTGCATGCATCAACATCAACAGGTATCCCAAACTTTTCTAATAAGGCATCTATCTTTATTGCACCCATTGTAAAGCATTCACGAGCATCATGTGGATAATCCTTTGGACTAAATATCTTTGCAGCCTCAAACAACTTTATATAGGCAAACTTTGCATATAGTGTAAATATAACCTTCTGTACAAATTGCTTGTCAATTTGAATGCAGTTATCCCAAGTCACCAACTGCACACAATTATCCTTAGGTCTCAATTGGTTGTTATGAAGATGGTGCCTTTCCATAGCTCTTGCATTGTTGATTAAAAAGTGCATATATCTATCTTTGACTTGCTGATAAAAATTTGTGAGATATTGTGTCCCATGACCAAAGTCCCCCAATAAGAAGCGTGCCTCAAGGATATCTATAGTAACCATAAGCTCAGTTCCTATAGAAATAATGTCTACTTGCTCAACTTGGAATTTTTTATTCAAAAGATTTAAATAGTGTAGCACATCTGCTAATAAATGAAGGAAAAATTGAATTTTAAATGAGGTGGAAAGTGTAAATAACTCTACACTTTCCCTTATCCTTATACGCAATAGAATCGGCATAAGTATTACAAGTCTTTTCACCACTTGTCCTCTAGAGAGCCATCGAATCTCATGCACCTTCAAAAGCTCATGAACTAGTAGCTCAAATTCAACAGCTGAATCTTTCAATTCTACATTCCTCTTATAAGAATTACTGAACCATTTGTAAGACTTTCGAGCTGCTGCTTCTACTACCTCAAAGATAGGTAATGTAGATAATGCATCCTTAGAAGCCAATGCATCTTTATGTGCTACACAATGGACCCCAGCTAAGTGTGGCACCTCTTGAGCAAATCGGTTAACTAGACCATGTTCTTGCGCAACCATTACACTATGTCCAGCAGTCGAAAATCCTACAAGCTTTGACTTTGGTAAACCAAAGCTTTGTAGGAACTTTGAAAGGCCATCATACAATCTTTGTGTTGTTCCATTTTGTGTCTTATCACATAAATGTGTGATACATATGATCATGTGGTGATCATTAGACACATCTGTGCTTTCATCCACCATTAGTGAATAAAAAGGGCTTTCAATAATCTCCGACTTTACCTTTTCATGCAAGTATTTGCAGCATGCCTCCAAAAACATATGAGCTGAACTTGAAGAAAGATATGATGCATAGCTTGCTTAACTAGGAACATATGGTGCCCCCAAAAAAACTAATTCTTCAACATTCTTCTGAAAATCAGAAAGTGGTTAATTCCTAATAGCAATGAAGTACATGACTTGGAGTAGCACCTTGATCCATGCAACCCTTTTATCCACCTTTGCTTGATCCATGATCTGCATATGTGTATCAAGGGGTAAAGTTGTTCTTTGCTCTTTCTTTGCCCATAAGAACTTTGCTTTCAAATGTTATTTAGATTTTTCATCCACCTCCAATGATGGTTGTTGAAGAACTGTGCTACTAACATTACCAAAAACATTGCTCATCTTAAAATGTGTGCACATCTTACATCGGATTCTTTGTTTTCCATTTGCATCATGTATGGCATAACTCCATGGAAAGTATACTTTCCAATGTTTTGATACACATGTTGGTCCTTTGCTTTTTTTGCAATGGATCCTTCATAGTCCAAAACTGCATCCACATGTGCCTCATATTGTTCTCTAATTTCCTGTATGTTTTGTATCACATTGACATTTTGTTCCATCATGCCATTGTCATCTTCCTTGTCTTCTAACCTCACATTGAGGTCCACACTCACATTCCTTGTCGGAAGGATACATGTGTAAGAGCTTGCATGTGGAACATCAATGTCCGCACTACTAGTAGGCACATCCTCTCGTGAATTTCTCTTTCTCATAAAATCCATTGAGAGGCTTAATTGATGAGAATCCTTTTTGGAACGACCAATTCTTGTTGAAAAGGCCATAATCCCAAATGTAGCTAATGACTGTCAGCAACAATAATATCATGAGCTTAAACATCCAACAATATGTATAAAAAGTAAAGAATAAAAATGATCTTATTTATTTGCCAAATCAAAATCATAAGTCCTATTCTTCTTTTACAAAGGAAAGACAAACAAAAGATACATGAGGGTATCCTTGCCAATAAATGTAAATAAAGAAAGGTTTATCACCACAATTATAGTGACAATTACATAATTACAGTTACAAGACAATAGAGAAGATAAAGGAGGTTTAATATCATGATGATGGGGGGGTTCATAACTGGCTTGGGATTTGAACTACCATGTGATTAGTCTGACCTATTTTTGAAACTCATGAATTAGTTTACATGTAGAATGTAACATGACATTATTTTTGCATAATTTTCCAGCTTATGCATAGTCAAAATGTTCATACAACAAGAATATTCTTGTGTTCGTAACCATATGGATTTTTTTCTTATGCTTTGCATTTATGAGTTTTTTAAGAAGCTCAAAAGTTTAAAAATTTATATAGAATAGGCACTTTAGAGAGTACATATTTTAACCCACTTAGAATGACCACTCTATATAGAAAATACTTACTTTAAACATGTTATGTATACTAAGGAATCTAAGAGAGATATTTAGTAAGGGTCAAAGTGTTTCTAAGGATAGAAAGATGTTTTATCTTCACATATATGTTTGTGGTTAGAATAAAAAGTCTCTAAAACTCTCTAACAATCCTAGAAAGTGATCTACAACTCCTTAGTTCTAAGGACTTAGAAACTTTCCACTTCCATATGGACCATGTCGCACTTAACCAATCTAGTATCCATTCTAGCCATAACCTTGAAATACATGCCTTATTTTTCAACTAGCTTTAATCAGGACTACCTTAACCTTGTTTAAATATTTAACCTTGAATGAATTTGTTGAAGTTTGATGAGTCACGAGTGAATTCTAAATGACCTGGAAGGTAGTCAACTTCCACCCTGGATCTACAATGGACTAAGTTTGCGCTCCAACTTCTCCAACAAACTTCAAGGATGCTCGCAGCTCAAGCGAACCTTTTCAAACCACATCAAATCCATAGGGATTAGTTAAGGACCATCAACAATGTTAGATTTCTCCTTGAATTCATATAAGCACTGCACATACAACCAGAACTTGGGGTTCATCAGAATCCCCTTACACTTGTCTTACTCTTTATTGTGAAACATACAGCTCATACTGTTGAAGCTGATGATCGATAGTTACCAGTGAATTGTGATGTTGATGCCATCCAACTTGTTGGACACCCTCACTATAATGCGGTCTCCTGTCAGAACGGTACATATTGGGCCCCAGAAACCGCCCATTCACTCTCACCAACTGCTTCGTACGGCATAGCCGAGTTACATTGGCATACTTTATCTACAACCATATTTCCCATTAGTCAAGAACAGAAGCACGTTTCAATTGGTTAACTTATGGAAGATAGTGGATTGACATGCCACTTCATTAACTGGTCAATTAGTGATATTGTTCCTTGAGGGTTTGATAGCGCAGCTACTCTCTCTATGTGTATCATCACGTACTCTTACAATTAGACATAGAGAAAGGCCATAATCGATCCATTCTCACTGTGTCATGGTTCCATGATCCATCCTCATTGACAAATGGACTTCGCACAAGCATTCAAACCAACTAGCTGATTCAATCATTCAGAACTAATTCATGAAGCTACTACAGTTTATACTCTTTCACTCTTTTTGGACATCTGCTGAATCGCTGATGCCAGTAGATCAAGCAAATACATTTTAAATGGTAGGCTATTGAGGAATTAATTACATTCAGGGTAGATCATCTATCAGTTGACAAGGCTAGTGAAAGAAGATCCAGAGGGTGCTATGATCAATCTCAGAACATTGAGCGACTGGGAGATTAATCGGCATACTGAAGAAGATATCGTTAACGATTCAAACTGCTTCTACTTCTTCTACATTATCGTCTTCTTCTGAGCAGAATATTAAAGCCCATGTAATGGTGGTGTAACCCCTGCAACTCTGGAAGTAGACCAGATCGGTGGATTCGAGCTAGACCAAGGGGAAGATAGAATAGGCGCCGCGGGCGGACTGTTCTGGACAGGGGAGGAACTTCCGAGGTGATGTGAGCATGGTTTATTCTAGATCAACAGTGGCATGTAGGCTGCCGCCTCATCATCTATCTATCCTTGCAGGCTCAGGCTCAATATATTAAAAATACATGTTAACCAACGCTGCTCCATACCTAGCAAATAGCGATGGATTATTGCCCTTGAAGACTCGATAGACCGGTCACGACTCACTCCAATAGGAGCTTGGAAGTTGGAGGCACGAGTCACGATGCAGTTTGCACGTACGAGTCGCCTCAACTTTGAAGCCAATCACTATCATTGTCAATGTTTTAGAAGCCTTTAGGTTTAAAGTTTAGGGCTTTGAAAATTTAGCCTTAGAAGTTAGCGGCCCGCGAGGAAGTATACCCTAAGGCCTAAATACATATAAATATATAAATATATTAATTTTTAAAATAAAAATTTACCCTTCTATAGCAAGGCTTGTAAAATCATGCCCTTTTCAAGGAAGGGCAAATTTTTTTCCTTGCCCTTCAATAATAAGGTTTCAAAAATATTTGCCTTCTCTTGAAGGTCAAAATGCCTCTAGAAGGACTCTCCAACCCAAAAAAAAAAACCCTGGACTTGCACACGTGTCAGTCAGTCCGTTTGCGGACGACGACAATACCAAATACAATTAGCGCCTATGGTCTTGCATGCCGGGCCTGTACTTCATATAACTTACATAGACCTTCCAAACATCGATCAAATTTTTGCACAAAGATATCAACCCGATGTATCCATGTTTTCCATCGACACGACCTCTCGTGGCGGCTCACATTAATCTCTCTTATTATCGTGCATCAGCAAATGTGGTGTGTGTCTTTTTTGAAAGTTTTTTAAAGTAATGCGGTATTATGGTAAATGAATATTTACATCGCCGCATAGGCCAAAGTCTTTTCTAAAGTTGCAGTAATCAAATACATAGAAGTGAAAAAGGTGGTGTCTACATGTCTCGAATTTGAAGGGTCCCCCAACTTTTCTTTTGGAAGGTCTTGGAGGAACTCTCCTTTGCTTTCTAAAGAGTTTGGAACTGCATATAACTATTTCTAAAATTTATCACTTTACATTTGAATGGTAATATATTTTTTGCCCTTCCCTATAGAAGGATACAAGTTACAACCCCCTTTGAAGGATGTCATTCAACACTGCAAAGGTTAGCCAAAGTCTTTAGTTTGGCATCTTCAAGCTCCAAGGGTCTAAAAATAAGAGGTGTTTTGGTTTTGTTGCCATCTTTTATTATGCTATGAAGGTGTTCCAGAATAGGCATAGAAGAAAGGGATGGTCACTTCTTAAGACAAAGACTCCTTGATTGAAATTTCCTATAGTCTAGATGGCCTTCCATACATTGGGATCCTAACCTCTAATTCAGTGAATGATTAGATCAATGTCATTACCCTCCATATGTGATGAAAAGACATGGACTAAGAGATATGCTAGCTATGGTGGATGAAATATGATAAACAAAACCATGGTGCTTGCCAATTACCAATGAAGCACATTAAGTTAAACTAATTAGATCCACACCATGGAGAGTTGAGGCATAAAGAACCCTGGGAACCATAAGTTTGTTGTATTGAAACTTGAGCCAAGTACATACTTATATAGGTTTTTGGGTGCTTTCTCTTCTTTTTCCTTTTCAAACATCACTTCATCATATTGAAAGTTCAACCAAATATATACTTCTATTTTTAGGTGCTCTCGAGTCTCTAGTCCTCTTTTACTAATCAATTTTACTCTTTTTATCTCATACGCTAGCTTATCTAACCTTGCTTTTTCTATCAGGTTGAATTTAGTCAGGATGGTTGATAGGGCCAACTTGTGTTTAGCAACCAAGTCTTGGAGATATTCCCATTGTTTATATGTCGATCCTAAATAACCATAATGCCCAACCATAGGAAGGGGATCAATAAAGAAGAACCAAATAGAGGAGGGTGAAGTTGGGGTTATAAAAGAGATCAATTCTTGATCAATCGAATCCCCTATATTTAAACCTTCAAAGATTTGCAAAGGGACTTTCTTAGCAAGAGTTGGTGTAGTATTCATGCAAAACTATCTTAATACCAAAGGAATCGTTTACAAAGGGAGGTTTTTAATTATGAAAAAAGGTACTGTAGTTACAAAACAATTAAAAGTATTGACAAATTGTAGAAAAAAAAGTGAATCATGCAACTTGGAAATTCTCCTATCAATTGCCAAAATTATTTTTCATGAGCATTGAGCTAGTGTTTTGAAGACTGTCTTCAACCTTGGAGAGGTAGAGAACTTTACATGCACACACACACACACACACACACTCTCTCTCTCTCTCTCTCTCTCTCTCTCTCTCTCTCTCTCTCTCTCTCCATGGAAAAGACAATATCAATTGCTTATTAAACAGGCACATGACAATGTTTGATTGGTCACTTGCATTTCATGTGCTCAAGATTTTACAAGGTTCTCAAGCCTTTTTTCAAGGGCATTTCTCCATTTTATTATTCTTCCAATCATATCATAGTGCAGTTCCCTTATTCCTCTGTTCATCTACTCATATATATAAGTAGAGATCTTGCATCTTATCTTCACTTTCCTACCCATGAATCCTTCTCATGGATAGAGGTATTATTTCTACATTTTCCTCTATTTAAAAAAATGGAGCTCACTATTAATGAGGTATGGTACTCCATTAGGTCTATGCAAAAAATTCAACTTGCAAGAAAATGAGATTAACCTATAATGATGCAGCCTTAACACAAATGTGGAGCACCTGATGCATTCATAGGCTTGCATCAAAGGCTTCAAGATACACTTGAACTTAAGTTGACTATTAAGGACAATATGCAAAGAAGGGACATGGCTATAGAGCCAATCTTCTTTAGGTATGCCAAAATATTGTCACCATAACTAGATGGTATGGTTAGAAATAACTTGCTAAGACAATAATTAAAGCCATAAACTTGCTAGAAACCATTATTCTATGCATGCACAAAGCAACAACATCACGAGCATCTCTACCAATCAAAGACATAATATGGTGTTGAAGTATTTTGCAAAGAGAAAGCTCTCTCTTAGGGCCAAGCCTATGCATCAACCCTTGTTGAAATGTGCACAATAACATTTTAACCCTCTAATAGTAATAAAAATAGAGTGAAAATGTTAAACTCTCCTTACACACCATTGTGAATTGTAACTATAGTAGCTCTCAAATTCATCACATATGTTAGAAGCAAAGATATACATTTTGATGGGAGACATGAATGTTGATTTTTTCCATGCAACCCTACCAAATAGTTGCTATTGAAAACCCTATGGTCCATAGTACATAACTCGTACTTGTAAACCAAACCTTCAATGCCATATGACTTTGCAGTTGGCCACAATAGTGTTCATAAAACCCAAGATATAGCAGCAAAAGCAAGTTCTATGACTCAAGAATATAATGGTTAAATGTTTTTCAATTATAAATTATTATTTTTGTTAGAATATAACAATAATTCCTTGCAAGTTTTGAGAAACTTCTATATTCCAATCAATATGGTTCAAGGTTTTTCTATCAATTCCAATAAATATAGTGATTGGACCACATTCATTCCAACACACTCTATGCATGCTGTACTATTGGCACAAACTTCAATCATTTATTTGGCTATGACACCTTCATATGTACTCACACAATGGTTAATGCACATATCCATTTCCCTTATTAAATAGCCATGGCTAATATTGCATTGAAATTTGTTCTCTCTCTCTCTCCCCCCCCCAAACTTTGTCTTTCCTTCATTTCTATAGTTTGATTATCACATTCCATTCAGTTTTGGATTGCCTTGGGAAGGCTTATTAATAAACTTGTATTGTTTCTCTCTCTTATTTTTGAACATTTCTTGCATTTTCTAATGTCCACTAGGTAATTGGAACATAGTTATACCTTGTTGGGTCATTATGTTATCTTGATCCATTGACAATGGGGATGGGCCTGCCTCCTCAACACACATAGGCACATTCTCTCTCTCTCTCTCTCTCTCTCTCTCTCTCTCTCTCTCTCTCTCTCTCTCTCTCTCTCTCAACCATGATGTATCTATTATAGACCTATCATTTTCAAGGAATGTGGTGTGATTACTTAGGATATGTATTCAATGAGAATATGCTTCTCAATTATTCAAATGAGAGACTCACATGTGTATGTGCACACACACAAAGGCAACATACTAGCATGCATGTTTTAAATTTGGTAAGGCATACTTTTTGAATTAAAGTTTATTCTGGGTTCTACTTTCACCGACAACATACTAGCATGCATATTTCTAATTAGGCAAGGCATCCTTTTTTAATTAAAGCTTATTCGAGGTTCTACTTTCACCCTAAACTTTTTTTTTGTAATGTACATGAAATATATGCTAATAAAGGAATGTTTACATCATATGGGATGAACATGCATAAGCCACAAACTTTAGTGGATAGAATATGCTAGCTTGAAAAACGTGGTCTTTTTTCTAAGCATCCTAAGGAGGTCTAGGACTTCTTTGCAAAACTTCACTGGACTGTTACTAGATATACCCTTTTTCTTCTTAGTAAGGATTATGTTTTTGTTATTCCAAATATTTGGAGAAACTCTCACCTTAAACTTGAGAATACTTTCACTCTTCATTTACACATAAAAAGGATGATAGCTTTGGTTTGTGTGACACTTGCATATATTCCTCTCATGTTTTTCTTAACCCCCCATCTCTCTATGTCATGCCTAAAATTAGTTTTGTTGGGTCTTGTTTATCTAGTGCTTTTGTAATAAAAAATTGTAATTTCTTTGTTTCTTTGTTGTGTTTTTTATCACCTTCCCTTTATTTTTCTAGTTTATGCATTTTTCCTAAAATTGGAAAATTCTTTGTAGTACATATTACCTCTCATTGTTACATATAAAAAGAACTTAACTTTAATTACTTCCTACCCCATGTCATGCCTAATTTTAGTCTTGTTGGCTCTTGTTTATTTGGTGTTTTTGTTTGGTTAATTGGATTATGAAATTTAGTATATAGTTACATTGTTGGAAGTAAAAACTTAAAGGTCACACAAATGTACTTTGTAATGATGACAAGTGCCTTGGCAAAGTAATAGGAGTAATTTGATGACCATATAGACATTGTGAGAATATTGTGCACCTAGTTAGGTTGTCAAATAATGTGATTTCTAGATGTGACTCAAAAAAAAAAAGCTATAGTTTAGTGTATACCAAACTTGTCACAAAACTTACAGCATACTTTCTAAGTCTAATCAAAGGATGATATGGTACACCTTGTTATTGTGCTTTTAGAAGCATCTTGAGACACAAGACATTGTTTAACTTTAAGAAAGTTAAAATATCAATGTCTTGATTTTGTAAAATGTTCAATTTCTTAAACATTGAATTGTGCATGAACTAGGTGTCTTACTTATTGACACACTACAATTGTACAAGTTTAAGAAAGTTAAATGTCTTGGTTTTGTAAATGTTCAATTGCTCAAGCCTTCCATTATGCATAAAAGGTACCAACTTGCCTCTTTTCAATATTGTCACGTGTTACTATACAAGATCTCTTAACATTGATATAGTGAATGTGATATCTAGTTGTAGGTTCTAGGATATGCAAATATCAAGCATTTCATAGTAAATGAGATATCTTATGCAAAAGAGAAGAGTCACACATTTAGTGGTTTATACCTCATCATAATGATAACTAGGTGCTCCACACCCACATTCTCCCACCACTTCACGATAATGTTCTCCATGTGCTTCACACCTAGGTTTAAAGGCATGCCACTTTTATCATTTTTTGTATTTTTATGCAACATCACATATATTCATTGGAAGGCTATAACAGTGTGCATAGGTTATCTTGGTGCTTCACACCAATTCCAGGCCATAGCTTCGCACCATTATAAATATTAAAGTATGTTAAATTTGAGAAAACATTGAATTAGAGAGAGAGAGAGAGAGAGAGAGAGAGAGAGAGAGAGAGAGAGAGAGAGAGAGAGAGAGAGAGAGAGAGAGAGAGAGAGAGAGAGAGAGAGAGAGAGAGAGAGAGAGAGAGAGAGAGAGTGTGTGTGTGTGTGTGTGTGCGCGCGCGTGTGTGTGTGTAATATATATTAACATATAATATACATAGTATATATATAACACTACAATAATAGTAATAATAATAATAATAATAATAATAATATTAAATTATAATATATTAGCATGCATATATTAACATCATATTAGTATATATGAATAATATAATAATGTACATTATATATATACATACATATAATATATTACATTTATATTATGTTTTATATATTATAATGTAATGTAAATATAATATATATATATTCATAATATTCTCTCTCTCTCATCACCAACATAGGGGACCACACACACACACACACACACACACACACACACACACACACACACACACACACACACACACACACACACACACACACACACAGAGCTTTTGGGGAGGCTTGCACGTGTGTCATGCGGCAACCCTTCGAAACCTCTCCTTAAGTTATATAAGAAGATGCATCTTATGACCTTTAAACACATTGATGGCTAGCCATGTTCATTCCTTGATGGCTAGATATAATATTCTCCTCTCTAGAGAAAATTGAGATGTCCTCATAGAATTACGATATATCATTTATGAAACTTCAAGTGAGGAAATAACACCTATAGGACATACACAATCAATATTTTAAAAAAAGGTAAATTTTCACTTTTTAGGGTCTCCCCTTAGAAAATGTTAGACTTAGTTGAGTATGGGAGTTTCAGTTCTGCTTCATAAGGGAAGTGTGGACAAGTCACTCTTGATAGTAGTCTAATGCCTACCAAATAAGGGTCACTTCGCCACCAATAAGAGGTAAGAGTAGGGCTAACACTATAGTTGGTTCAAAGAGAGTAAGAGATGAGGGGGAGTGTAACTTAACCTCTCTACCCATAAGGTAAAATCTTAGTTCTCACCCCCTAAAATGGTGTTAAACATGGTAACTATCCAAACTAAAATTGGAGAGTCATATACTAAATAGGTCTATCTAGTATTAGAAAAGCTACCTAACTTATCCATCCTATCCAGCCATAGGTAAATGATTGAGGCCTCCCACTTTTGTTGATGGGATTTTTTAAAGTTATCTAATTAGTAGTGTAAGCTACCACACTATTTGAAACATATAAAAACAACTTCCTTTTATTATCCTTGTTAAATAGGGTTCATTAACACAGCCTTGATCAAATGTTGAACACTTTAAAAAATAGTATTTATTTTATAAATTATATACAAAACCATCATTCTATAGGGTGGTAGAAAACACATCTCTTTGCAAAGCAGACAACCATCTCACCTAGGATGGGACCTTTCAACCTTGCAAGATTGGGTTGTATGGGATCACATTTCTTTTGTGGACAACATGGAATTTACTAGCTTAAAGCCCCAATAGGCCTCCTTGACCCTCCAAAGCCATTCTACATAACATGAGTACTTATCATTTGGTTATTGCGTTCTCAACCACTTGGGCGATCCATAATAAAAAAAAGCTATCTCCTATAGGAGCGTAAGACTCCCACCCACATGTGAGTTTTTTTACATTCTATAGAATGCTAAGCAATGTTGGGCTAGGGATCCCAACATTTTGAATCACCATATTCCATCAACCATCTGATTGTTACAAACACAAAACCATAAATTAATATAATCCATGCCGTATCAAATAAAAGAATAGCCATAATCATAAATACATGGGTGAAGCCACAATGTAAATAAAAGGGAATAGGAAAAGAGGACCCAGGCTAAATGGCTGGTCATGTAAAAAAGGGGTGGGTGCCCAAAATGGATTAGGGCATATATAAAAGCCAAAAAGCGAATAGAGAACCTCATTCTTATGTGTGGCAGAGAGAGAGAGAGAGAGAGAGAGAGAGAGAGAGAGAGAGCTATAGGCAAAGAGGGGAGATTTCACTTGATTGTTTTCACAACGTATTTTGGCCCTCCAGGTATGCTCTGGGTGTTGTTTGGTGCTTGTTGATTAGTATCAGCACCTTGGTTGCAATCATTAGCAAGACACCTATGGGATTTTCAAAGATTTTTTGTTGTTCTGTAACTCGCCGCTATAATGGAATCTCGAGGAAGTTACTATATGTATATTCACTACATCATATGTGTTCAAGGCCTATTTATAAATATCCTTATCTATGATTTTTTTTGAATAAAATATAACCCTTTTCTATTCAATCTGTAAATAACACCATTATATTACACCTTTTGTATGTAAAAAATGTATAAAAATGGTATTTTAAAAATACCTTATTTTGAACCCACGTGATGAACACATATATTCATGAGTAACTTACTTGAGCACACATATATTCATGGTTTGCTCTAATCAGACCATCTGATTGTCATCCATTCGAACATTCTTGTTCGGACACTTGGACCACTTGTCCACTCGAACAAACTCATCCATCCGAGTCTCTAGACCCAGACAATTCGACTTGATTGGACCATCTAACTTGGATGCCCAAGAATTAGAAACTCTAACTCGGACCATCCAAGACGACCACTTGGACAGAGCCAAAATTAGAGTGTCGGATTTCAGGAATCGGACGACTGAAACTCTGACACCAAAAACAAAATTTGAGAGCTAACAAAACCAGCATACCCTAGACCAGACAGAGCAACACCCTTGTAGGCCTCCAGATACCTCAAAGACTCATAGAGCCTCCAGACTCCAGAAATCGTGAGTTAGCAGCCTAGAAAGCAACTACAAACACAACCTCTCAGACCACCCATTTGAAACGTCTTAAAGGACCCACATGAACCTATTAGAGCAACTACCACCTAGAGGAGTGGACTAGAAAAGTGTTTGTTAGTGAACTTCATAGTTATGAAGGGAGTGGACTATGACATTCTGCTAGGCTGCCAACCTTGGATGCAGAATGCATGAGTAATCAAAGGCTAGGGTAATGGACTTATATTCCTAGGTAACATATCTAAGGGAGTAAGAGTCAAGATAGACACCTAGAAGACCATGCCAGTCGACTTGGATGTCATCTCCTCTATCTTGAAAGGAGACTCACATGCTAGGAATTCATATGGGCCATAAATAAAGTATATTCCCTTCCTGAAGATGAGCGGGGTTGGATGCATGTGCTAGCCACCATTGACGTGCCATTTTTGGATGAAGAAGAGGATTATAAGCAAGCTACAAGGACAACAGACGAGTCATGTAAAGCCACCACATCCTGACTATTGAAGGGTATGACCCCACCTTCACTGCCACTTTACATGATGGCCAGATGCCCTAGCAGATGACCAAATCTTGCCCCTTTCCATATTCCTTCTAACAGACTTAGCTCTAAGGGATCCTTGAGTACTTGATGAGGGAGCTAGTTGGTAACCCACCCGCCAATCTCAAGCCACTCCAAGACCTCATGGATGGGCTGAAATGGCAGTGGACCAAGGTGCATGGCGTGAACCTTATGTACAATTGGGCACTAATCATAGATGGAAAAAGGGTTGAGAATAGAAACTTAGACAATGACGAGTAGTCATAATGTAGTGATTTGGATGACAAGTACGAGGACTGCTACTCCTTGAATGAGAAAAGGGAAAAAGAGGCCGAGACGATAGAGTACAATACAGATAGCAGATTGATTGAACAAATAAGACTAGACTCCAAGCCGTAGAGAGCCAACGGTTTTAGAATTAAAAGAGGACTCTTTAGAACTGAATGTGATCACACTTGGTTGGAGCACTTAGGCATGATAGACTATGAGAAAGTAGGGCTAGTCTAGCCTAGTACCATGCCTCTCTTCAGAATAAGATCAACCTTAGAGCTGTGATCGCCAGGGGAGACTCCCTACTCTAGCAAAAATGTGAGTTTAACTCAGAATTTAAAGTAAGCTCTGAGAGTGATCTAGAGATACCCCAACCATCTAAAACCAGATGCACCAAGGGGGACTTTTCGGTCCATCTAAGGCATAGATGGTTGAAGGAGAAAAAGAGAGGGAAACCAAAGGGGACAGAGGTCGAACAAGAAAGGAAGCCCTAAGACCCACCAAAGTGCTTCACTAAATTCAAGAGGGGAGATAGGGTAGTGATCTTGTTGGGAAGAAAGAGGTGAGGATAGGCAAACGAAATGATAGAAGGCCCTGCCAAAGTCAAGGAGGTCAACTTTTAGCAAGGGAAGGCGAGATACCTTGACCCCTGTTTATAGCTGACAACCTAACCAAGTGAGAGGAGGCCGATCTCATTGCTCTCTTGCAAGAGCACATAGACATGTTTTCCTGGTCCTTAGATGAACTCAAAGGAGTCGATTCGAGAGTCATAATACATAATATTCCAATGACTCCGGATGCAACACCAATAAAGCAACAACCTTACCTGATGAATTCGAAGCATGCTGACACTGTCAAGGAAGAGATTGATAAACTATTGAAGGTCCAATTCATCTATGAGATTGAGCACACGGATTGGGTATCACCCATCGTGATTGTTTTGAAAAAGAACCAAAAACTTTGAGTGTGCATAAACTACAAAAAAGTCAATGCCTCAACTAAGAGAGACAATTATCCATTGCCCTACATGGAGCACATGCTTGAGAGAGTAGCAGGAAAAGAAGCCTATAGTTTCCTGGATGTCTTCTCAGGCTATAACCACGTTCAGGTGCACCCTGATGATAGACACAAGATGGCATTTACCACGAAATGGGACATATTTGCTTATATAGTCATGCCATTCGGGCTGACTAATGCACTTGCCACCTTTCAGTGTTGTCTAATGTGCACCATCTTCAACAACATGCTTAGGTAAGAACTAGAGGTATTCGTTGATTACCTATGCATACATTCTAGTTGGGCAGAACACCTAAATAAGATTCACGTAGTCTTTCAATGGTGTAGATTGTATAGTCTCTCTTTAAACCCATGCAAGTGTTCTGCATAAAATATGAATGTATCTTAGGGCACGCGGTTTTCAATTACATCATTGCCACTGACTCCTCCAAAATCAGGGTTATTATCAACTTGCCACCACCAACAACTTATAAGGGAATTCAGTGCTTCGTGTGACACACATGGTACTGTTGGTGCTTCCTCTTGAACTATGCATTGATTGCTAGATCACTTCACAAGTCACTGATCATATTAGAGTGGACCAAGGAGTGCCAATGCGCTTATGGGGAATTGGAAAAGGGCACTTAATATCGTATTAGAGTGGATCAAGGAGTGCCAATGCGCTTATGGGGAATTGAAAAAAGGAACTTACTACCACACCAATTCTATGAGCCCCAAATTGGAGCATACCATTCTATGTGCACATTGATGCATCAAAGTTTGCCGTGGGGGAGGTATTTTGTGCTAGCCCGGTGAGCACAATCTTGACTATCCAGTGAGCTTTGCTAGAGATAACTCACAAATATGGAGATGAACTACTCCATGAGGGAGAGGGAAGGCCTAGCCATGAAATTTGCTGTAAAGAAGTTTCGGCATTATCTTTTGGCTACGCCTTTCACCTTCTTTGTGGATCATCAAGCTTTCCTTTATCTTGTAAATAAACCCTGTGCTACAGGATCCATAGGTAGATGACTGCTTCTACTTTTAGAGTTTGACTTCTCTATGGTTGTATGCAAGGGCAAGCAACATTACATGGCCGATCACATATCCCGCATACCCACAAGAGAAGCTGCTAGTTGACCTACCTGATGCACACTTGTTTAGCATGTCTAGTGAAAAAGACTTGTTTAGGATAGAGTTAACACCATATTGGGTAGATGACATAGTCCAGATCTTGGAGTATAGATTACCTAAGAGACCTATCAAAAGGGCCATGCTGGAGTTCCTTCTTATCCTTAAGATTTAGCCCTATCAATTAATTGCTGACCAACTCTATAGATTGTGACATGATGGGTTATTGTGAAAATGCATGCGTGAGTATGAAATGCATGATGTGCTGATTGAAACACATGCTGGAATCATTGGAGGACACTTTAGTGCGAAGATACCATGGCCCGCAAGGTGCTACAATCTCAATTGTGGTGGCCAACCCTATTGCGCGATGCTACCAAATTTGTGAAACATTGTGACGAGTGCTAAAGGACTAAGGTCTCTATTCATAAAGATAAGATGGATTTGACCTTGATCATACCACAACAACCCTTTGAAAAATGGGGAATTGACTTCATTGGGCCGATCAGTCCTGCGGCAAAGTACTCCCATGCCAAGTACATCATAGTAGCCACTAATTATCTCACAAAATGGGTGGAAGCTCAAGCAACCAAGAAGAACGATGCTAGGACTATGGCTAAGTTCCTTTAGGAGTAGGTGATCTCATGATTCGGCTGCCCCATCGAACTAGTTAGTGATCAAGGCATGCACTTCATCGATGAAGTGATTGCTCATTTTCTATCCACATTCCTAATTATCCATAAGAAATCATCACCTTACTACTCTCAAGCCAACGGTCAGGCAAAATCCACAAACAAAATTCTAGTGAATATCCTGACTAAAGTGGTCTGTACCTCACACAACGATTGGGATAACAAGCTTATGTGGCAGCACCATGGGCCTATAGGACAGCCTACAAGATGGTAGTGGGGCAAACACCCTTCAAGCTGACCTATAGGATTGAAGCAATCCTGCCAGTAGAGTTTTTAATTCCAAGCTTGAGAGTAGTAGTACAAGAGAGATGGGATGGAAAGGAGGCATGGACGGAACACCTAGTAGAGCTAGAATATTTTTTCGAGACCCAGCTCTTAGCTACCCATGTACTAATTTGTGAAAAATCATGATGCAAGAGTTGGTTTGACAAGCATGTCAAACAACATGACTTCAATCAAGACAACCTTGTGTTGTTGTACTCTATGAAGGGCCATAAGCAGAAAATGAATTTTAGAGGATTAGGGCCCTTCAAAGTCCGCAACATTAGTCAAACCAACAATGTTGAGCTTGAGACCTTAGAGGGCGAGAGCATAGGCTTCTTCAATGATAGTCACCTCATGAAGTATTACCCTCCAACCCATCCACTACATGATCTACCAATGTTGCAACCCCCTGTAAAAGTGAGAGTGGCCACTATCACAAAGATTGAGGGCACAAATGAGGAAGCAATAGCACCTACTTACTTGTGAATAATAGTCACTACTCAAAAAATGCACACTTTTGATGCACTTATCGATGAGGGAGCCGACTTAAACATCCTTACCTATGAGCATTGGACTCTCATTGGTCAACCCCAATTGTAGCCCACAAATGCTATGCTCAATCCGTTTGGGGGATAATCCTACCCACTGCTGGGAAAGTGCAAAGTAGTAGTTTGTATATCGAGATTGAAAGCCTCCATATGATCTTCTATGTGTTACCTAACACTAAGGCCACTGGTAGGGAATCACTGCTGGGTCACACATTCAAGAAGCAAGCCCATTGCAATGTTGATTATGACACATAGCACATTCACCTTGCTATTGGCAGTGTTCGCATAGTGACGGCTTTCAACATCACTTGGAGTATAATCCACACTTCTATGCGTGGCTCATGCAAAAGTGAAGTAGCAAAACATGCACTTAATGTCCTTAACCCTTCAACCTCCAATCCTAGGAAGGATTCACATCATTCTTGGGGGGGGGAGGAGGTAAGGTGGAAAAGAAGACACGTCTTAAAATCTCAATTGAATTTTAAAAGCTAAAAAGACAAATGAAGGTCAACTTATGATCAGGGAAAAATTTAGGAAGGAATTATTGTTGGAGTGTGTGGACTGCTTGAAGCAAAAGTTTTCATTCTAAACTAAACCATTTTACCTTTCCAGAGCTTGCATTCATAATCTACTTATCTTGTCCAGAGTTGTCTCAAGAAAACTAATGTTGAGCTGTGATGTCATGATAGGAATTCGACATGGCAGGTCAAGAGAAAGGCATCAAGCTTTTGTTTACGGAAGAAGAGTAAGCGAAGTATGGCCTAATGGTAGAAATAAGAGCCCACAAACAGTTTAAGTTCAAGAACATCATGAACTTAGAAGACATGTTCATGGAAGAACAAGCTGTGAAGCAAATTGTCGACCAATGCAACTTGAGTAAGTATGTAGAGAAGGTTGAGCAAGCTGTGGATTACAACAAGTGTGCAGAATTCCTACAAACTTTTGATGCTAACAAGAATTGAAGCACTATAATGGTGAGACAAGGAGAAGAAACCCATAGGGTCAAAATTGAACTGATCCCCGAAATCGTGGAAAGAGCGCTGGGCTTGGTCAACAAAATTGAGAGGCGTCTTAAAAGAGATGTCTACAACGTGATGGAATGGATAAGGCCCTAGCCCACACCAACGATGGCCAACCTAGCCAACATTTCAAACCCTGAGGTCATAGGGTTGCAGGTGAAGACAATCCATGCCATGTTCTCTAGTCAAAGGGACAATGCTTTAATGAGCAGGATTGGAGTGCCATTGCTAGAGAGCCTCGTGGCCAAGTCCTTAGACGAAGTGAATTGGAACGGCTATGTAAAAAAAACCATTGAAGCTTGAGCAAAGGCACTAGCCACAGATGCAAGATTAGTAAAGGCAGGGAGTCCTTAGCTTTCATAACAACCGGGAAGGCACAGAAGAAACCATCGTGCAAGGCCTCAAGCATAGGATTTGGAGATGTGCTCACCACAATTATCCAAGAGGCTGTTGGAGACCTAGAAAACCCTGAAGTAGTGGAAGGGACTCCAGAGCACTTCCCTGCCCATGAATCACAAGCTCAATCACCACTACAGGTATAGACTCTAACCTCCTTCTCCACAGGAAACCTAGGAGATGAAGCAGCAAGGGAGAAGAAATTGAGCAAGCTGTAAGAAAGAGGAAGCAGCTAAATGAGTCAAAGAATCTAGAGGGTGAGCGAAGGAAGATAATGAATGGTTGAAGAAGATCGAAGAAGAATCTCGGAAATTAGAGGAGGAAAGAAAGAAAAGCAACTAGAGGAGGAGGAGAGGTTGAAAAAAGAAGACAATGAGCACTTGGCCCTGGCCATGAGGTTTTCAATTGAGGAGGCCTCCTACCCTAGAGAGCTAACAACATATAAAATCCCAAGAGAAGAACTAGGAACAAGCACCGCTCTAAAAGAGAAGGCTCAAGAACCCATTGTGATGGGCAAGGGAAAGGCCTTGTTGCACCCACCATCTCCAACCCATCTGTCACACCTGCTACCACTCTAGAGACCTCAAAAGTCCAAGTGGACCAAAGCAACATGGTGGCGTGGGTCGAGTACTACTTGCTGAGCTCAAAGTAGCTAGGCCTAGTGCCCAGTGGTGGAGCTCCTATGTTAGGGACAAAGAGGCCAGCCATAGGAGGAATGTTGAATCTAGAAAGGATCCAAAGAAGCCCAAAATAGAAACATCAACGGCTTGCATTCCGCTAACCTTGCCACCAGGCTAATTATGATGAATATGTACAGGAGCTCCAAGGACAGCTCAAAAAGATGAAAGAGGAAAGAAAGGCCACTATGGCAGAACTAGAGATTGAAAAAGAGACATTTGCTGCATATGTGCTTGAGAAGACGAAGTAGGTGGTTGTTTATAAGAGGCAGATGAATGACCTAAAGAAAGAGTTAGAAGTATGGCTGCCAATGAGACACATAGTTGGGGTTTCATTCTGTGTGGCCAATAGAGGGAAATTTTAAGTGGAGTTAGCCCACTTGGGAGACTACAAATACCCTACAGTAGTCTATTGCTATAAAAAATTACATAGATTTGGAAAAAGAAGGAGGTGGAGGTGAGAAAAGAAGAATACAGCACACAAGAACTCTGGTTGCAAAGGGTAGAAAGGCAGGTTGAGAAGCTCCAATTGGAGAAGGTAGAGGAGAATATGAGCTTGGAAATAAATTTTGCAAGCCTCATGTAGGGACAGAAGGACATGGAAGAGGTCCTTGAGCAACTAAAGAAGACCACAGATGATGAGCTCACAAAGGAGATAGAAAGAGTGAAGAGTCATGCTCATGCACAAAACCATAAAGAGAAAAGGAAAAAAAAGAGCTACTAGTGAAAGAACTGTAGGAGGCCAACACACAGAAGGACGAGGTGTCGGGTCAAAAGCTACTAGAGGTGGATAATTGACTCCTCGAGACCCTCCAAGAGCAGGAAAGACTACAAGAAGAGCTAAATTGCTATACACAAGACAATGTAAAAATGCTTTAAATTTGGAAAGAACAAGAAGTGATGGTGACATTATCAAGAGAGTTGAGCAATAATCAAGGAAGGATGGAAGAGAAGGCCAAGACCTAGGAAGAGAGAAACCTTGGAAGGGTCAGAGACCTAGCCAACCACCTAGCTCTAGCAGAAAGTGAAAGGATCATGATAGAGGAAAGGGTGGAAGCAATGGAGGTGGGGCTAGAGATCCAACAACATGCCTTCCTAAATATTTTGCTTCATGTAACTTAGGTAGGAGAAGAGGATGACATAGAAGGCCTAAAAAAAGAAGAAACTAGAAATCACAAGGAGATCCATAAAGTATGGGATTCAAGAACACACCCCCAAAACCAACTCAAGCCTGAATCTAGAACAACAAAGATAGATTTTGCTGCAAGCAGGGCTCTCTTGAGAAGACTTAGAACAACTAGGAATTGGAGACCAAGGACAGTAGGAACAACTGACCACAACCACCAAAGAAAAACCATCAATGGAGGAAGACCTAGATTTGGAGCCGTTTGATGACCCCAAAGGTCATTTTGTTGAATAGAGCCCACCCCCGCCTCCATCAACAGAAGCAGAAGGCCAAGAAGGAGACCCAGCTGCCTTGGAAAGAATAATCAAGGCAAAAGGAAAATGCAAGGAATTGGCTGATTTCACAAGGAGAAAATTTAGTGCCATGCCACAAGCAACACCCGATGTCCAAATGTTGCAAATTGAAGAATAACTACCCATGCCACAAGCAACACCCGATGTCCAAATGTTGCAAATTGAAGAATAACTACCAACCAACTGGGTATGGGAATTGAATCACTGGGAGCATTGGGAGAACATGTGCATGCCATTCAAATTGAAATTCTTCTACCCTGATGCTCTAAATAAAATGCTGCCTCCACAAGTGATTGAAGGGGCCATACGTATCTCCAAGAGGCCAGGAAAGCAGTGGCAAGATGAGAGAGTAAAAAATCCCACATTGTGGAGAAGAGAAGCTTCCCAATACTGGGAGGATAAGGTGATAAAGGATCCAAGGAAAGTCAAAGGCTACGTGTCCCAGCCTAAATGGTCTAGAAGATCTGGGACAAAAATTTTGAGGCATGGATGGCCTTTTGTAATACTCTCCCATACAAAAGGAATGACCCCACCTACATGGCTTACCCGAGGCACTATGGTGTGGGATTTGACCAGGGGAAGCATGGCAGGTATGACTTCCCCTTGATATATAATGTCAATGCCTCCAGCCCTAAAGAGTGCCTCATTTTTTGAGCTCAAGACCTTTGGCCTTCCATCACGCACTTCCTAGACAAGTTCACAGCATGCCTTGACCCCACTTTCCTTACCACTTGTAATTACCTCTGCCTCTTACGAATCCTATTAAAACAAAAGTTAGTACCACAAGAAGAGCACCTACCACCACTCTATTTTGACATCAATGCCAGAATAGATAGCTGTGAGATGACTTGCCTCATGTTGAGGGCTTCTCTCTTGCCAACATTTTTCATGAGTCTCTTAAAAGATATGAGTGATAGTAGGTTCTCAAAGTGTAACCATCCTTTCCTATCAACTACCCCACTCACTATAAGGATTAATAAGAAGGGCTACATGCTATTCCTTAGAAAATCCCTTAGGCCCCATTGCGTGTTGAGAATGTAAGCTTCGGTGTTTGCGGGTGTGTATATGTGAAAGCACTCTTATGTGCTTAAGATTTTATGGGGCATGAATATGGATGAGAGATGTGGATTAAAAGTATGCCACATAGGGCACACATGTAAAGTGTGGGTTGTATAGTGTCACATGGGGACACACATGGAAAGTGTGAGAGATCATTGATGGAGCATTTCCTCCTTTATATATGTAACTAGTTCATGCAACAAAAAACAAGAAGAGAGCATTTGAGTGTGCATATTGTGTGCCTTCTCTTCATAGCCATGGAGTTCCTTGTTTGTTACAATCCACCATAATTATGTGTCAATCATGTTGTACACACCATGATTAGCCCCACATTGGGATTCTTGACATGGTATCAGAGTCGTGGTTAGGGCTCTTGATCATGGTGTACTTATATGTGCAAATATCATTGTATGTGGTTCTCTTGAATTTAGCCCTAGTATGTTTTAGCCATTCTTTCCTTAAAAATCTTGCACACTCATTATTATGTTCACAATTTCAAGGGAGCTAAAATCTTTTGAGAATAATGAAGATGCCATCAAATGAAGGATCTTTGTATAATGGAAGCTGGAAATGGAGTTTTTCAACACAAGTCATGGAGCCATTGTCAACAAAGAAGCTGTTAATAGAAGGAAAATGTATTTGGTTGTTTTTTCTCTTTGGTTACTATTTTTGAGCATGGAAGAATGCTCAAATAAGAGAAAGGTTCTTGTTTGTGGACATTGTTTCCTATTGGCTCTTGCTATTGAGCAAGGAACATGTAAAGATGCATATGCTTGCTATCATTGGAATGGCAAGTGGTGTTGGGTTGGTTGCAATCCAAGTTGGAACATGGTGGTTGAGGCATGTCTCATGTGTATACTCAAGGATGAGCATGTGGAGTGGAAGCAAGGAAGACTTTCACATAGTTTGTACCTTAGAGGCTTCTCAAAGAGGAGATGAGCTTCTGAAGAGCACTATTGAAAGTGCATGCAATTTTTATAGTTCTAAGCAAGGCTTAGGAGGCAACACAAATACATTTGGTACCATTGAAGGAAGAGTTCATAAGAGCACTTTATAGTGCTAATTTGCATTGCACCAAATGTGCAGTTGAAAAGGAAAAAGAGAGGAAGGTGGAGATGAAGAAGATGTGCTTCAAGCAAAGACGGAGGCCATGAGGTGGTATTCTTGCTTGAGCCTGCAATTCCGGCCATGATGTCTCTTAACCCTTTCCCGTAAAATGCCTCCTCTATTGTTCACTCTACTCCCATGTGGCCTCCTTGGCAATACTTGGTGCTTTCTAATTATCAATATTGTAGAAAGCAATGTTGAAAACACTATAGAGAAAGAAAGACAATGCTATGTTGAATCGAGCTTGTGGCCCAATTGCATCACTGCCATATTCATGTCGTCGATTGATGGTAATGATAGAGAGCAGCCACAGTCCACCAGACCTGATGGAAGTGAGAGAGAGTACGAAGATGTGCAGCTTGTAGACAAAGAAGAATCAGTTCGTCAATTTACATGTAGTAATAGGGTAGCTCCAAAGGCGGAGCGTCAACTGCATGAACAGTCTAAGGTGCAGCAATGTCAAGCGCAGGCTATGAAAGTAAGTGGATGTTGCAAGCACGGCTAGCTGATGGCAATGTTGTGTAGAATACTAAGGCAGTGGCAGAAAATCATGATATTGAAGCAGCAGTATCTAGGGGGGTCACTATGTGTAAAAATGTGTGTCACGTGAGTTCAAAAAAAGGGAATATTAAAAAAGATAATCTTACATACTTACATTCACAGAAGGGAATATTTTAAAATGTTTAAATTTATTCACATAAGGGGTTTTGATATTTCATATATAGATTTCTTACAAAAGGGTGTTATTAATTTCTAAAATCGACCTAAATTTTGTATAAAAGGATATAATGAATCTCAATAAGTAAGTGTATTACCTTTGTTTTTGAGGGTGTTATGCCAACTTTTCCAAGTTGCAATCTTATGGAGTCTAAGTAAACACACTTAGTTCAACTTGATAGTGTCAATATATACACGATGATTTGACTTGCATGTAAACATACATAGAGAGAGTAGCCAAGTGATTCGGCTTGCTTCTTGTTCCTCTTTGAAGGGAAAGAAACTAGAGAGAGTAGCCAAGTGATTCAGCTTGCTTCTTGTTCCTCTTTGAAGAGGAACTACATTTTTGTCATGGATGTGGAGGGAAAGAAACTAGACATCACTGAGACGGAGAGGGGACTTAGCTCGACCACAAAATCCAAACTAGAGTTTTCTCGGACACATGCGTTGTTCGAGAGCTAGTGGCAAGGACCATAGTCCCTTTACACATTGGCAAACATTACATTCTCAAGCCAAGAGGAAGGGCTTTCTTTCACACATGTTTGTTGGAAGTGCCCCTATAAGAAATCATGGACTTACCATGGAAGTTGAAAAGGTGTTGAATTAGTTGCCTAATCACAATTTTGTTACATCTAGTGCAATGATTTTGGCTTATATTTAGTAGGAAAAACTAGACAATAGTCTACAATTTTACTTCAAGCATGAGAAAGGCTACAATTAGATCAACAAAAATTTATTGAGCTCATTAACTCTTCTCTTCCATTACTTGCATTTTCTTGAGAACACAGTCATTAGAATGGCACATACAGACCTAGAGTTCGTATGAAAAGAGCACTTGAGATATCCCTTGCAATTGTGGGCCAATTAGACCAACAAGAAGGTAAGCATGATGTGTTATATTTTTTCTCAACTTTATTTATTAAAGGTAAGCACTTTCAAACATTGGATCACAATTCACAATGGGAAACTTATGGAATCACATAAGTGCAAGGGAAGATAATTTGTTCAAGGACATGAATGTATACCCCTATTAATTTCCCTGTAAGCTTAACAATCCAAGAGGGGATGGGGTACTAGCTTTTTGGGGTTTGGGGCGTGGGTGCGGGGGGAAAGGGCATTTGAATTTTGGGGTATAAGGTTTTGACTAAAGCATCTCAAGATTGTCAATGTCAAAGTAAAATTACACACACACACACACACACACACACACACACACACACACACACACACACACACACACACACACACACACACACACACACACACACACACACACACACACACACACACACACACACACACACACACACACACACACACACACACACACACACACACACACACACACACACACACACACACAGAGAGAGAGAGAGAGAGAGAGAGAGAGAGAGAGAGAGAGAGAGAGAGAGAGAGAGAGAGAGAGAGAGAGAGAGAGAGAGAGAGAGAGAGAGAGAGAGAGAGAGAGAGAGAGAGAGAGAGAGAGAGAGAGAGAGGGTGTGTATTTTAGCAGTGCATTTGTCCAAGAGAGCCAATGTAAGAGTCACAAAGAGTTTTCACAGGCAGGAATCATGGTGCAGCATCTCACCTGCCATCGATACCAAAACTATGCCATCAAGTCAATCAAATGAGCATTGTAAAAATTCCAAGAAGGAGGCATGCTCTTCAATATGCCAAGAAATGTGCATTTGGTCCCAAGTGTGCTTTAACTGGCAAGTGCATACATGGAGTTCCACATTTGCATCTTGTTGTATAGAGGCTCTTGTCTTAGTAAACATAGGAAGACAATTAATAGAGCTTATGGAGGTACACTTTCTGTAGAGACAGTTCAAGAGAGAATTATTTGTGCCTTTCTTATGGAGGAGCAAAAGATTGAGAAGAAGATTTTGAAGACACAAAAGTCAAAGAAGAAGTAGGCCAGCAAAGGCTCAATTGCGCATGTGATGGTAGATTGACTCAATTTTTGTAGTTGAATCGAACTTCCAAGCATCAACACGTATAGGCATAGCCCAAGTTCCTACTCTGATCGTGCCTCAATTGTGCATCATCAATCAAATGTAAGTTTTAATCTAAGAGCTCTCTTTTGTCTTCAAGTTTTGAACAAATGTGTTTGATGGCTATGAGAGGTTCACCATGGTGGATAACTTATGGAATCATGTAAGTGAAAGGAAAGAGAGTATTTTTGAAGATTTCATAAGTGTATATAGTAGGGATAGGCCCCCATTAATATTTTTCCAAACTATAGAAATAAGGGAGGGGGTGGGTATAAGCTTGGGAGGGGGGATCTAGGCTATGATGATGGGGGATATGGGGGCATCGTTGCATTAAATCCCCTCTCTCTCTCTCTCTCTCAACTCATAGTACATGTCTCAGTCTCTCTAGACTTTCTCTATCTTCCATGCATGTGTATTCATCTCTCTAGACTCTCCCTCCCTCTCTCGTTCTCTTTGCACACAACCCCTTCCACCTTTCACACCCCTTCTCCCCCAGGCAAGGGTTCCTCACCTCTCGATGCCAAACTTGCATCCCTCTCCCTCAATGAATATAGCAGTAATGGCAAAACCCCCTTCCCTTCCATGTACCCAGCCTTGCCATAGGCCAAGCTCTATGGCCACATCAGCGGGCACATCCGAAGGTGCAGTGGGTTGTCGCAATGTGTAGTCACATGGCAATTCATGCGAGATGGTGATGGGTCTGATGATGATGGCAGTGGCAAGAATGATTGGAAACCTAATGTTGGCATGGGTTTTAGAAGCCGAATCTTGATTATCAAAGGCCATTTGCATGCCAGGGTCGATGACAACAGACTGTAGATGAAGTACTTTGATGACCAATTGCGCATTGATTTTGGCTTAAGGAGTGTGGGTGCTCAAAAATGCCAATGTTGAGGGCTACCACTTCATGGCTAAGGTTCAAAATTGCAGCTTTGAGGACACATACATGGTGGAAGCTACTGAAGAGAACAAGAATAAGGTCTTTGGAAAATATTTTATGGGATGGGTGAAGCCTTACAACGTTTGGGACTACACACAGTTGCCAATATGGCCCAATTCTATGGCTAGCATGATGTTGGAGGTCATGGCTTCTACCTCTCTGTGTATTGCTTGTTTGGCAAAGGAGAGCTTTTATTTGTGTCCTTGAAATTACTTCTCTCAAATGGCTCTCCATTTTTCCAAAAAACTCTTATGGTTGGGTAATGTGTATTCTTACATAGTAACATGATAGCAGGTACTTCATGTGTGTAGCTCATGAAAATCAATGATTCTTTGCAGCCAGCTCTCAAGGACTTGGTACACATCTTGGTCATTGATATCCCTTCACTTATTCATTTACATGAAAGGTATCTTCTTTCCTTTATTATTCATTTGCATGACATTTTGTTCATCTAATGACCTAGCCACTTAGTCGTCAATATCATCACAATCACAACCTCCAAATGATGTACCACTTGTTGAGGATTGATATCTGTCACCACTTTTTTTTGTCATCACCATTGTTCAATTTAACATATATCCTCTATTAATGGTCATCAATGATCTATGGATTGTGGTATTTGCAATAGATTATGTAGGATGAATTATTATTCTCAAGTTGCCTAGGATGTTGAGGTCTGATGCAAGGCCTCGAGGGTTGATGTGCAATTACTAACTTGACAAAGAGGGAGTCTATGAAGTGGACAATAAGATCGATGTATGATAACCAGGAAATTAGTGCAAACATAGGCACAAAAATGTGCTCACATGGAAACAACTTTTTGTAAATTGATATTTTGCAAATGTACCCCTTTGTCAAAAATTTCAAATATGAAGCAATGTAAAATGTGCAGTCCAAAAGGCTCACATTAAAAAAATGTTGAAAGGAAAGGAAAGGTCAAACACCTTTTGTCTCATTCCAAAAATTGAAAGGTCCTTAGACCTTAGCCAATGTATGCAAATTTGAATTTCATAATTCAAGAAAGGAAAAGGAGGTGGTTGCAACTGTGGGATTTGGGGAGGTGGGAGATTGAGGTGATTACACCCTCTCTCTTCCTTTATCTTCTTCTCTCATGGTTCATTTCTTCCTCTCTCTCATTTTTGGCACAACACTTGCCTTCTTGTTCTTGTTTCCCTCTCTTGTGCTCCTTTGCAAGATCTCATGGAGAGTGAGGAAGAGGAAGAAGGTGAGGATGGAAGAATTGTCCAATTTCTTGTGTGCCTATCTCTTGTGTGTTTGGAGAGCATGGTTCTTGGTGAGAAGAAGGAGAGTTTTCTTGCAGGTTTTCATGGCCAACAATGTATTTGCAGCCTCTCTTGGCCGGTTCGTGGTTCTCATGGTGCTGTGGCAGGGTGCTCTTCATTTGGTGCACTGGTCGGGAAAGAGGTGGCTATGGAGCTTGCAAGAAACAAGGTATTTGAGGTTCACCTATGGAAGGTTTCAAACAATTTCTCTCTTCAACAACGTATGCTGATTTTTGGAAGAAAGAAAGAGAAGAAGATGATGGACAGCACTGCATCAACATTTTGGTTGCATCCTCAAAAAGGACAGATGGGCTGTCTAGATTAGAGAAGAAGAATGCTTATCAATGAGAAGATGGAGAAGAAGATGGTTGCTGTGTTGGTGTTTCTGCTACTCATTCCTTCCTATCCTCCACCAAAGGTCATTCTTTCTTCTACCCCCAACCTCCACTCCACCTCCTCCTACCTTTCCCCCCCCGTTGCCATCTTCTCCATCTTAATCTCTTTTTGCCCCCATTTCCCCCGGCTCCTTGTTGTTGCCCATCTCGACGATCTGCCTCTCGCTGCCTGGCTTCTTGGGGTCGCCATTGCCCCAAACTCCACCATTTTCCATCTTTCCCTCCTCCCCTTTCTCTCCCTGCTCCTCCATCTTTTTCATCTCCCTTGTCTCCCTCCTACCTGGCTACTCGATTGCCTCCATAGGCTTTGTCGCCGCCTTTGTCCTTGCCCAACTACCTCCACATACTCAGGCGATTAAAGTTATATGCAGGCGATTAAAGAAGAAAGAAGACCAGACGTAAAAGAAGAAGGCACCCTATCATCAGCACTGCGTATGATGAGAGTGAGATGAGCACTCCGTGAGACGAGCTCTCCCTAGCAGCTTAGTCATCATAGTAGTTGCAGTCGTCGGCTATACAGAGCAATGCTCCCAATCTGAAGACGGTGACATTTTTCAACAATAGAAAATTGCACAACGTCAATGATAGGCCCTATCATCAACGTGGCACAATCAGTCATTCGACCTTATCTTCTTTTAAAATTTTCAATTATCTTAAATTTTCAAACCTTCAAAATGACAATCTTAAATTCATTTTATGTGGTATCCCTTTTAATGATTACTCAGATGCATATATTTTCAATCCTCAAGTCATGCTTCCTTTCATCAAGGCTATCCTTCAAAACACCCAAGAACTTTATGTTTTGTTTTCCTTGTTACTTGTTTAATAAAGCTTACCTTTCCTTTTTCTTTCAAAACAAAAGGGTGGGAGAACTCCAATGTTTTATCCTTCGTAAGGGTATACTTAATGTTTATATCTTTGTCGGGTTTATTATTGTGCTTCACAGTGTGATTATCTTTCAACCTAACTTGAGTGTGATGTTGCTCTTGTGCACAAGTTGTTGAAGAGCCCTATCTTTCGAGTTTTGTTTGGAGTGTTTTATAACCTAGGCTCAACGTCCTAGTTGTGATTCTATTTTGTGTGTTATTTCCCTCCTTATCCAATGACAATTCAAAGACAATGAAGAAAAGAAATGAAGATTGAAGAAAGATGATGAAGATTTTTCCAAGAGAGCTGATTGTGGTTCTTCTTCAAGTTTGTTCGCGGGGACGCTTCATACTTAAGTGTGGGAGGGAATGATAACGAGGAAATTAGTGCAAACATAGGCACAAAAATGTGCTCACATGGAAACAACTTTTTGTAAATTGATATTTTGCAAATGTACCCCTTTGTCAAAAATTTCAAATATGAAGCAATGTAAAATGTGTAGTCCAAAAGGATAACATTAAAAAAATGTTGAAAGAAAAGGAAAGGTCAAACACCTTTTGTCTCATTCCAAAAATTGAAAGGTCCTTAGACCTTAGCCAATGTATACAAATTTGAATTTCATAATTCAAGAAAGGAAAAGGAGGTGGTTGCAGCCGTGGGATTTGGGGAGGTGGGAGATTGAGGTGGTTACACCCTCTCTCTTCCTTTATCTTCTTCTCTCACGGTTCATTTCTTCCTCTCTCTCATTTTTGGCACAACACTTGCCTTCTTGTTCTTGTTTCCCTCTCTTGTGCTCCTTTGCAAGATCTCATGGAGAGTGAGGAAGAGGAAGAGGGTGAGGATGGAAGAATTGTCCAATTTCTTGTGTGCCTATCTCTTGTGTGTTTGGAGAGCATGGTCCTTGGTGAGAAGAAGGAGAGTTTTCTTGCAGGTTTTCATGGCCAGCAATGTATTTGCAGCCTCTCTTGGCCGGTTCATGGTTCTCATGGTGCCGTGGCAGGGTGCTCTTCAATGTAGAAACAATTGATCTAATCAGCTAGTCTAATTAGGAGGGCAGGAGGTCATATGAGCTTTGCAACAAGGTGGCTAGCCATTAGATAGAAGGTGCATCCTAGGATTGTTATATTGTCAAGAGGAAGCAACAGATGTAGGCTACATCACAAAAATACAAAAAGAAAAAAGAGGACATGATTGGGGAACCAGGCCTTAATCACTAGTTCATGACCTAGTCAATATTGCATGGAGTAATGAAGACAAACATGCATTCAGTTCATAGTGTGATGAGTGAGGAGTAAATCAAGGCACATCATGACTACTTCGAGTATCAACACTTATGTGGGTAGCTTTGACTTGTTGACCCTACTACCAAGAAAGTTGGCATATGGAAAAAAAACACGAACGTGTTGCGTGCAGCCAAGCATCATCAAGAAGAAGAGCCCAATGCTTGGAAGCTTTGGCTCATGGTTAAAAAGGTGTAGTCAATAGTACTTGGGGGGGACGGGGGTTCTATCGGAAGGATTGAAGAGAGAAACTTATGGCTACATGGAGGCCTTTTGTGTGGTGCTTCAAAGTGGATGCTCATCAAGACATACATTATGCATAGATTGAAGAATCCCATAGTTTGTAGGATTTTTCTTCCATGTTGAGGTATGAAGTTAATATAGGAAAACTACAAATGAAAAACTTGAAGATATGCTTGGAATATGGAATCCAAGACAATCGTGTACACAACAATAAGTCATTGGCTATATGGGCATTGACATCAGATCTCTTTCTCCAATAGGAATTCCTTTGGAAGATTGCAAGTGAATGAGTGATTGAGGAGGGAGCCCAAGAATAAATAGGCAAAAAATATGCTTAAAATTGAATCAAGTTGACCAACCTCAAAATAGCCAAAGATAATAGTTGTTGGCGAGCTAGATAATGCGAGGCAGTTGAAATCAAAGGCAAACAGGTTGGCACCCCACTGACCAACACACAAAAAGAAATGCACAGCTCACAAATATACATACAGACTCACTCATGAGCTAACTAATCTCCTAATGTTCTCTCTTAGATCATGGGCAATCTAGTACTATACATTATACAATGATCATGACTCATCATACTACATATAACAAGCAGGATCAAAGTAGGACTATGTATATCCATGTAGTGAGTGGCTAGCCCACCACCAAGATGCCTTGAAGAGAACATGATGTTGATGCTAACCATTTCAGAACCTAAAAATAGTGAAGTATTGTATCAACTCTCTATGTCTGTCAACAATGCCTTGTAGTAGCATACATGATCATCTTGTCAACAGGGCCTCTCAACATATGTGACTATGGATTTCCCGCCTTCAACAAGATTGCCAAGGTGTACACTTAGGTGGGCTCAAACTAGGAGCCAATTCCACTCTTGGTCAAGAAATAGCCCATGGCAAACCTCGATGTTAATCCCAGCTCCAAAAGTTTGAAACTTGCTAGACCTCAGCTGATGTGAAGGAAGGGACATTCTTCTCTAGATCCTTTGCACCTCTATACCTCTATAGATGAGGCTCATTTATCCCATCTCACCACTCTCTCTAACACTCCAGAGTCGTGAGAGATGATTGCATCACTTGCACTAGAAGGTAGCTAAAGGGTCATTCATTAAACTTCGGAGGGAGCTTGTAGAGTACAATCCCCAGAAGATGTGCCTTTGGAAGAGCCGATTGTATATATCAAAGTTGATCCTATACCTATGTCAAATGAAGCAAGAAGGATTTAACAATATCTTTAGCATTGAACTTCATCTTTTGGAGCTATCCATAGATAGTCATTGCACCCATGCTTGATGTCTCTCATGCAACATCTAAAGCTTACCCCACACCTCTAAAGTGGTTTGACAGGAGGTAACTTTGACACTAGTGAGTTTAGCCACCTTTGTTCCAATTTGGAGAGTGGAGGTTCAAGGTCCTTTGATTGTATCTATCATCACTAAAACTACTAAAAATCTTTTATGAAACCTTAAGAGATAGTTTGTTATTAATCCTATGATAAAACTAGTATTTTGTATCTATTACATAAGGATCTATTAAATTCTTCTATTCAAAAAAGTAAACTTAGAGTAAGGGATTTATAAATTATGGTATAAAGTCACAATAGGGTCAAGATAATGTCACAAAAAAGGTTACATAGGGATATATAAAACATGCCATGAACGCACATTATATATAAGATTCATAGATAGTGACCCCCCCCCCCCCCCCCCCCCGCCCCCCGAGAGCAATATTAAATGAAGAACAGAAGGTGCAGAAGAAACTACTATAACAAGTCAACTTCAGAAATATCAGAGTATCAGAGCCATGGATAGGAGCTCAAGAAGTTGAGGTACTCTATAGAAGAGTATGTGCAAAACAATCATATGGCTATGGATGCCGCAGAAGATCATGCAACACATAGATCCACTATTACATGCCAAAATGCCTTCTGCCAAAGCTATAGACCTAGGCATTAGGATACTTGAAGATGTGGCTATTGGGGTACATCCTATCAAAGCTGTGGGGTGCATCTCATTGCATCTAGTGTGCCAGTGGAGCATCAACAATGAGTGCTCCACCTACCTCAACTAGAATTCTCCAACCTTAATGATGCCCTCGAGTTCCTCATTACCTACCTCAAAACTCCAACCTCCCCAATGCCATTTTTATCTATGAAGAACACCCGAAAAACCCAAGCAACACATTAGCAGAAGGAAGAATGAAAGAAAACAATGTGGAAGAAGATGAGAGATGATAAGGTGCCACCTGTATCACAAGGATAAACTCTTATCGTTAGTTTTTCATGAAAATGAATATTTTTGTGAGTAGACGTTCCCACATCATAAACAAGAGCCACAATGAATTCATATTTGAGCATATATGCTTAGAAACATGCAATTGTACTCACCCATGGTATGAAGGTACTCTACCTGAGCCCGCTTAGAGGCTCAAAATGAATGTATTTATATGCATGTGTATCTCGATAAAGTGTGTCCAAGACAAGGTTGCACAAGAATTCTCTTGTGTTGGGTTTTTTGCACGGGACTAAGATCTCAAAAAGAATTTGCGAGTGCATGGTGTGTGCACATGATTGTTGCACCTTGAGGTTTGTCATACCTTTCTTGAACATCGAGGATTGTTCAAAAAGGATGGGGTAGGCTCACCCGAGCAAGTAGTGCTCAAAGGAACATTGTACACGCACATAAAACATGCATATGGTGGACTAGATGTGTCTGGTCATGTAAACACTCCAATATAACATTGAGGGGGAGTGTTGAAAGGTAGCGATTGTGGTCATGCAATGCTACATTGGATGGGTGATAAGGTAAAGTAAACACCTCGCTTAAGAGGGGGTGTTGAGAATGTAAGCTTTGGTGTTTGCAGGTGTGTATATGTGAAAGCACTCTTATGTGCTTAAGATTGTATGGTGTATGAATATGGATGAGAGATGTGGACTAAAAGTATGCCACATAGAGCACCCATGTAAAGTGTGGGTTGTATAGTGTCACATGGGGACACACGTGGAAAGTGTGAGAGATCATTGATGGAGCATTTCCTCCTTTATATATGTAACTAGTTCATGCAATGAAAAACAAGAAGAGAGCATTTGAGTGTGCATATTGTGCGCCTTCTCTTCATAGCCATGGAGTTCCTTGTCTATTACAATCCACCATAATTATGTGTCAATCATGTTGTACACACCATGATCAACCCCACATTGGGATTCTTGACATTGTAAAGCTCCTAAAGAGCATGAGGATGACACCTAACTTGTCTAATCCTACTTGTACCAAAAAGAAATAAGAAAAGAAAGGAAACATAAAAGGAAAACAAAGAAAAAATAAGAAAAGAAAAAAGGATGAAAAAGGGAAAGAATAAACAAAGTCCATTATAACATCACAGTGCCACAACCACTACACCCAGGGGTTCTCAAGTTAGGTGTGTTTGGTGGCCACAGTCGACTATGCCTAACCCCCTAGCCCCTTTGTTCCCCACTTCACACTCAAGGCTCATCAAAGGGCAAGACACACCTAGGGAGGTCACACTCACCTATGGTTATAGACCTGCCTCCCTAAGCTATACCCACCACACGTCCCCTTTACACAAATTGGGTCCTCAAGTGTGGGACAACACTCCAGGCTTGCATGAAATTTACAACCCAACTCTTAGTTCCACTACTGGCATGGACACAATGCGTTGCTTGACAAGGTAGACAAACCCCCTAAGCAGTGCACCTTTTTTTCATTTTTAGGTAAATTCAACCAACTGCAATAACCCATTGACTTCAAAGGCCCTGTCACCCACTCAATCCACACTCGGCCTCCACAACCTTAGCCATTTTGATATGCTTCTTCTCCACATCCAATCCTTGCAAGGCCCCATCATTGACCTCCATGACAACCCTTCAACCATCTCTGAGCCCTCATCAACACGCCCACAAGTGCCATGGGACTAGCACTAGACTAGGAAGGGGTAAAGTTAACCCTAGTGCAAGAAAGGAAAAAAATAAAAAAGAAGAACACAAAATAAAATTTTAAGATATAGGGCAAAGTAGAAAAAGGTGGCCCGACAACATAAATAAGAGGGAAAAGGGCCAAAAGCACAAAGACATCTTAAAAAACCAAGGCAAGTGTAAAAATGGAAGAGGTACATTTAAAGTACAAAGGTGTCCCTAAATCTTGGTAAAAGAGTGACAGGCTCCCTCTTGTGCAATTTTTAAAGAGTAGATGGGCATGGGTGAAGCCACAATGTAAATAGAAGGGAATAAGAAAAGAGGACTTAGGCTGAATGGCTTGTCACGTAAAAAAGGGGTGAGTGCCCAAAAGGGATTAGAGCATGTATAAAAGCCAAAAAGTGAATAGAGAAGCTCATTCTTGTGTGTGGCCAAAAGTAGCTCTCTTCTTTTTCTTGCTCTTGCTTACTTGTGCTTATGAAAAGATGGGGGATCTAGAGCATAGTAGGAGCTATGGTGGATGGAAGATGAAGATTAAGCTCATGATGACATAGACAAAGACTTGACCTGTTACACAAGTGAATTAGGTTCCAAGATGGAAGCTTGGACTCATAAACACAATCTTGTGTATAAGATTGACAATGAACAAGACACTAACTATAAGAGGAAAGCATCATGATATTGCATTCATCATATATGAAAGTGACATCCAAGTACAATGCTATATAGAGATGAGTCTTCCTCTCGATGCATATGGGATTCTTGCAGAGCCTGCATGTCTTCAGCCCACCATCTGCTCTTACAAAGGGCCAACATGGATGTGATTGCAAATCTCAACACCCCTCCTCAATCACAACCATAAGTATAAAGTGTGTAGAGGCTTTAGTGAAAGCAACATCTGCAAAGTGTGGGCACACCATAAACATGGCAAAACACGAGAGGCTGTCGCAAAAAAGGCTAAGTGTGGGTACCACAAACATGGTGGGCATCCAGAGACTATAATAGGGGCCTCACAAAGTATTTAGAGGCTATAGTACAAGGCTACTTGAGAAGTTTACAAGCTTATGTCAGAAGCATTAGGGCTAGGCATTACAAGGCTAAAAAAGTCTAGTAAAAAATTGGGTCAAGGACCCGGTAGGCCCTTGCAGTTTTCAGTATTTCTTTTCACATAGATCTTCAATTTATTATAGGTCTTCTTGTTAGTGTAGTCCAGCTTGCTCTTTTTGATCTTGTACTTGTTCTTCACTTTTCTTGCAGCTTGAGTGTCTACTGCTTTGATCTTTTGGTCTTCTTCTTCTAGGTCCTCCTGGTCTTCTACTTCGTTGACTTTGCTTGCATTAGTTGCATTAGTTTTCATGTTCATATCCCCCTCAAGCAAAGGTATCATCTTTGAGGCAGTGGAAATGACCTCAAACTCTTGCACTATCTCCGAGATAGTAGGCATGTCTTCAAGTTCTTCAAATGAATACATTGATTACTCTTTGGTGTAGGTAGCTTCATGTCCTCTTGCAAGTGGATCACAAGAATCTTCTATGTATTGTAGATAAGCAACACAAGTCATGTTACTCTTCATGAAGTGTATCCACACAGAGATCTTCTTGTTTGTCATTGACATCAACATCAAGTAAGTGAGATCAAACCAATAATGAGTTGATTCTTGAATATGTCAAAGGACACAAGACAGTAATGTGAAGGCACACTGTAGTATCAAGAGATACTAGAGTTGAAGATGGTGATTCTTGATGTTGATCTTTTGCTTGATGAAGGTTTTAAATCTTGAAATATTCCAAGATCTCCCCTTCTCACTGATTTGATGGGAAATTAGTGGATTTGAGTGGCGGTAGCTTGGTCTAAGTGGCAAGAATGAGAGAATGAAGTAAACTTGAAGCTTTGGTGCTTGTGGCTATGGAAGTGAGCTATGGATGCTTGATCTTCAAGTCTTCCAAAAACACTTCCCCTCCTTCATTATTGGAGTGGTGAGTCTTGCTTGAAACTTTAGAAAATCAATGGATCAGAGTGGCCTTAGCTGGGTAGGAGAGAGAGAATAAAGATGAGATAAATTAGAAGCTTGAAGTTGAAAAGCTATGGCTTCCCATCTTAGGGTTTACTACAAGCGACTGGTTTTTAGCTTTGTGTGAGCTGTAGGTTGAATCATTTTCAAAACTTTTTATATGGGAAGAAAGCTTGTAACATGGGCTTCCAAATCCCAATCCCTATGATCCTGGGAAAAATCGTGGCACACAGTGCGCCAGCAGTACGAACAACAACAGGCGCAATTTTGAATAGAGCATTGACTTTTGTCAATATTGAAGCATATGGTGGCCAATGTTGCACTCTAAGATGCCAGGGAGGGGTGCCCTAAGTAGAGAAGGATGTCTACAGAAGGAATCGTGAGATGATATGGCTTGTAGAGTAAGATATAGAAGCTCCAAGTGTTGTAGGTCCTATTTAGCTATGGCTGCTAAACAGTGACTACGGGGTTCAAGTGAGGAATTGGAATCATACACTCACACTGAGATGGACTGAGATGAAGAGGAGCTAAGAGGAGTGAAAGGAGAATTGGGCCATGCTCAACTGAGCTCTGATACCATGTGAAAAGGTGCAGGATCTAGAGCATGGCAAGAGCTATGGTGGATGGAAGATAAAGATTAAGCTCATGATGACATAAACAAAGACTTGACTTGTTACACAAGTGAATTAGGTTCCAAAATGGAAGCTTGGACTCATAAACACAATCTTGTGTATAAGATTGACAATGTTATATAGAGATGGGCAGGTGCGAATATTCCTCTCTATGCATATGGGATTCCTATAGCTTGAATGTCTTTAGCTCGTCTGCTCTTACAAAGGGGTAGCATGGATGTGATTGCAAATCTCAACAGTGCTTGTGCTTGAGAGATGGAGTATGAGGGAGTGAGTGTGTGAGGGTGAGGGACCGTGGTGGAGAAACTCTCCATCTTCTCCTCTCTTCTTCTCTCCCTTATCTTGCCTCATGTGTGAGACTATGGAGCATGGAGCTTGCTTGAGGATTGAGCTTGCTTGAAGCTTGCACTTGGATCGTGGAGCTACTGGAGTGCTTGAAGAAGGAGGCAACTCGATCAGGCATGAAGGTAAGCTCACTACACTCGTAGGTATGAGAGCATGCACGGCTATGTGAGAGGTAGCCATTGCACTTGGCTTGAAGTGCTTGAACAATAAGTGGTCCGTGGGTCTTAGCGATCGAGTGTGAGCTTCCACACATAAGTTATAACTTTGTTGAATTACCATGGCATCTCCCGGACTACCACACTTGGAAAGTCAAACTTCTCCTAATAAATCTATAGAAACCTAGATATATTCCTTCCATTAAATCACTTCATTTCTATAATAATATCCTATAGAGTCCTAGACATGGCTTCCTCATGCTTTATGTATTCATAAGTCCGTATAAGGCACAGATCTCATGAGTCATATAAATATTTGTAGCATTGAAGTTCCTGTTGAAGACATTTTCTCTATCATCTTTCTTGTTTCTAACAGGTTCCGTTTCATGATCCGTACCTCCCATCTTGTTGAATAATGATGTGGTTTTCATGTTGGGCTTGCCAAATATTGATGGGGGTATGTGTCAAGCCATTAATGATAGGGGTTCAAAACAATTGACAAGATGGAGGGAAGAATCAAGAGAATTAAAAAAAAAACTTTGTATACTACTATGTAAAAGACTTTGTACACTATAGACACTCTCTTGAATTACAAACACTCTTTTGATAGAAGCCATAAATCATGTATCAAAGCCATGAGGAGTACAACCAGTCTTGAGTTTTTCTACAGCTTGATTTTGCTCTACCTTTTACATACAAATCTAGAATATAGACATTTGAGTACTCAAATTGACTAGAATAGACCTAATCTACAAGCTAACGTGGGTAGAATCACAAAAATTATCTCAAAATATTAAAAAAAAACTTTTCATAAAACACATTGGTTTTTGTATTTTTGGGTTTGATGCTTGGAGGTCTTTTTATGCACTCAAAATTGACATTAACTTAATAGAACTGAATAATGAATATATAAACTATTTCAAAGACCAATTTTGAACCTAGAAAACCTGTCAAAATCATGAGTAAGGATCCCATAGGCATATATCTGGAATATGTATACGGATGTCTTTTTCTTGTTTTTCCTTCCTTCTTGAATGTATAACCATGAAAACACTATTAAGTTTTCTCATCTCTAACGTTAAGTATACCTATGTTTGACAATGAGTAAATATAAAATTTTGATAAGTATTCACATTTTATCAATATAATTACTTGTCTAATATTTTTTGCACATTAATTAACTTGTTTGTGAAACACACATTGTTCTTATTGAAGTGAACTATATACACATATTATTTATTGAAGTAGACCAAGTAATGGATATATTACATCCTCTTGCCTTTGAGAAATCAAGATGTTCTCATCTTGAGAGGAACTTCGAATATTCTTTCACAAGGATTGCCTCATCAATCCTAGTGGCATCCTCTTCAGGATAATCCTTCCATTGTACAAGTTTTTCCCTTGTATCTAGGACTTTCTCAAGTTGCATTTTCATAATTAGTCAGGCAAGCATGACAATATGTTCATCATCCAAGTATGTGTTTAGGGTTAGATACATAAGGCTTGACTAGGCTTATATAAAACACATAATGGATTTTGAGTTGGATGGAAGTTTAGGCTTGTAACTTCTTTTAGCATTACTTTGATTACTTCATAAGGTCCTCAATATTTTGGACTAAGTTTTTTGTATTTTCCTAAGGTTGGCGAGCTCTTTTTGGGTTTCACCCTTAGGAAAACCATGTTAGCTTCCTTAAACGTTTGTATGGACCTTTCAAGATCTACATTAAATTTTTGCCAATCTTGGGTAGCTTTGATGTTGTGTTCAATATCTTGAATTTGAGAGTCCATTTCTTCAAGGATAGCCTTGGATGCTTCTACCTTAAGAGTGATGTCCGAAAAGTTAAAGGATGTGTAGTATTCTTATCAATACAAGGCTTGAAATGGGGACATCTTGATTGTTTATTAATAAGTAGCATTGCAGGAAAATTCCACAAGCGGTAGATGCTCAATCCATTGACTTAGTTTTTTGCCACAAGAAGGTTTTAAGGTGTCTTCTCAATAGTTTGATTTACTCCCTCAATTTTTGCCATTTGTTTGTGGATGGTAGGCAATACATTAAGCTACAATTGAGTCCCAATGGCCTAAAATAAGTAGGTCCAAAATTTTGAGGTGAACTTAGAATCCCTATCATTGACTATGCTTCTTGGTAGTCCATGTGACTAGAATATTTTCTTGATGAAAACTTAGGTAATATTAAATGAATTGTATGTAGTCTTAACCAAAATCAAGTATGCAAATTTACTCAATCTATCCACCACTACCATGATAGACTCATATCCACAAATAGAAGTAGGCAATCCAACTACAAAGTTTGTTTGAATCCCATTTGATTTGTGGAATCTCCAAGAATTGTAATTTCCTAGGCATTTTGATTCTTTTGGCCTTAGCCATTTGACAAGTTAGACATTGAAATATATATTGCAAAATCTCTCTTTCCAATCCTAGCTAGTGATAGCTTTTACAAATTGCATTTAGAGTCTTGGTATAACTTGGATGTCCTAGTAATTGGGATATCATGAGCCTCCCATAAGATTTTGGCTTTCATCTCTTGTCCTTTTGGGACATTAAGGAGAACTTGGTAGTATACACACCTATTGGTTACATGGTAATCATTTATCTTGACTCCTTCCTTGTCGGAACTTCCACCTTGAAGTAGCTTGGCCAAAAGAATTTCATGTTCCTTGTCCTGAGAAATGGCCTAATATACAAGCTCGATATTTTGACACAATTCTTACATTATTTTTTAGGAATGCTTTTTAGCTTAATGCATTTTCCATTGCATTATCCTTGCTTGGATGATATTTGATCTCAAAATCAAACTCTTGTAGTGTTTCTATCCACCTTCTTTGCCTCATGTTTAGGTTAGCTTGGGTGAAAATATTCTTAAGACTCATGTTTTGTCATCAAAGTGAACTTTCTTCCTAGTAGATAGTGTCCCCATAGTCTTAAGACATGGATCACTATGAGTAACTCAAGGTCATGAGTAACATATTTGAGTCATAAAGCTGTAAATTCCTTGGAAGTGTAGGCTACAAGTCTGCCTTCTTGTACTAGTACTTCAATTGCTAGCCCTCTTACATCAGTGGATTACTTCAAATTCTTAGGTGAAGTAAATAAGTTTTAGTGATGGGGCAATAGTGATAGCTTCCTTGAGTTTATTGAAGCTCTCTTGATGTTCACTTACCCATATGATGAGACAATATTTTTCTTCAAACAATTAGTCAAGTATATTGTTATGAGGGAATAGTCCTTGATGAAGATTGGATATCACGCTCTCAGTCCCAAGAACCCTTGGATTTCCTTAGCTAACTTAGGTATTGGCCAATCTAGGATGCCTTTCATCTTTTCCTTTTCATGCTCTAGTGAGATTCCATTGGCGAAGACAATGTATCCTAGGTATTCAATTTCATCAATGAAGAATATACATTTTCTTTTCTTAGCACAGAGTAAATTTTCATGGAGGGTTTGTAATGTAATCATTAGATGATTTTCATGGTCATTAAGTACTTTGGAGTATACCAATACATAATCAAAGAATAACATCACAAAATCATCTAGGTACGGTTGAATATATCTTGCATCAATGGGTTGAATGTTGTTGGAGTATTAGTCAATCAAAATGGCATGGCCACAAATTTATAATGACCATATCTAGTGCTAAAAGCAATCTTTGGGATATCTTGTTCCTTCTTTTGGATTTTCTAATATCTAAACCTCAAATCTATATTTAGAAAGACCTTTAGCTCATCTAGCCTAGGTATAGGATACTTGTTTTTGACTGTTACCTGATTTCATCCTCTAGAATCAATGCAATCTGAGAGATCCATCTTTCTTGTTTTGGAAAAGAACATGTGCAACCAATGATGAGTTACTTGGATGGGTAAATTATTGCTCAATAAATTTTCTTAGTTATCCTTTAGTCTCAATGGATTTATGTATAGATAATTTATATGGTTGCTTGGATACTGGTTTAGCTCTAAGAATCGGTTCTATCTTATGGTTAAATTCTCTATTTGGAGGTAGATGAGTTAGATCCTATGGAAAGGCATATTCCAAGTCATTGTTCCAAGAAGATAATGTGCTTTCTTTAAACTTTTTAACCCTATTTCACCACATTATATAGTTAAGTTGCTTTTTTCTCAATCCTTCGTGGAGGCAACTTGCCTTACTACCTATTTGACTCTAGTTCTCTCAACTTTTCCATATGTCTTCACAATGTTCCTCTTTGACACAAAAAAATTGAGCTTTATTCTTCTTAAGCCATATTCTATCTCTAAGATACATTCATAACATCCCAAAGGTTGAATTCATAACTTGATAAGAATAAAGATATCTATTGATTTTAAGGTTTTTTCATCTTTTTTTTTCTTTTGGAAAAGAAAGGGAAGAAGGGGTCTCTTACGGCCCCCCAAGAGGGTGCTTTAGCCCTTAGCCTTATATTAAGTCCTCATTTTTTCTTTTTATTATTTTATTTTACTTTTTCTTCTATTTTTTCACACACACACACACACATACACACACAAAATTTCAAGGCTAAAATTTTGTAAAAATTTACTTTAAAAGTAATCCTAAATTAGTATAATTCTCGTAATATATTAAGAACTTGAGGGGTATTACAAAATTTATCAAAAATTTAAGAATGATCATTCAAAAAAATCAACAATAAATTAAAGTAATTTAAAAGTATTATTAATGAATTGAAATAACTTTAAAATTGAAATACTAATTTAAAATATTAATAATACATTTTAAAGGTTAATAATAAATCATCATAATTTCAAAATAATCAAAATAAATCTAAGAAAAATTATGATAAATAGAGATGATTCAATTTAATTTGAAAATTTCATAACGATGTTATCATAAAATTATTTTTAGCCAATTATAGTAAAAAAGGTTGCTTTAGTTTAATGAATATGTTTCTAGGTTTTGGGAGTTGAGCTGTGTAGTGTATAAAATCCTTAGCAACCAAACATGCCTTGTATGCTAGCGTAGGATGACCAAGGGCGTTCTTCGACTTATGCATCCACTTGCATGGCTATGCATGCTCTGCAGCACTAATTTGGAGATATCTCTTTGTGCGTTGTTTGGATGAAAAAACGTCCAACACAAAAGTTGTAGATCTCACTGTTTTCGATAACCCTCGCGGCTTGTTTTTAGAGATGATTTTTCTATTATGAGATAATTTTAAAATGGATTTTCCAAAAAATTTCTTTTTAAACTGTACTCTTAACTTGTGGTCCATGCAACCACCTTGAGTCATAGATAAGGAGAGTTCATTAGATTGTTTTGGGCCTCAACCTTACGATTAAATTCCACACAAAAGCTTGTGTCATTTTAGACCTTAGAAAGAGAAAATAACTTCTCTCCTCACTTCCAAAGGATCACATCTCTCGTCTTTCTTAGTGAGTGAATTCCCTCTCTCGTCTTTCTTAATGAAAGCAAAGACCTTAAACCTTGACTTGTAGGGGAGAGGATGACCCCAAATGAATGCAATGTTCATTACACACAAGCAAACATTCCAAGGCATACTTGGATGCACACATAAATACATATACACAATGCTAATGCACTTCCTCTTCTTAGAACTCAATCCATCTTCATTTATGTGTAACTCCTTAGTTCTTGTGTACACTCTTATACTTGGCAGACACTTCTTTCCCCCTTCATAACTTGTACTGCATGTACCAGATATCCCCGTCACAGTGCTTTGATCACCCCATCAAGTGATGCAGTAGGAATATTGGTCTCTAAATGGTCTCATGGCCATGGTAGATCATCACCAACACTTAAAGAAAAGTGAGTCATTAATTTATTGACATGAATTTATTAAATAGAGAATGTGTAATAAGCAATCAATTTAGTGACATCCCTCTGGCTTCTAAATAGTTGACCTCAATTGTAGAGGGGATACATAGTCCTTTAGAAGATCTGGAAAGTTTTGTAGTTCTCTCTCAGTCATAAATTGAGCGTCCAATGGGGGATAATTCTTAAACTTAATCAGATACTTCCGTAATACCTTACCTAACCTTAGAGTATTGTCCTCATGGTGTAAAATTCTTTCAGGTACAAGGAACTCTTCTATTTCTTCTATGTTAGGTAAATCTTCCTTGATTGGTTTCATTAGAGGTTTTCCAATATAGGGACATAGCAAACTTACATGGAAAGCATTATGAATGTTCCAATGAATTGGTAGATCCAAACAAAAAGTCACATCATTTATCTTGTCTGTGATCTTGAAAGGGCCATAATAGCGATTAGAAAGCTTAACCACTTTACCCTTTTGACCTTTCTGCTTCTTCAAGCGAGCCTTCTCAAACTTAAGAAGAACATATTGTCCCAACTTGAGATCTAACTTACAACGATGCTTATCTACTTCGCATTTATGCTTCTCTTGTGTCCTTTGGATGGTAGCTTTTACTTGAGTGAAAGTTGTATCAATGTCTCTAACAAACTCATCTGCTGCAAAGATCTTATCCTTCGTAAGAAGAGTGGGTGGTAAATGATTTCAAAGGGTGCCTTACCAGTACTAGAGTGCACCGTATTATTATATGCAAACTCTACTAAAGGCAAATACTTTTCCCATTCTCTTTGATTATCAGAGACATGATTTCAAAAGGTCCAAAATAGTAGAATTAGCACTTCACTCTACCCATCCATTTGAGGATGATAAGAGGATGAAAACTTTAACTTTGTCCCGAGGTTCTTGAAGAGAGGTTGCCAAAAGAGGCTGGTCATGCGGGGATCTCGATCACTTATAATGGACTTAGGCATGCTATGATGCTTGAAAATATGAGCAATGAATAAATTATCCATATGATCAGCTTTGATTGTCTTTCACACAAGTATAAAGTGAGCTTGTGTGCTTGTGTGCGAGGAAGCTCCATGATAAAGTCCATGGCTATATTTTTCCAAGGCTCATTGGGAATAGGTAATTGCTTCAGTAGACCAGGTGGTTTATACCTGTCATACTTTACTTTTTGGCATATCTTGCAATCAGGGACATATCTTTCAATGTCAGCTCTAAGAGTGGGCCAAAAGAAATATCTTTCCAATGCTTGAGTAGTGGGTAGAATACCCCTATGTCCAACATATGGAGATGCATGTGCTTCATCCATTACTTGAGTTAAGCTGATCCCATATGGTTGAGAAGTCGGAATCAGTTGCATACATTTTGGGTAAATCCATGAACTCATTATAGTAAACAGTTGTGATTGCATTCACTCGAGGTCACCGTGATAGAGCATCTGCTACCATTCTTAGTTCCAGATGTGTGAAGGATTTGAAAATGAAACATAGATAAGAAATTTTCCCAACGCATCTGTTTCTCTGAGAGCTTCTTCTGAGTGAAGAAGTATCTTAGACTTCGGTGATGTGTTTTAATAACAAAATTTGCACCAAGTAAATAATGTTTCTATACTTGAAGAGCATGTACCACTGCCATAAGCTCTTTCCCATATACTGGAGCATGTAGCTCATGGCTGTTGAGGCGTTGGCTCTCAAATGCTACTGCATGATGCTCTTGGTTAAGCATAGCTCCAATGAAATCCCCAAAAGCATCGCAGTGAAGTTCAAAAGGTTTTTCAAGATCCAGAACTATGAGAACTGGTTCTTGAGTCACAAGAAACTTAATTCTTTCAAAGGCTTGTAGTTGCCTTGATCCCCAGCAAAAAGGCATTCACTTCTTAGTAAGGTCATATAGAGGAGATGCAACATACGCAAAACCTCGTATGAACCTCCTATAGTATGAACATAGGCCCAAAAAACTTCTAACGTCATGTACAGAAGTAGGTGCAGGCCATTCAAAACAACAATGACTCGAATCTTCTCCGGATCCATTCTCACCAAAGTGTGAGAAACAATATGGCCTAAGTAATGAATTTTCGAAATGAAAAATTCACTCTTCTTAGCATTGACATGTAGTCTATGCTTGCGAAGCTCTTGAAAAAAAATAGATATATGTTTTCTATGCTCTTCTTTAGACCGTGAAAATATTAGAATGTCATCAAAGAAGACACCCATGAACTTTGAGTGAGGTCTAAAAATTCTCTCCATCATTCGATTGAATGTGACGGGTGCATTAGTCAAACCAAATGCCACGACTAAGAACTCGTATAGTCCAAATGTCATACGAAAAGCTGTCTTATGAACATCTTTAGGTGCTATCCATATTTGGTGATAACCGCTCTTGAGATCAATGTGACTAAAGATACTAGCCTCTTGCAACTTATCCAAGATATCATCTATAGTTGGGATAGGAAAAATATTCTTGATTGTGATCTTGTTCAGAGGTCTATAGTCTATGCACATACGGAAAGAACTGTCTTTCTTTTGAACAAGTAAAACTGGGGAGTAGTATGGAGAAGAGCTAGGTTGAACTAACCCTTTTTCCAACAATTCATTTACTTGTGTTAGGATCTTCTCTTGTTGCTGACTTGCACTTACTCGGTAAGGTAGTTGGTTAGGTGGTGAACTGCCTGGGATAAGATCAATTGTGTGATCTTGTGGGCACTTAGGAGGTAACTCTCCTAGATGTGAATCACTAAAACAATCTTCATATTGTTTAACAAAATCATGTCTAGCTTGATCAATTAAAGAGAGGGGTTCTTTTAAAGTCTGAGACTTGGAAGCATTAGTTGGTATTGTGTGTTCATTAGAGGCACCAAGTGCCCTTGAATCATTAGTTTCTTTTGACTCTCTCACAAAAATCATGTATGCAGAAATAGCTTTCTTCATTTCTTTAGAAATGCTAACATGACTAACCATTGGCACAGGCCAATCTCCAGCATCAACAATGCATACTATGTTCCGACCCTTGAATTGAAATGCAAGGGTCTTCTTAACAAAATCGGGAAGAGGTCTAAACTTGTAATGCCAAGGCATGCCTAAGATAACATTAGAGCTACCTATGGGTGCAAGTAGAAAAGATTCTCGATCGCGGTAATCCCAATTCTGAGATTCAACTTCTCTTGAATAGGACTAGAATTGATTGTAAGTCCTTCAAATGCCAAACCTGATCCAACTGGTGTTCCCAATCAATCTGGTGGAATTTGTAGCCTTTCAACAGTATTTGCTGACACAAATTATTTGTGGACCCTGGATCAAAGAGTATAAAAACTCGTTGATTGTTTAGTGTCCCCCAACCCTTTAAGAGTGGTCTTTTCTTCTCATTTGAATGAGTGTTAGCTTGCACATCCATAACAAAATTTGAGGATGGTGGAGGAGGATCTTTAACCACATTTGCTTCCTTCCTTTTGTGAGGACAATTAGGCTTCATATGCCTTAACTCACCACAAAGAAAGCACCTTCCTTTCTCTTTGTACTTTTGTATCTCAAAGGGTGAGAGATACTTGCACTTCTTCTTGTTACCCTCTGGCTTTGAATATTGGTCACGGTAAATGTAGGTCTTCTTTGATTAGTCATGTCTCTTAGTTGATCATAGAGTTGCTCTTGTCTAGCTCTATAAGAACTCATCTCCAACTTTTGGGATGTACCAGGTGTATGCAAACTTTCAGCTATGATAGCAGAATCCATCATGCAAGATAAGGTTTCATGTGGATACACCTTCATGGTTCTGTGTCAATGAGGGAGTAGGCCATCTTCAAACTTCCTTTTCTTCTCTTCATCACTGATCTCCATGAAAGGAGTAACCTTGAGAAGAGTAGACCAAAACTTGTCCACATAACTAGTAACCTTTTCATGCTCTTTTTGACCTAGCCAATCCCACTGCTTCTTGACATCATTGTCAAAATCAGGAGGCAAGAACTGAGCATAAAACTTCTTTTTGAACTTTTTCCAAGTCGTAGGTTTCCTTCCCTCCAAAATGAGAGTCAACCACCAATTGCTAGCTGTGTCTTTCAAGTGCATGCCTACATGCCTTAGCTTGAAATTTTATGATAATTACCATAAGAAAAAGCAACTTCAAATTGCCTGACAAAGGCTAACGCCTCAGTAGGATCTCTATTACCGGAGCAAGAGTCAACCTTTATGTCCTTATCCCCAGACTTGAAAGTCTTAGTCTTCTTAAGCTTGCTCCTCTTATGGTCCCTCTTTGTCTATTTGCAGATTGCACGAGACTTAGAACCAAGAGAGGAGAAACTAGAAGAAGAGGAGGAGAAGGAGGAACTTGAGTAATCAGGGCAATAGCTGGTTGCTGAGGGAGATGACTCCCTCCTTATTTGCCTCACTTGAGTGACGCAAATAAGGAGAGAGATGACTCCCTCCTTATTTGCCTCACTTGAGGTAAGGTCTTTTTACTCTTCTTGACCCGAGAATCCTTCTTCCTTCTAGGAAGCTTCTCAGCAATTGAATGCTTTGCATCTTCACCATTAATTGGTGCAATGGTGTTTCCTCCAGTATCACCATCTTTTGGAGGATTCGGCCCTTCATAAGTAGCTTCTTCCCTTTCCCTTAAGCTGTCAATCAATTGACGTACTTCGGGAATCTCCAACAAGCTATGATACTCTGTCAATTGAGCCTATAATTGCTCGCTTATAGATGCTTCATCAGTTGCCATCTTTACCTTCTTCTTGCAAGGATCGCCTTTACTTTGAGAAAAGCAAAGAGACTTGCTTTGATACCACTGTTATAAGATCTGAGATACATGCTCGACTTTCTTATATACTTAAAATATATATAGCAATACAATATTAGTGAGTTTGGGATCTCCCAATTTCCATTTTTTGAATACTAAAAAGGTGCACCTGGATAACATACCCATAAGTTTCTCAAAACCATATGCTATGACCTATCATTGGAAAGCACTTGAAAAATGGAATTTATTGAGCTATAGAGTGCTCGATTTGGAGTTACAGTGTTCAAGTTATGACAAATCCAAAGACGTGACCATGTGTCCCAAACTTATGGGAAATTCCCATATTTTCCAATATGGTGTTTGACAAATATTATGTTGGCACAAAGGGAGCATAAGAGAGAAAATAAATATGTAGAGAGAGAGGTAGAGAAATTGGCAACACACTAGGGACTAGAAGATGGGCCAGTCCCCCCCCCCCCCCTTGTGGAGTTATATTATTGACATGGAGCAAGCTTCTCTGTTACACATAACCAGTTCTTACTTGTAGATCTTGGAAACAAGATCACGGTTCCTTGCACGGTATACAACCGGCTAACACTTGCACAACTTGGAAATTGGCACCTTTTGATCCTTCTTGAGTCTCCTTCTCTCCTACACAATATATGTAGGGCTTTCCTCTTGGCGCTTGATTTTAGTAGAGCTTCCGTAGCAGTTGCACCTTCTCTTCTTCTCTTGGAACTTGATTTTAGCAAAGCTTCTACAGCACTTGATTTCAGCAGGGCTTCCACAGCACTTGCACATTCTCTTCTCCTCTTGGATACATGCAAAGTGACGCTTCCTTCACCTCTCCCTTACACCCAAGGAGAGCCTCCTCTTTTATAGGCTTTCAAGAGCTTCTCTTCTTGGAGAGAGAGTTGAGTTGATATTTATGCAAGATGTGGTTGTTTCACTCTGCAACACTAATTTCGAGATATCTCTTTGTGTGTTGTTTGGATGAAAAAACGTCCAACACAAAAGTTGTAGATCTCACTGTTTTCGATAACCCTCGCGGCTCGTTTTTAGAGATGATTTTTCTATTATGAGATAATTTAAAAATGGATTTTCCAAAAAATTTCTTTTTAAATTGTACTCTTAACTTGTAGTCCATGCAACCACCTTGAGTCATAGATAAGGAGAGTTCATTAGATTATTTTGGGCAACCTGAAGATTAAATTCCACACAAAAGCTTGTGTCATTTTAGACCTTAGAAAGAGAAAATCACTTCTCTCCTCACTTCCAAAGGATCACATCTCTCGTCTTTCTTAGTGAGTGAATTCCCTCTCTCGTATTTCTTAATGAAAGAAAAGACCTTAAACCTTGACTTGTAGGGGAGAGGATGACCCCAAATGAATGCAATGCTCATTACACACAAGCAAACATTCCAAGGCATACTTGGATGCACACATAAATACATATACACAATGCTAATGCACTTCCTCTTCTTAGAACTCAATCCATCTTCATTTATGTGTAACTCCTTAGTTCTTGTGTACACTCTTATACTTGGCAGACACTTCTTTCCCCCTTCATAACTTGTACTGCCTGTACCAGATATCCCCATCACAGTGCTTTGATCACCCCATTGAGTGATGCAATAGGAATACTGGTCTCTAAATGGTCTCATGGCCATGGTAGATCATCATCAACACTTAAAGAAAAGTGAGTCATTAATTTATTGACATGAATTTATTAAATAGAGAATGCGTAATAAGCAATCAATTTAGTGACAATAGCAGGCTATCTAACTAGGGCTAACACTAAGGGATATTTAGAATCTCGTTTGGGCCATTTAGTTTTGGAGAGAGAACGACTCTCAACCAATACAAAGAAAGCTACTATTATGATAAAAATGGGATTTTTTATTTTTTAAATGTCCTATCTCATTCATAAAAATCCCAACCTAAAGAATTTTCAGGTATTTTTGATGATAAATTCATTGAGGGATAGAAAGAATGAGGCTCACAAACAATTTAAGAGGCTAGATAGTTTTTTTCTCAATCTCATGCACCCTTGCATTCTTTCTATTGTTTTCTTGAAATTCTTGATTATGACACCAAAATACACTCCTCCATTGTAGTATCCCTATCTTTTTATTGAAACCCTCAAGTATTTAACAAACTATCTCTCATCACAAAACATGTGATTCACTATTCTCATCACTCCTACTTTTCATTCAATGTCTTCTTTTGCTTTGTGTTCTATTTCAATAGAAACTATACATTTTGACATCTCTCATCTTCTATCAATAACTTAAATGTAGATCACCAAAGGTGGGTTCCATGAGGGGGGAACTTGAGCTAGTAGAATGTGAGAAGGGGCCCTAGAGATTGTTGGAGGGCCCCCCTCCACATTCTACTACTGGCCCAAGTTTCTCTCATATTGTGCTAGATTAGGATGGGTAGAATGTGAAGAGCGGCCCTAGGGATTGTTGAAGGGTTCTCCCTCACATTCTATTAGCCCAAGATCATCTCATATTGTGCTAGATTAGGATGGGCACAATATAAGGGGGGACTTCTTGTTGTGTTTGAAAAATCCTTATTACATTGTGTCAATCATCACCACTCCACTTCTTCATAAATTAGTCTCCTAATGTTTATTTTGAGTATTTTCTTGCACCCCATGGTGTTTTTGAGCCATTCCAGATTAAAAAATCAACTAATAGTCCAAAATTCTAGCATCCCATGGGGTTCTTGAGCCATTCTAGATACAAAAATCAATTAATAGTCCAAAATCAATATTTTTTGGGGGGCCCTTCCATTGTGTGGATCCTCACAAGGTCCTTTCTCATTTCTTTATATCATGGCCTCCAAATCTCTATTTTGAGCATTTTTCAACCCCAGTTGAGGGTTTTGGGCTGTTCTAGATATGATAGCACCATTGATTTTGCATAATTGGACACCAAGAGGACAGTAAGAGGTGAGGGGGACTCCCACTAATTTGGAGAGGGGGGGGGGTTCCATCCCATGGTGCAAGTCTTCTCATTTGTCTTTTGCATTTCTTTATATGTTGGTCTCCTAGTGTATATTTTGAGTGTTTTTTGATCCTAGATGGGATTTTGGATACTCCAAATGCAATAACACCATCCATTTTACCCAATTTACCACCCAAAATATCAATCCATGAAGATGGCCACAATGTGAGTGGGTCTCTCACTAATTTTAGTGGGCGGAGGGCTCGATGTTGTATGGGACCTCCAGGATGTCTTTTTCATTTGTTCATATCTTGGTCTCCTAGTGTCCATTTTGGGATTTTTTTGCATCCAATGGAGCTCTCTAGCTATCATCACCACTCCACTTCTTCATAAATCGGTCTCTTGATAATAATTTGTAGTTTTTTTTTTGCAGCCCATGGGCCATCCTCGTATACTATAAGTCCTGTTGGAGGCCTTTTTCATTTCTAATATCTTGGCTTCTTGGTGTCCATTTTGAGCAATTTTCAATCCCAAACATGAGTTTTGGGTTGTTCTAAATGCAATGTTACCATGAGTTTGCCCAATTCTCTACCCAAAATATTGAGCTTGGGAGGACCTACACAATTCGAGGGGATCTAATTTAGTGGGGGGCCCCTCGTATTGTGTAGATCCTCCTAGGTATCTTTTTCATTTCTTCATATCTTGGTCTCCTATTGTCCATTTTGAGCTTTTTTTGATTCCAAATGGGGGTTTTGTACCATCCTAAACACAATGTCCACATACAATGTGAATCCAATAGGATTAGCATAACACAATGGCCTCCCTACCAAAGGGGGGGCCCTCATATTGTGTGGGTCCTCTCAAACGTCTTTTCTATTTCTTCATATCTTAGTCTCCTAGTGTCATTTTGAGTTTTTTTTTTGTAGCCCATGTGACTTTTGAGCCATCATCACTACTCCACCTTCATGAATTGGTCTCCTAATGTTCATTTTGAGTGCATTCAAAATGACCCAAACCCTTAGTCTAGGGTTGATAAATGGACAATTTTTTTTTTTTGGGGGGGGGGGGGGGGGCAGCTTTTGTGTGTGGGTCCTTCCAAGTGCCTTTTTCATTTCTTCATATCTTGGCCTTGTGGTGTCCATTTTGAGTGTTTTCCAAACCTAGATGGAGGTTTTGGGCCGTTCCAGATGCAATCTCACCATCACTTTTGCCAATTGGTCACACAAGATGTTGAACTAGGCAGGATCCACACAATGTGAGGGGCTCTCCACTAATTTTCATTAGGGGTGGGGGGAAGGGTTCCACTCGCATTGTGCAGGTCCTCTTAGATGGCTTTCCCATTTTTTCATGTCTTAGTCTCCTAATGTCTATTTTGAGTGTTTTTTAATCGTAGATGAGGGTTTTGGACCGTTCCAAACAGAATCACATTATCAATTTTACCCAATTATTTATCCAAAATGTTAATCTAGGAGGATTTGCAAAATGTGATGGGACCTGTCCCTAATTAGTTGGGGATTTTCCTTGCATTGTGCGGGTCCTCTTGGATGCATTTCCATTTCTTAATATCTTGGTCTCCTATTGTCATTTTTAAAGCATTTTTGGATCCTAGATGGGAGTTTTTGATAGTTCAAAACGTAATGGAATAACCCAATTCTCCATCCAAAATGTCAATTTGGGAGGATTGGTGCAATATGAGGGGGGGGGGCTCATTAAAATTGGTGAGGGCCCCCACATGTTGTATCGATCCTCGCAAATACTATAAATTGGTTTGTATATTTGGAATGGACTAAAAGTCCCATGGGATATTTGAAAATGCTCAAAATGAGCACTATGAGATCAAACTATAAAGAAATTGTATGGTGGTGACCAACACAACACAATAAGACCTTTCCAAATACAATGGCAAAACCCCCCTCATGTTGTGCTAGACCTAGACCTGTATAACACAAGGAGGGGGCACTCCAGAATCTTGAGGGTCTCTCTCTTGCAATGTGTGGGTCCATGCTCGCATTGTGTAGGTTTTGGATCCATACAACGTGAGGAGGGGTGACTTGAAAATCTCAAAGTCCCTCCCCCCCCTTCATTGTGTAGTTCTAGGGATATCCCCCCTTCCCTCCTCCCCCCCTCATTTTCTCTTTTCCTCCCCTTCTCCCTTTCCCCTTCCCCCCTCCCTTCTTATTATGTTGACCCTTGGTTAGCACAATGTCAAGGGGCCTTGGACTAGCACAACATGAGATGGGCTCTCACTAGCCTTGAAGGCTACTTCTTACATTGTGCTAGCCCAAGGTTCCCCTTGCATTGTGTTATTCCTCTTTGGTACCTTTCTTACTTCTCTGTATCTTTGCCTATTTCTTTCTATCATGGGTATCTTCCTTATTTATTTTGTTAGGTGTCAGAAAACATGCAAAATGGACATTAGTAGCTCAATTTACAAAGGAGTTAGGAAAGTATCCATGATGACTACACAACACGGTAAAGCCTTTCCAAGTACTACCATTGGTTCCTCTCTTGTATTCTATTGGCTTGGGTCAGTACAACCCAATGGGTTCTTCAAACTATCTAGGACCCATCTCCCTCACATTATATTGGCCCTACACTAACATAAATGATCCAATGTAAATTGAATATTTCTCATATGGGGAGATTAGAAGGGCCTTTGAATCCTTCATCACAAAGTATTCCAACATGGAGTGATCATTTTCTTGTACTTGATAAGAATCAAAATGTTTTGGTATAATGAAATTTATGGTGCTTTTGGTATCCATGCTATAAATAATTGCAAATGTTTTAGTATCAATGAAGCGCATGAGAATATTAGAGGACTTTTGGTACAATGAATTGTATAGTGATTTTGCAACTTGATATCTTTATTGGATATGGAAGTGACAAATAGAAGGTAGGTTTAAATATATATATATTATATTCCCATAACATATTGATATTTAATCACTACATTAGATTTATGTTATGATTTCCTCATTGCTTATCTCTTTAATTGTCGCATTACTTTCTTTCGGGTTGGCTCTATGGAACAAGCTTTCCATATGTTCACTAATATAATTCCTCTAGAATATTAACTTTCTCCACTTCACTGCATTTCGTATGGCTAAATATTTTGAATGATCTTGATACCATGACTTCTCCATCCCCTAAGTTGACCAAATTGATATACTATTATATTCTTTGGAAAGCTAAGGGATGTGATTATATCTACTATGTTGTCGAAGAGTTTAATAAACATAAATTAGTAAATCACTTTAAAACATAAGGTTAAAATAGTTAAGTGTATGATACTTTTTATTTGATAAAATTAAATCTTTTATACAAACAAAACTCTAATAAATAAGATATACTTTCTATCTCAAAGGATTTGTTACTTGGATAGATTCAATAACATTCAGATATGTGCATCTGAATGTTTTTTTGATTGAATGGATAGGCATGTTTTCAAATATCTATGCAGAATTTCAATAAAGAAAAGACAAATTACTTGAGATACAAAATAATAAGCATCAAGGGATACTTAGAAAATATCGTACTTCGTTGCATGCTCGTTGCATGTATCCTCTTCTTTATATTGGCCTTGCAACTTCATATCCTATATATCTCAAAGCTTTTTTTAACATGATAAGAACCAATATTCCTTTAAAGTAGAATACAAAATATAAGGTTTATTTTCCTCACTTAATGATTAATACTCTTAATCAATATCATTTTGAAGATAATGTACATCTCACTTATGCCTCTCTAATGTAGATTTGGTCATCTTCTCAAACATTTGTAAATATCAAGCTTGAGGTGGATGTGATATAAATCTCTCTTGTATCTCTTTGATGATGATTAGGCCTCTTACATCTCCCTTTATGATGTTGATTTGTGGCTTGAGACATCCTCACAAGCTTTCCTGTGTTATCTGAAGTTGCTTCTAAGAAATGAGAATACTTCTGTTGAGAGTGGAAAAAGATTGAATTTTTTACTGATTTTTGTTGTTTTGAGGTTTGAATGATTGATTTTTGATGGATTTAGAGTGATGTATGGTTGTTAATGGAAGTGTTCGAGAGTGTTTTGGATGATATTGATTATGTTTTGGAAGCTCATGATGATTCTTAGTGGAAATATGAAGCTCTGTGATGTTCTGATAGGTTCTGTTGAGGTTCTGATACCTTCTGTATGGCTTCTGTTTCGTTCTAATTTTCTTATGTATGAAGCATGGATTGATGATTGATGGAGGTTGAAATATTTTGGAAGCTTATTGAATAGTTTTTTATAGTTTGGAATGGTTTTAATATGAGTTATGAGGATTTGATGTTCTCTGATGACCTTATGTAACCCTTTGTAGACCTTTTGTAGAGCCTCTATCTCTGTTCTGTCTCTGCTCTGTTCCTATTCTGTTATGTTCTATAGATCTTCTGTAAGTGTTCTATAGAATGTATGTGTGACTTTGAAAAAGTTTCCTAACTTTTGGAAAGGATGAATCTAAGTTCAAAAAGAGCTAAAACAAATGGAAGAAGCAGCTGTTGAAGACTGAAGAGAAGACTGGAGAGATAGTGATAGTAGTGAGCTATGAAGAGACACTGTAGTGGCTCTGGTGCCTCTTTGCATCAGACATACCTCTTAGGAGGTGCATCCATGACCTAAGAAGGATTATTGAGAGTCATTATAGAGTATTTTAGTGAGGAGATGATGTACTGTTGAGAGAGAGAGAGAGAGAGAGAGAGAGAGAGAGAGAGAGAGAGAGAGAGAGAGAGAGAGAGAGAGAGAGAGAGAGAGAGAGAGAGAGAGAGAGAGAGAGAGAGAGAGAGAGAGAGCCAAAGATAGCCAAATCTATCAAAATAGTGTATCTACATATGAGAGATTGAAAGAGAAAACTATGAAGACATTGAAGATGAATACTATGTGATTGATTTCTATTCAAAAAACGGTGTATTCTTTTATGTTCTTTGTTCTATTGATGGATTCTATGAAGATGTTGAAGATTATGGTTGATTCTATCAAATCTGGTGGGAGATATCTACTATGATGTTGCGTGAAGATTTGTTGTTTTCTTTGTTTGGTCATCAAAAGAATGAAATAAAAGCTTGTTGATGTTACAAGATAGATTTTCTTGTAGTAGAATCCCCTTTTCCTTGGTGTTCCTCTTGGGGCTCCATGTTTTTGGTGCGCAGTCGGGGAAACTTACCATCAACAAGTATCAGAAGAGGCTAAAAATGAAGGAAGTGGCATTGCCAAGAAGAGGAGAATTCAATGGATGTTTGCAAAGTTCCTTCTTCCATTGAAGAGTTGGAGATTCTTATTGCCAAAGCCACTTTCCACAAGAAGTTCATCCCACAATGGCGAAAACATATTACCATCATGAAGCAAGCTCTATGCGGTGGATTGTTTCCTTTTCCTGTTGAAGCAACAGAAACTTGCATCTTGGTGGCAAATTGTTTGGGAACAAACTGAAGAGCAGAAGTAGAGAGAATGACTATCCATGGAATATTTGGTATTCATTGAAAAGTTTCTAGACATCATCAAGTGGGAGATTGTGAAGAAGCTTCAGGAGTCGTGGTCAATGGAGGTTCACAAAAACAAGAAGAAAAAGAGTTGGAATTTGTTCGTGGATGCTCAACAGCAGGGATGCTTGGTGCGCTGACAATCTTCTGTTTGTCCAATTAGCAACCCACTGGAAGTTGGTAGACAGAATGTTTTTCACAACATACACTGTTGAAACCATCAGAAGCTGGAATTATTATAATGTTGGCACAACAACGATCCTAAGAAGAATGAGTTTTGATACTTTTAGAATTGAATATCTCCCCCTCTGTAGTGGTTTGAAAGCTGAATTCAGAGATATTGAAAAGAAGCAGAGGAGATGTTGGCCAGAGAATCCCCCAAAGAGTGAAGCCCCTCTCTAATTCTATTCTATTGAGTCTGAATAACTGATTGGAGCCAAGCCCCTGATGAATGACGCAATCAAGAGGCAAGTGTTAGAACGAGTCCAAAGGTACGTAAGAAGAGAGAATGTAAGAATCAAGGCTGAGAATGAGCTTGCAGCAGAAGCCTCCTTTGACACGCTAATCAAGAGGCAAGTGTTAGAACGAGTCCAAAGGTACGTAAGAAGAGAGAATGTAAGAATCAAGTCTGAGAATGAGCTTGCAGCAGAAGCCTCCTTTGATACGCTAAAAAGTCCCCATGGCGACTCAAGGTCCCCTTCCTAGTTAGATTCGTCCTGAAATATTGATGATAGGCCAACAATGCCAGAAGCCTCCTTTGACACCCTGATCTTCATGTAGCAGAATTTATGGTAGCATGTGTGGCTAACAATGCAGAACCCCTGAGCATTGGTTAGCGATATTCCTCGCCACTTTCAAGGGCGCGGCATTTCAGTGGTATGAGAGACAACCAACAATAACTTTTTGCACATGGGATGACCTGAACTTGGCCTTCCTTACTAAATTCAGGTGGGAAGGTTTTGAATAGCAGATGCGAGAGGAGTTCATGAACCTAAGTCAGTCCTTTGGAGAAAGAGTAGAAGCTTATGTCTCGTGAATGGAATCCATCCTGAAGAGATGGACTAACCATCATTTGGACGAAGGCATTTAGAAAGGAGTGTTTCTCACAGGCCTACAACCAGAAGTTCGCAAGTTCGTGGAATTGAGAAGACCAGTCAATCTGCAAACTGCAGTGGAAGGTGCAAGATTGTATGATAAAGTTGAAGCAAGGTTGTCAATGACTCCAGGAAGAGGAGTCTTACCTTCTCCAATGCCAGGAATGGTACACCCACCAAATGAAGTCCAGAAGACAGTGCCTCAAATGATGGTTCAACCACAATAATAGTGGCCTCAAATAGTTCCTCCAATGGTGACTCAACAACTGTGGAACCCTACCAACTAGAATCAACAACCCCAAGTCTCAGTAGGAGCTCTGAATCAGAACTAGAATAGAGGACCTTCTGGATCGACCCAACCAGTGCATGCAGTAATTACAGAAGCTTCCCAAAACCCTACTATAAGTACTTCAGGAGGTGAAAATTTGAAGGACTATTTATCTAACTCAATTGCAAATATCAACTTATGGATGTGATTATAGAGCAGCTACAGACACTAAAGGTGAATACCGCTAATATATCCACCCCTGTGGGAGCTGGAAGAGATGTGATGTGCTCTAATACATGGTGTGGAAAGTGTCATCAAGTGGGACATTTAGCCACTAAATGTACTCGAAAACCAACCATTCCTGGAGCATTCTATTCCTATTGTTTGCGGAAGAACCATACAGAGGATATCTGCTCTCTAAAAGAGATGCATGAACGAAGATAGAAGGATGAAAATGCAAGATTCAACTTGCTGGAATCCAAAATGAAAACATAAGATATTGGACCAAAGCCTAGGGATTTTGGTCCTAATTTTGGTCCACGGAGGTTTTCCTCTCAAAGTTACAGAGGACAACAATCTGGTGGTGGTCAGAGATTAGAGGTGGAATGTTATAGGTGTGGAGAAAAGGGTGATATCTCCCCGAATTGTCCAAACTCTAGATGATCTATGGATTAGAAGCCCTTATGTAGTCAATACAAAGGAGAAGGCCACACTACAAAGGACTGTCCAAGTCTATCCCCTATAAAGGCCAATGACATTGATAGCCAACAGAAGGTACAAGAGCCTGCCTCCAATTTGGTAGAGTTGGAAGTTGCCGCTGTCACGCGCACCAACAAGAAGGGACCAATTGTCCAAGAAGAGAACCATTCTTCTACTAAGACTGTGAAGTTCAACCTGCCAACAGAGGGACAGAGCAGTACAGGACATAACAGTGCAGTACAGAGCATTGTAGTGCCACGGAGAGTCATAGAGACAATCCCAGAAACAGGACCAAAGGTCAAGGAGATAGATGATGCAGAAGCACCTCTAGAAATAGAAGAAGTGTGATGCTGCCATTGCTAGAAGAAAAAGGAAAGATGAAAATGGGTGTAGCCCCATTCCCCAGCAGGCTAGAGAAGCTTGTGGATCCTATCAAAGATTATGACTTGGTAAAAGACCTAGACACTTTTAAACCAAACTTAACATTCTGATAGTTGTTGATGATGTCTCCCAACTGCCAAAAGAAGTTCAAAAGCATCTTGACAAGAAGACGTGGACTAAGGATTGTTCATTCAACAGTGACCAAGACCAATAAGGCCCCGGAGCTTATAAAGGAAGTAGATGTGGCTAACGCCTTCCTAGATCCCGGAACCCTAGAGATTAGTGTATGGATTGAAGGATGCTTTATTTTAGATGCATTGATTGATGGAGGTTCATTAGTAAACATAATGATGGATGTGACAATGAAGGACTTAGGTTGCAAGGAATTCAACCTACACAGTGGCTTATCAGATTGACATACCAAAGTAGAATTAAACTGTTGGGCATCCTCCCATATGTAAAAACAACCCTTGCAGGAAAAGATTATTGGCTGACTTATTTGGTGGTTTCTTATGGGACCTCATACCCTCTGTTGTTGGGAAGACCTTGGCTTTTTGAAGCGAGGGCAGGTTAGGGTTCAAAGAAACCCTAGCCCTAGGCAGAGGACCCAACAAAGTGGTGTTGAAATTGTATGGATCTAAAAAGGGTAATGGATCCACATCCATCAAAGTCATATAACTGAATCCTCTAATGAGGTAACAGATGGTACATCAGGAGACGAAGAGGCTATTAAATAGATCTTTCCCAAGAAAACAGAGGCAGAGTCCCTAACAGTGGGCACTGTAAGCCAACTACCAAAGGAAGCCAAGTCTTTGTCCATGGGAGAATACCTCCTGCCTCAACTAGAATTGACTTCTGAAATCACCTCTGACAATGAAATAGAAGCATGGATGTATTGTTCTCCCTGTTACATGGCAGTCGTCGCAGAGATAGTAACAGAGACAGAGACAAAGGCAGAAGCAGAAGTAGGCACAAAGGCAGAAGATTTGTTCTTCTCCTACAGAGCCTCTACAGAAGCAAAGACAGAGCCTCCAGAGGAAAATAATGAAAATGATGAGGAAGAAAACGAAGCAGGCTATGAAAGTGCAGATGAAGAATTTCCTTTGATAGTGGATGATCTTGTCGATGTCCCTACAGAGATCTCAGAGGTCGAAGATCTCTGGGTATTGGATGGAATGACCATGGTTCCATTTGGGTTGACCAATGGACCACAAAGTATGCAAAATTTGCATAAGAAATGGATCAAAGGCATAAAAATTAAGTTCACCAGTGGCTCATGTCGCCCTGACTGTTCAGTCCTCCAGAGAAAAAATGATGATGATGCCCCCTTGTCAACAAAAGCCAAAGCTATCAGAGCCACGACCTCTAGAAGGTCTGTGCTATGTGACATTCCTAGACACATCCTCTAAATATGAATCCGTAAGTCCAGAAGAAATCATCACTCACACAGAAGCAAAAAAAGCTTTGATACCCTTCCAACAATCAAAACAAGAAAATGAATCATCTGTTCAGAAGGAGGACACTGGCTCTAGAGGAACATCAGACGATGACACTACCCCCTTGAAAGAGTCAAACCTCTATTCAGAAGCAATCCGTGGGACATTTATCCATGAAGTGAAAGGTGAAAGACAAGTGACGTTCCTGGATACTGATGGTACCAAACGCCATCTGAAAATGGGTCTCAATCTTCCAGAAGAAGAACTAGTGGTACTACGAGACTTATTAAAGGAGAACTTAGATGTGTTTACTTGGTCATATAAAGATCTAAAGGGGATTGATCCCACAGTATGCCAAAATCACATTGACCTAGAGCCCGATGCCAAACCTGTAAGGCAAAGACAAAGGCGTATGAATCCTAGTTATTCTACTCTGGTGAAGACTGAATTATTGAAACTTCTTGAAGCCGAGTTCATTTATCCCGTGGCTAACAGTGAATGAGTCTTGCCCATTGTGGTAGTACCCAAGAAGAATGGGAAACTTTGAATATGTGTGGACTTTGAAAGCTCAATTCGAAGATGAAGAAGGATCATTTCCCTATTCCTTTTATAGACCAACTGTTGGACACAGTGGCAGGTCATGAGTTGTATTCTCTCTTGGATGGATTCAATGGATATAACCAAGTCCAAATCACAGAAGAGGACCAATCCAAAACAACCTTCACCACAGAATGGGGGACCTATGCCTATAGAGTGATGCCATTTGGGCTCTGTAATGCTCCTGCCACATTCCAATGAGTAATGATGGCTGCCTTTCAGAATCATTTGCATGATTTCATTGAGGTGTATCTTGATGACTTCTATGTCTATAATTTGATCCGAGAGCATTGAGGACACCAAGAGCAATGATTTGATAGATGCCGAGAGTATGGGATTTCTCTCAACCCCGACAAATGTGTATTTGGCATCTCATAAGGAGTTCTTTTGGGCCATATTGTGTCTACACAAGGGATTGCAACAGACCTGGCAAAGATTGAGAAGATTGCCGCCTTGACATCACCAACAAGCCTCAAGCAATTGAGAGGATTTCTTGGCCATGTGGGCTACTACAGAAGATTTATTGCACATTTTGCAACCAAGACAACCCCTCTACACAAGCTCCTAAGGAAAGATGCAGATTTCCTTTGGATTGATGACTCTGAAGAAGCCTTTAATACCCTAAAATAGTGCCTTATCAAAGCACCTATCTTACAACCCCCTGACTGGACGAAGGAGTTTCATGTGCACACAGATGCATCAGTTGAAGGGCTAGGTGTTGTTCTATATCAAAAGGGCCCCTCTAAATTAGATCAACCAATATATTATGCAAGCCAAAAGGTCACTGATAGGGAACGGAACTACATAGTGTGACAGAGCTTGAGTGCTTGGCAATGGTGTTTGCACTAGAGAAGTTTAGACACTTTCAAGCTCTATGTGGATCATGAAGCCTTGTCCTTCCTGATGAACAAAGCATATGTTAAAGGATGACTGATGAGATGGTTGCTCCTATTCCAAGATTTTGATTTTGAAGCGGTCACTAAGCCTGGCCGTTCCCATGTCCTAGAGCCGATCATCTATCACGAATTCCTCAAACTGCAAGAGAGGAACAAGATGACCCATACCTTCCTGATGCTTCCTTGTTTCTAGTTGAAATAGTTACTCCCTGGTATGCAGACATAGCCAACCTCTTGGCAACTCAACAGTATCCTCTTAGCATCTCAAGCCGTGAGAAGAAGAAGCTTCTGTTAGAATCGGCCCCCTACACCTTGCTAGGCAGTGCACTATACAAGAGAGGCAAAGATGAAGTGCTGCGAAGATGTGTTGCAAGGGATGAAATTGGCATGATATTGAAAGCATGCCATGATGAACTATGTGGTGGAAACTTTGCAAGAGAAGTGACAGCCAGGAAGGCTCTATTGGCAGGATACTGGTGGCCAACCCTCCACAAGGATGCATATGATTACTGCAAGAGATGTGATGCTTGTCAGCGAATGGGGAAACCCACCAAAACAAGTGCCATGCCACTGCAACCTATTCTTTCCCTAAAGCCATTCGAGAAGTGGGGGATTGTTTTTGTGGGTCCCATTGATCCATCCACCAGACAGAAGCAGAACAGATACATCTTAGTATGTATGGATTATATCACAAAGTGGTGTGAAGCTAAAGCTCTGAAGCGGGTCAACGGTAATAGTATAGACCTGTTCATGTACGAGAATATTATCACCCGTTTTGGCAGTCCCCTCAAGCTGGTAAGTGATAGAGGTACTCATTTCCTTAACAAAATCATGGAAGAGCTGACAGGGCTGTATAAGATCCACCATCGCAAGTCCACTCCTTACTATCACAGAGCCAATGGCCAAGTTGAAGTCACCAATCACATCCTTTGCTCGATCCTGACAAGAACAATTGCCACACATCGTCACAACTGGGACGATTGATTTAGAGGCCCTCTGGGCATACAGAACCTCCCATAAGGCAATTACAGGACAGACCCCTTTCCAGCTAGTGTATGGTACAAAAGCCGTCTTTCCTGTTGAACTAGAATTGCCCTCTTTGTGAGTGGCAGTTAAAGAACGCTCGGGAGATGATGAGTCACTGCAACGCTGCCTCTTTCACTTGGAATGCTTGGATGAGATACGACAGATGACCCTACAGTGTATGGAAACCACTCAAGCACGACGCAATGCCTATCATGACAATTTCATCAAGCATAAGGAGTTCAAAGAAGGTAATCTTGACCTAGCCTATGATTCGAGATTTGGTAAGTTTCCTCGCAAGCTTAAATAATGGTGGATGGGCCCATACAAGGTACTTGTTGTCAATCCTAATGGTTCTATTTAAGTGCAGACCGTTGATGCCTCTGATGATCCTTTCCTGATCAATGGCTATCGTCTGAAGAAGTACTTCCCTCCCTAGGGATCTTGACAATCACAGTCGACCTACCCTCTCCCTTTTGGGTGTCGCATTGTCCTTATTTTCGTGCTTCTGGTAGCCCTTATGATTCTCCTCATGAGGCAGTCTCGTTCTGTTAGCCCTCATAGATATCTCTTAACCCTATCTTGTTCTCTTCTTGTTTGATCCAACAACGGTGGCGAGGTTGGTCCTGACACATGGTACTTCTACCATTATCTTTATTAATGAAAGAAAAAAAAGAAAGAAAAACAAAACAAACAAAACTGTTATGGGAGAAAATGAAGAAATTCCCTGTCATAACAGGCCTCATTCCAAGAATAGGTGAAAATACCCTTGGGTAGGAAGATGACTGTGGAAAAGGTGGTAACACCCCGAAGTTCGAGATAGCTGACTCATCATCTGCACCTTTTTAGCAAGTAATTTGAAGCCATTTCCCTTGGTGCAATGTCTATGCAATATTAGTCCCTCTGTCCTTCTTAATAAACGATCTTTCTTATAAATCATTGAAGTACGAGACTTGTTGGCTGCCTCCCTGGGTATGCCTCGTCTTTAAGATCTTGATAACAACAACAGCCGACATGATATTCATCACCAACCCCTTGAGTGATGTGAGCTTTCATCCTAACAGGATGGGGACATGAGTATGGGCTACCCTCTATATCTATCAAAGCGTGAGATAGAGGGTGGGGTGAGTGACCAATCTTTCCCTTCAAATCAAATGAGAGGTTAGATGTATGAACGGAGTGTTACACGCACGGGTTGGGCCTCTCAATGCACAATGCCCGATTTGTTCCTCTACACTGCACCATAAGGCTCCCTAGCCTTCCTTCTTGCAATGTATATCGGCACAGGGGCGGGATGCACAATTGCACCATCAAATGTGCACAAGGCATATAACCTCTGCACAAGTGACAGTGAGGATTAGATCAATGGGTTTCTTTCAACAGAGAGTGAGACAGAGGGTGGGTTGAGTGTGAGTGATGTTTCTTCATTCAATTATTGAGAGGTGAGGCTTGAGGGACGTTATGACAATTAGAGTCTGGTACATTCCCGTTTCCCTCTACACCCACAGGATGGGTCTCTGCCATCAGCACAAGACATGTCACTCTATTCTGTACACTGCACTACAAGGTTCTCTGGCCTTTCTGCTTGCACCTATGCCAGGCGGGTTGGACGCACTAATGCACCATCAATTGTGCACCCTGGCATACTCCCTCTGCACCACCCCCTTGTCGATTGCTAAATCAGGTGTGAGATCTGGGTTTCCATCAATATTATCTCGAGTGATGTAAGTTATGGGGTGAGCGACTGTTCTCTCATTCCTCTTGAGTGCCAATGCATTAAGTGAATATCCTTCGTCAATGACACCTCCCCCGATGGACTTCATCAACCAGCTATCTCCCTAATGATGCTTCCTCCTCCTTAAGGATAGGGACATCTCTCCGGACAAGTTCATAGTGGACTACTTCTTCGCTTGATGATAAAGTGGAAGACCTTGCCTTCTCCTCCTCCACTGTATGTGGTTCCTCCTTGAACACCACATCACGGCTCGCGATGATCTTCTTTGCCTCTTGGTCATATAATTTGTAAGCCTTTTGCTCATCACTATAACCCAAGAAGATACATTTTCTGCTTTTTGGTTTTAACTTGTTTCTCTTCTCATCTGGAACATGTGCATAATATTCACATCCAAAAATTCTGAAATATGAGACATATGGTTTCTTACTAGTGTAAGCCTCATGAGGTGTTTTTCCCTTGAGAGCCTTTGTGTAGCTCTGATTTAGAATGTAGACTGTAGTATTAACATCTTCAGCCCAAAAATGGCTAGGCAATCCTTTGCCCTTTAGCATGCATCTTGCCATCTCCACAATGGTGCGATTCCTGCGTTCCACAACACCGTTCTGCTGAGGTGTGTAAGGCATCATCAATTGACGCTTGATCCCTTTGCTCTTGCAAAAGTCTTCAAACTCCTTTGAGTTGAACTCACCACCACCATCTGTTCTAAATTTCTTCACACTTTTCCCTGTTTCATTCTCAACAAGTTTTAGCCATTCTTTAAACTTACCAAAAGCTTGAGCCTTATCACAAAGGAAGTACACCCACATCTTCCTACTGTAGTCGTCGACAATCAACATAAAATAAGAAGATCCCCCCAAGACCTGTGTAGGCATCTTACCACACAAGTCAGCATGCACCAACTCTAGAGGAACCTGTGCTCTATTCTTGCTTTCTTGTGGAAATGCCTTTCTCTGTTGCTTGCCCATCATACAAGCTTCACATGGTTCCTTCAATTCAGTTATTGTAGGTAGGTGAGCAACCATACCTTGCTTTTGCATCTCCTTCAACACTGTAAATCCGATGTGTCCAAACCTTTCATGCCAAAGCTTACTTGTGCCCACTCCAACGGTGGCTGTAAGAGCACTTAGCTCATAGAGATTGTTCCTTCTTTCTCCTTTGCCAACAATTGTGCTAGCACTATCAAGAATTTTTGCACCTGTCTTCTTGAACCTCACTTCATGACCAAGATCAGTTATGGCAATTGATAACAGATTTCTCCTAATTTTGGGAACATACAACACATTTGAAAGCTTTTTGACTTCACCATTTGCAACAACAAAAGAAATAGTACATGTGCCCGCAGCAAGGCATTTAGCATCATTTCCAACCGTCACAGTGATGGATTCTTGTAGAGGCTGCATAGAGCTATATAGACCTTTCTTGTTGGTCATGTGTCGAGAGGCCCCACTATCCAACACCCATGAGTCAGTGGTAGATTCTTCTTGTGCCGAGGAGCACACTTCCTCAACGGTCGCCATGAATAATTCCAACTCTGCTTCAGCCGTATTGGATGTCTCTTTCCCTTTACTTTTAAGGGTACCATTCTTTTCATCTGCCTTCTTTACATGACAATCTCCAATTGCATGTCCTTTTTTCTTGCAGTAGAAGCACTCTCCTTGAAACTTCTTCTTGCCGCCCTTCTTCTTTTTGTCACCATCATTTTTGGAGGAGGAACCACCTTTGCCTTTTGTATTGGTAGAGAATGTAGTATCTCCATTGTTGCTTTCTTCTCAGGCTTTCAGCCTCAACTCCTCCTCCATCAATAATGCACAAAACTCCTCAAAAGTCAAAGCTTGAGGTCTCACCTGAGTATTAAGGGCAGTTACTAGTCCATCAAAATTTTGTGGACAAATCCAAAGACACCTCCGAGCTAGCTCTTCGCTAGTCTTTTGTATCCCAGCGCCAGTCATCTGGTCGCGCAGATTCTTAATTCGAGTGATGAATGCTTCAATCGTCTCTCCTTCAGCAAACTTCTCCGCTGCTAGTTGATTCTCCAAGTTTTGAATCCTTGTTTGGTTTCGTGTTTCATACTGACTCCTTAGTACATTCCAAGCCTCTAACGCTTTGATTGTATGCTGAATCAAAGTTAGAATACTGTCAGAACAGCTTGTAACTAAGGCACACAATGCATCTGCATTCCTTCGTTTCCAAGCTCGTAGAAGATATGCATCCGGAGGAATCATCACACTAGAATTTGATGGGTTGGGGGTAGGCTGTGGTTCTGCGTATGTCCCCAGCACAGTCTCCAAAAGATCATAAGAATCAAGGATAGTTGTAATTTTGAACTTCCACAAGGTGTAGTTTGTACCATCTAACTTGCCTTCGCTGAAGGTTAGTGGACGAATCCTCAGTGTTTGAATAGCCGGTACAGCAGCACCACCTCTTGCATCGCTTCCTGATGCGCTAGAACCACTTCCAGAAGTCAACATAGTCTATCTTTGCTGTTGAAGCCTTTGCCTCTTGCACACTCTCTGATCTCTAGAGCCTCTCCTCATAATGGGGGCCTTACAACTTTGAGCACCATGGATCATTGGTGGCACTTAATGAGGGTGGGGCATTGATCATATCTAACAGGGCCAAGTGTTCCTAACTCTACTTTTTTGTTGCAAGTGTATGTGATGTCTTAAGTGTGGGGATGCCAGAGTCAAGTCGGTTGATGAGTCCTAGATTATGTTGCTGCATCTACCCCTGCCCAGTAAGGTCTTAAGTGTGAGGATGCATCCCTGCGCATCAGTTATGCATATCATCATGGAAATACATCTATCTATCTCCAAATGCAGAAATTTATTTTTTATACTCTGATGGGGTCCCTTTTCCACTCCTCCGTTCTATTTCACCCTGTCCCTGGGAATGTTCCTTGACCGTTTGCCTTTATCCTTTGTTTGGTGATTTTTCCATGAGAACGCACCCTACATTCACTGAGACTCACATCCAACCTTACAGCCATGTTCGTCTCTTTGAACTGCCCATTTTTCCTTTTTACCAACCCCTGTTCTGGTCGATGGTTCTTGAGTTATTAATTTTTGAAGCATTTCCTGTAAATTGGACGGTTTTCCATGTGAATGAACCTTTATTACTTCAGAACTATGATTCAACGTGCCCGCCCTGACAACCCCCTTCCCCTTGATATTTTTTGTTTTATTTTGTGTCCTTCCGATGCGCGGTTGGTCCGCTATTAATTTTTGCGGGTTTTCAGGCCCTTTTCGTGCCTATTTTTCACATTTTTCCATGTGAACATGCCCTATTTTCACTGGAATTCCAGTTTAATTTGACACCCATGTCCCCCAGCCTTTCCCCCACTTTTTCCTTTTTCCTCCCCCCTCTTCAAACTACTGGATTTTTAGTTATTAATTTTTCCATGTGTTTTCGGGTGTCTTTTTTGTGTTTTTTGCATGTGAATCTATCCTCTCTCTACTAGCAATGAATCCATCCTCTCTCTACCAGCAGTGTGTTTTTTGCATGCGAATCCATCCTCTCTCTACCAGCAGTGAGTTTTGACGTGACTGTCCTATGAATTCCCTTCCTTTAGACATTTTTCCTTTTTACTGCCCTCTATTCAGGTATACAGATTATTCCATATTAATTTCCGAATCCCTTTTCGGGTACATTTTTTTGGATTTTTCCATGTGAACACCCTGATTTTGCCCCAAAACCCGTGTCACATTTTTCAATCATCTTCCCCTCGTCTCTCGGCACATTTTTCCTTTTTACGGTTTTTCGATCCGATGTATGGTTTGGATTTTATTAATTCTTCTTTCTTTTGCCGTGTGGCAGCATCTCTCGTGTTGCGCGTGAACACACTTGTTTTTGGTTTTAAGTGCCTCAGGACGCCCCTGTGGCCTCTGTGCCTCAGGTGTCACCATCTCCAACCCGTGTGATCCTACCAATGTATTTTTTTTTAACTCCTGCCTCGCGCATGTACGCGGGACGGGAGTGCGCTTACTTTTTACTGAAAAAACACAAACAACACACAAATTAACAAAAACAAAACTAACATAAAAAACAAACAACAAAAAACAAAAAATAAATAAATAAATAAAATAACAAAAAGAAAACCCACACCCAACACACAACCCCACAATAACTAACCACACCTGAATAAATTTAAAAAACAAAAACAAAAACCAACAACACACCAAATCACATTTAAAAAAAACAACAAAAAACTAAAAAACAAAAAATAAATAAATAAATAAAAAGAAACAAAGACAAAAAAGAGAAAAAAAACAAAAAGAAGAAAATAAACACACAAAAAAAAAATGAACAACGAAAAAAAAAAACGAAATCAGAAAGAAACTGAAAAAAAAAACAAACCTTACCTGTTCGTTGTCCCACGGCATCCTTCTCCTCATCAACGGCTCCCCCTCGTCCTCCTTCACAACCCGCGCTCCCCTCGTCCTCCTCCTTGTCAACGGCTCCCTCTCGTCCTCCTTTACGCCCATGCTCCCCTCGTACTCCTCCTCGTCAACGGCTCCCCTCGTCCTCCTTCACACCAGCGCCCCCTTGGCCCTGCTCCTCCCTTTCGCCGTCGAAATCCACCCCCCTTCCCACCCTTGCCGCTGCCACACCTCCTCCTCCTCTCCCCTGCCTTGCCGCTGCTACGCCTCCTCCTCCTCCTCTTCCCTGCCTCGTCACCATGCCTTCTCATCCTCTCCCCTGCCTCACCTTGCCACCACGCGGCTGCCACCTCCTTGGGTACCCCCACCCGCCCACCTTCTCACCCCCCGCCGCCACCTCCTTGGGTACCCCCGCCCGCCACTCTCCTTGGGCGCTCGCCCCCACCCTTCTTGGACACCTGCCCGCCCACCTTCTTTTACCCCCCTTGGACACCCGCCCGCCCACCTTCTTTTACCTCCGTTGGGCACTACCCGCCCCCCACCCTTCTTGGCGCCCCCCCCCCCCCCCCCCCCCCCCCAACTTTCACCCACTGCCACTTTTACCCCCCCTCCCTCACTTTACCCTACCCCCACATTTAGCCCCCCCTTCCCTCTATTTACCCCACCCCCCATTACCCCGTGTTCCCGAGCTCGTGTATTTGCATGTGTGCTTGTTTGCGTGGTGTCACGCGGGAGCTCTCTCATGTTGGGTGCTTGATTCGTGCATGAGTTTGTGGGAATTTTCTAGCGGGTGTTCACGTGCGAGGACGCGCTTTTGGTTTTCTCTGTGCGGTGGTGCGTACCCATACAGCAGTTCACACGCAACCCGGGTATCTCTTTCGATTTTCCACAGACCCGAGAAAAATACATTTTAAAAAACCTAAAAACACTTAAAAACATTAAAAATTTCATAAAAATTCAATTAAAAAACAAAAAAATACTGAAAATTTCCTTACTAAATTGGGTAATTTTTTGGCTAATCTTACTGATTATAATATAAAGAATTAATTGTAAAAAATTAATAATATTTAAAATCATTTTAAAATTCATTAAAAATTGAGAAAAAATCATTAAAAATCAGATTTAAATTCAAAAAAATCATAAAATTTCCATCAATGCATTTGATTACTTTTGAAATATTTTAAAATAAAAAATAATTTTAAAAAAAACATAAAATACAAAATCACAACACACCCAAATTACAATTAAAAAAATACTAATAACAATCTCACCCAAACACTAATCAACATTACCTAAACCAAATGTTTATTTTTTTCCAATCAATGGTTTTTACTTTTTTGATTGGATTCCTTGCATTTGAGACTACTCAGTGCGCCCTCAGTCTCTTGTATACACACCCCTACCAGGTATCTATTTTTTGTGCTTTATTTATTTTTGGTCATTTTTTAACCACAGATAATTGTTAAAATGAACTTTATTCACCCACTTTTTCACGCGTGCTCGCACTAAACACACAATTTTCTAATAACTTAAAATCAATCCGCCGTTCACTTTGCACGCATTACATGTGCCTCAGAGGCACTTTAATTTTAAATAAAAACGAACCAACCGTCACAAAAATGCACAAGTTGAAAAAAAGAGCACTTTAAACAAATTAAATTTTTAATCAATGTATATGCATTTAGAGACCTGAGTTTGGGAATCGTAGTCCGGGCTTCGATAAAAACACAGTTTCACATTAATAAATTGTAATTAACAATTTAAAAATGAACCGCCATTTTCTTATTAAGGTTTACAACCTAATAAAATTTCAACCATTGTTAATAATTTCTTAAAATGAACCCTTCATTAAAATCATTCCCCTCACTGTACTTTTTTCCCCTTTTCAATAAATACGCTTCGTGGGATGGGCACATATAGTCCTTTAAGCTGACATTGTTTATCAAAGTTCTGGCTATGTCCTGATTAGGTTTTTGAGGTATTATGGTTTGATTGTGTGATACGATTACGGGTGCGGTCTCTAGTTTTTTTTTTTTTGCCTGATACGGGGTCTTGGGTGCCTGCTTGTTGCATAGCATGAAGCTTTCAGTCGCATATGTGTAGGGGTCATGCCGAATTTTTTCTAGGATGTGGGTTTTTTGGGGTGGTCAATTGGTTAGTCACGTCTGTGTGTGCTTCTTTTGATCGATTTCTTTTTTATAGCTATTTTGTTGTTTTGCAGGCATTCTCTGTGATTATTTGTGTTTGTGGTGTGTGTATATTCCATCTGAATGGCGCCTCAAGCTCATCCTCCTATTTAGTATGTCCCATTGGTCAATAGGGATTATTCTTCCCTACTGACTTTTGAGCTTATCGCGAAAGTAGGCCTTGCAACTTTTGTGGCTGTTTCACTCCCTTTGATTCCAGACGATCTAGCCATATGTGATGAGTTTCTTGCATCATACAGTAAGAAATCGAGCTTGGTTCATGATACTTCCATGGTTTTGACACCTAGAGGATTAGGGAAGGCTTTGTCTCTTCCCTACAAAGGAGAACCCTTTGTCACAGCTAGACAGTTATTCTCAAATGACGAGATTCTCAAGTTGTTATAAAAACAGACTAAAGAGGTCCTTGATGTCAAGAATGTGATTAACACTTCAGGAGTGTCTTTTTCCATGATTACTGATCCTCTCTAGAAGCTAGTCTGCTAATTTCTCCAAGACAGGTTCATGCCTACCAAGACACCATCCCACTATTTGTCCAAGGAGCTCTTCACAGCTTCCAGGATGGTGTTAAAAGGGGTTGCCATTGATTGGAGTACTTACCTTCTTACGAAGATGGACCAACATTTTGTCAAAGTGACCAGAGGGAATGTTACCAATGTAACCTATGGTTCATATTTATATGCTTTCTTGATATATTCAGGCCTTAAGAAGGGTGTGCTACCTCCTCCTCCATCTGATCAAGTCCCTCCCTCTCCACCTTCAGAGGATTTAGAACCCATTGATGTAGAGGATCTTGATTCCCCTCCTCCATTGGTCATTTAGTGGAAGTGCTTGAAGCGTGTGGCAGAGAAAGTTCCCCATGTCATTCCTTCAGTGTCAGTTCCTACTACCTCTGGAAGTGACCTTCCTGCTTACCTCACATGTAACTATTTATTCAGGCACATTGAGAGGGTTCTTTGGAAATATCAGTTTCTTCACTGAACAATTTAGTGTCAGGGGATGCCATTCCTTTCCTTTGTAACGACATACAGAGTTCTATTGAACTCTCAGTGACAGCTTGTGTTCAATAGTTATATGCTTCTTTCTATGAAGAATTGATGCAATCCAAAGACCAAATGCATAAGGCAACTACAGAGTTAGCCTCTGCTAAAGATACTCTTGCCGATCTATTTAAGCAGATGGAGCAGCACACACAAATGATTGAGACCCAGAGAGAAGAAATATCTTCTTTGAAAATTCAGTTAGTAGAGGCTCAGTCAGAGGTCACTAGAGTTTCGGAAGAGAAAGAGAAAATTTCCAAAGAAGCTCAAGAGTTTAAGACTCTTTTAGATATGAAATTGTCAGCTTTGCAGACTGCTCATCATACATTGGAATCCCAATCTTCCCAGATTAAGCAGTTGCAAGACCAAGTGGCGCAGTCATGGTCCATTCCTCCAAGCCCAAGTGTTCCTATGATTCCTTCTATATCTCAGCAAAACTTGACAGTTCTCCAGAGACAAGACACATTATGTCCGTTGTTTCAAGATAAAGTGGAAAGATTGCAGTCCACGAGGATGGATTTATTATGGTCTACATTTGAGCAATTTCAAGAGTATGTTTCTCCAGACCATTCCTTTTTTGTCAACTATCAGTTGCAGAAGTTGGCCTTCTATATTAAGCTCTCAACGATGGATCTCCCTCTTCCAGAGGATGGTTGGAGTGGGGCTTGGTCTTCTGATTTGTTGACAGAAGTTGTCCATATGGTCTTTGAAGATTCCGTGATAACGGATACGATGTTGCTGTCTTATATGTATCTACGAGGCGATCTGTTAATTTTAGATGATGTAGATCTGGCTTGGTATGTGGGGGACGTGGTCTTACAAGCTGCCTTATATGTCAACTATTTGGAGTTGAGGATAGATGACATGTTCCAGTGCTATTCTTCTAAAGTAGCTACTTGCCATGACACTTCATGGCATTCAATGATTGATTCTGCAGTCCTGAACCAATGCCAGAATACCGCTTCTACTTATGTGCAGAGCACTAACCAATTGAGGGTGGATCTCCTAGCTTATCTTTCCAAGAACCATCCATTTGATTCCTCCTTCTTTGATGCCTACCATTGACGATCTGTTTTAGGTCCCTCTGTTCCTAGCTTATTGTACTACCAACAAATGGCCCATCGCTATGATGCTTATTTTTCCCTTTATAAATCCAACTCAGCAACTATCTTACCTCTCCTTTTCCAACCTCAGGGTTTTCCTCAAATTCCAATATTTACCTATTGTTCTTTCATTGAAGATCGAGTCTTTTCCCCTTCTCCGCCATGTCCTTCTCCATTTATCCATATACCTTCTACTTTTTCTGCTTATCAATTGACACCTTTCCTAAGTGATTCACTTAAATTTTCAGCCACTCCTTCTTTAGCTTATTCCTCATTTTATGATTTTGCCTACCCATCTCTTCAACCTCTTTTACTTATTCCACTTCCATCTCCTGCCACTTCTATTTCTCAACCCCCTCAGTTAGTTAGTGGGTACGAAGGATTTGATCAGTAGGTTTCGAGAAGAAGAGGATGGAGCTCAACTGATTCTCTCACAGGACCACAGATTAATTGGCCATTAATTCCAGGGGACTAGACAACTACTAGTCAAGCATACCAAAATTACCTCCATTTTTCTCAACAATATTCACAATCTCTAGATCCTTCAGTGAGATTGGTACTTAGCATATATGCATAGGCATTCCCATAATGATCAAAAGGCCATTACAAATCTTTGTATGAATGTCAATGTGAACATTGATTCCAAACATTTGGATGTCCTATATTTTCATGCCCTTTGTCTACCTAAGAGATACCTTGTTTTGCTACAATGGACGTGTTACCTTCAACTCTTTCAGAATCCTCCAAAAATCCTTTGTAGATGAGTCTTTATCCTTGGATCGCTTTCGAAATAATCAAGCTTTCAAGAGGGATCATCTTCACATTGATACACATGGATGTATCTTCTATGCTTCTTAATGAGACATTTTTTTGGAGGTGCCATGCAGATGGTTGTGTTTGTATGTGTGTTGTAATAATTTGAATGTGATGAGTTCGTGTTGGTTGAATAATTTGTTCGAGAGCTCTCTTTTCAACTATTGATGGTGATGGTAGATGGCAAGCCTACAATGGAAAGCTGGAGAACCTCTTATATCCTTTACAAATATGTTATGAATTTTTATTGTTTATCAGATGTGTTAATGAATAACGAAGTTTTCCTTTAGTAGTATTCTTTTCCAGAGATATAGGTGATAAGTTGGGGTCGTGGTTGAGTGATTGTTGAAGATACTCCAGAAGATCAAATTGAGGTTTTTAGTAAACTTATATTCTTCTTTTCCTTAGGTTGCAAGGACGCTTCCTTTCTAAGTGTGGGGATATGTTGAGAGTGGAAAAAGACTAAATTTTTGACTGATTTTTGTTGTTTTTGAGGCCTGAATGATTGATTTTTTATGGATTTAGAGTGATGTATGGTTGTTAATGGAAGTGTTTGAGAGTGTTTTGGATGATATTGATTATGTTTTGGAAGCTCATGATGATTCTTAGTGGAAATATGAAGCTCTGTGATGTTCTAATAGGTTCTATTGAGGTTCTGATTAGTTCTGATACCTTCTGTATGGCTTCTGTTTCAGTCTAATTTTCTTTTGTATGAAGCATGGACTGATGATTGATGGAGGTTGAAATCTTTTGGAAGCTTATTGAATAGTTTTTGATAGTTTGGAATGGTTTTAGTATGAGTTATGAGGATTTGATGTTCTCTGATGACCTTCTGTAACCCTCTGTAGAACTTCTGTAGAGCCCCTATCTCTGTTCTGTCTCTGCTCTGTTCCTGTTCTGTTCTGTTCTGTAGATCTTTTGTAAGTGTTCTGTAGAATGTATGCGTGACTTTGGGAAAGTTTCCTAACTTTTGGAAAGGATGAATATAAGTTCAAAAAGAGCTAAAACAAATGGAAGAAGCAGCTGTTGAAGACTGGAGAGATAGTGACAGTAGTGAGCTATGAAGAGACACTGTAGTGGCTCTGGTGCCTCTTTGCATCAGACATACCTCTTGGAAGGTGCATCCACGACCTAAGAAGGATTATTGAGAGTCATTATAGAGTATTTTAGTGAGGAGATGATGTACTATTGAGAGAGAGAGAGAGAGAGAGAGAGAGATAGCCAATTCTATCAAAATAGTGTATCTATATATGAGAGATTAAAAGAGAAAACTATGAAGACATTAAAGATGAATACTATGTGATTGATTTCTATTCAAAAAATGGTGTATTCTTTTATGTTCTTTGTTCTATTGATGGATTCTATGAAGATGTTGAAGATTATGGTTGATTCTATCAAATCCGTGGGAGATATCTACTATGATGTTGCGTGAAGATTTGTTATTTTCTTTGTTTGGTCATCAAAAGAATGAAAATAAAGCTTGTTGATGTTACAAGATAGATTTTCTTGCAGTAGAATCTCCTTTTCCTTGGTGTTGCTCTTGGGGATCCAACTTAAAATGAGAATGTATCAAAATATAGCATGTCAAAACATAGCTCAAGCCTTGGCATGGTATTTTGGCTCAAGTTTTAATTCAAAAATATGCACCATTATTTGAAGTTGATCTAGATACAAGACATCAAATTTTGAGTGTACTGATAGTCTATTTTGAATATATTGACCTTTAGACTATTAATTAAGAATAATTGATAGCTTAAAATCTTTGTGCTAATTTATGAGTTTTAAAGAAAAGATAAAATATTAATTAAAATTAAAATATATGTTATTTTTAAATTATTTGTAAATTACTCTTCTTTATATGATGAGGTGGAATTCCTTACAAGGCCCAAAATCTCTCCTAAAGAAGATCCTGCATATCTCAACTATCTGATGCAATCTCATTACCCATCTTTTCCTTATGGAATACAACATTATGGTTGCGATAACTTTTTGAGCCTATAGATCCCAAAGGAGATAGCTTATCTCATATGCATCACCATATCTAAGAAAGATGCATTTAACACACTTTGTATCTAGCTTATTACATTTATAATTGGAAATATGGCAAATTTTCTCACATCCAAAGATACACAAGTGCACATATGAGGGAGGTTTACTAGAACATACCTCCTTTACAACTCAACCACCAAGAGTAGTGCACTGGGCATCTATTAATCTAATGAATGGTAGTAGTAATTGCCTTACCCCAAAAGTATTGTGGTGAGCCTTCTTGACTAAGCATACTCTTGACTTTTCCTTGAATAGTCATACTGATGCACTCTACAATACCATTTTGAGGTGGGGTGAATGGGGTGGTCAACTGAAACTTAATACTTCTCTCATCACAAAATTGCTCAAATGACTTAGAGACGTATTCAACCCCATTGTTTAGATCTTAGGAATTTTAACTTATCCATAGCAAGAAAGCACTAAAATGTAGCTAACACATATGAATTTTTCTTGATAGGATAGGACTAATGCTTATACAAATAATCATCAATAAATGTGACAAAATACTTAGCACCACCTATGATTGATAGGGCATGGAACCACAAACATTTGAATGCATAAGAACCAATGGCTCACTCATGTGCATAGAAGTAGACTTTTTATGTGATTTACGAGTCTCTTTACCATATAAAAAATGATTATAAGAGTCAAAACATGAGTAGTCAAGAGGCAAAAAATACTACAAATAAGTGAGTACTTTCATTCCTTTAAGGGACACATGCCCAAGGTGGCAATGCTAAAGAGATACATGAGGAAGACCAATCACTGCTAAAATATGATCAATTGATCCAAATACAAGAAACAAGTATAGGTTGCCAACCTTAGCACCTCTAGCAAAATGAGATTGCCACATATAACCTTCCATGCATAGTTACCAAAAGATACATGGTACCTATCATCATCCAACTGTCTAGCAAAGATAAGGCTCTTAGTCAAAGCCATGATATCATGTATATCATGAAGCATAATGGAGCACCAATATCAAATGACAATCTTACATCACCTAGGCCAACAATGTCATATATATGATCATTACCTAGTTTGATTGAACTTGCAATAGCATGATAGTTATAAAACCACTGACAATGTTGTGTAACATGGAAAGAAACCCATAAATTAAAAAGTCAACACTTGAGAATAAGAAGATTGAACATGAAGTGATGGAGCAAAAGTTATGTAATCATCTGTGCTGTATTCCAAGACATTTATCTCTTCTATCATAACACTAGACTTAGAAAATATGCTAGGATCATAAGAAGACTTGGCATTATCCATAGATTTCCCTTTGCCTTTTTTGCACCTATTCTTATGTGTGACAAGCAACTACCATTTGTAGTGTATAGGTGTACAAGTAAGTACAAGTAAGTATAGGCAGCTAGGCATAGGCACCCTTCAAGCCCCATACTGGCATTGTTGTCCTATTTCTTACTATTGTTGTGAATGCTTTTCTATCCTAAATTAAGGAAAATAATATACTGATTTACTTGAATCTTGATTCACTACTATCAAGGGTTGGAAGATATATGTATAGGACTAAAAGAGAGGTACTTTAGTAGATTATCAGGTTTGTATGGGTTGAATAATTTCCAAATTGTATATATGTATTTATAAGATAGTTTTTGAACTAAAGATACATTCTTTGATGCCCATACTCATGTATGGTGATTTATTTGCATATGGAAGTCGGGTTTATGTTGAGAAATAGTCTTAAAACTTGATGTATATGATAATGTATATATTGTATGTGGTATAAACACACAATTTTATGAAGTATAGAGAAGCTACAATTGGGGTTTGAGTTAAATTCGTTCCTTGTTACAACTCGTATATTTTATCTTATCTCTTTATTTTCATCTTCTTCCACATTGAAATTCATATATTTGTGCTACATTTTCTTCTTTCCTAACATCCAGCGTCATTTGGCCATATAGCCAAGTCTCTAGATAGTAGTTTGCTTGGGTCTATTCAGAGTAACACTCGATACCGATAGTTCAAGCTCAAAGTAGCTCGCTTGATATTAGACAAACTATCTAGAGTGGTTCTCTTAGTATTAGTCACATTATCCAAAGTGGGGTTTTGGCTTGGTATAGGTCAATTTTGTCCAAAGCTAGTTTTTATTCACTTGTTTGAAGTAAATGACCACTTTCACTTGTTTTTATATGCACAATCTAAAGGTACGTAATGAATTGGTGCAAAAGAATTAAATTTTTTGAATATCTAAACTAAGTATACTAGGGTCTAATTAGAAAACTAAATATATATCAGGTGTATGGATAGGAAGAAAGGAAGGGAAACTTCTTCGATAGAAGCTGTCCTATAGTTGAGTTAACTTGATAAGTCAAGTGGCTCCTCAACAACTAGTTTTAGAGATGAGCAATGACATCTTTAGGGTCTAGGTCTTAGAACCTTACATAGCATTGTTTTAGGAATTTTCTTAGAGATTTTTCTAAATTTCAAAGTAAAACCACTCAAAAAGTGCATTCCTACCCATTTTGCTTGTACCAATAGTTTGAGTCTAGCAGTTTGCTCAATATGTGATAGGCTATCTAGATTGGATTTTTGGCTTATTTTATAGGGAAATTTTGTCTTAGAGGAAATTTTTATTCACTTATTTGAAATAGATGACCGCTTTCACTTGTTTGTGTATACATGATCTAAAGATGTGTAACAAAGTTGTATTAAAGAATTAATTAAGTAATTCAAATTTGAATATCCAGACTAAGTATCTAGGACCTCACTAGAAAGCTAAGGGTGTTTTAGGTGTGTACATGAAAAGTGGGAGAACAAATTCCTTGACAGAAGTTTTCCTATAGTCGGGTGGACTTGATAAGTCAAGTGGCTTCACAAAAAACTAGGTTTAGAGTTGAGCCTTGACTTATTGAGGATGCATGTTTGAGAACCCAACATAACACCATTTTAGGGGATCAGTGTCAGACAATGCCTTACGGGGGTCTCGAGGGGGTCACTCATGAATATATGTATATATAACGTGAGTTCAAAATAAGGGGTTTTTAAAACACCAAATTTATACATTTTTTACATACAGAAGGGTGTCATATAAAGGGGTTACTTACAAATTGAATAGAAAAGGTTTGTGTTTTATTCATGAAAAATTCATAGATTAGGATATTTATAAATAGGCCATGAACGCACGTTATATAGAGAATATATATATAGTGAACTCCCTAAGACGAGGGTAGAGAGATCAATGCTCCACTCTCCCTTCTTTCTCACTTATTGAACCAAGTACAATGCTTTCTTGCTTCAAAAGTTGATTGATTACATGAGTGGATTTCTTAACTCAATGTTAGAATGTTGTTAATGACTATAGTTGAGTTATTAGAGAGCTGAAGTCGACAATCATTGTTGGTCAATGCAACATACCCACCTTTACTACGTGACAAGTAACGTTTTAGTAGTTGCCGAGAGTTTACCTTCTAGCCGTCGCCATCCGTACTCTAACCAGAATGATCGGATTTTGTTTGGCCCTATAACCCTAGGTCTACCTCGCAAGGGAAGCGTCACACCGTTACCCATGAAGGACCTGTCAAGATTGTGGGAGAGAAGGAAGGAGTCTCACTTGTAGCTTTCTTGCTTGCACAATGGGGGAAGACACACAGGTGGAGGCTGAAAACAGTTTTCCTCTTCTTAGTTGTGTAAGCCAAAAGAACTCTAATACAAAGAAATAGAAGAACCCTATATATGGGTCTCAAACCAAAGACAACTAACTAAGGTGGCATACTAACTGAGCCACGAACTAGAGTAGATAAGGATAGCTGTCGTCTAGCTATTATTCATGGGCGGTGTACCAACCGCATCTACAACTGACAAGTCGGTGACATAAATACACAACGGTCACCCTGGCGTATCACGAGTGGAGCTCGATATCTCAACACTCCCCCTCGAGCTCAATCCCAATTCCTGCACACCAAGCAGGTCTCTGAACTTGCGCAGCTTCTCTGCGCCCAATGCCTTCGTAAATATGTCAGCTACCTGATCCTCTGTGCTGACATAAACTAGATCAATAAGACCTAGTAAAACCCTCTCTCGCACATAGTGATAATGCACCTCAATGTGCTTTGTTCTAGCATGATAGACTGGGTTATTTGCCAAGTGTATACTACTCATGTTGTCACAATAAATGACAACTGGCCCATCTGTAGACTGATGCATATCATAAAGTAGCTTATGCAACCAAGCTACCTCACATGCAGCCATTGCTGCACCCCTGTACTCGGCCTCTGTGCTCGACAAGGCAACTGTAGGCTGTTTCTTGCTGCTCCAAGTGACTGCAGCACTCCCAAAAGAGAACACATATCCACTGGTAGATCGTCTATCAGAAATACTACCAGCCCAATCAGCATCAGTGTATCCATGCAACTGTATCTGAACCCCAGTCTCATAAAATAGTCCATACTGCAATGTGGACTTCACATACTTGAGTATGCGTCTAGCCGCATCCAAATGTGGTTTCCTTGGAGCCTGCATAAACTGACTTACCAATCCAACAGCATAGCTCAAATCTGGCCTGGTAATAGTCATATAAATCAAACTTCCTACTATGCGTCTGTACATAGTAGGGTCTTCCAGAAGCTCACCTGCATCTGTGCTCAGCTTCACATTTTGCTCCAAAGGAACTGAAATAGGCTTACAGCCTGTCATCCCATATTTGGACAGCATGTCCAATCCATACTGCCTCTGCAAGAGCTGTATCCCACTTGGTGATCTAATCACCTCAATGCCCAAGAAATAACGCAGCTCTCCCAAATCCTTCATCTCAAACTTCTACTTCAATAGCATTTTCACATGAAGGATATCTTCATCACTGTCACCTGTCATAATCAAATCATCAACATAAATGACAAGTAGCATAATACCTTTCTCTGTTTTTCTCACATAAAGTGAGAAATCTGCCTTGGAAATCTGAAAGCCAATAGTGACAAGATACTGTCCTATCTTGTCAGACCATGCTCTAGGTGCTTGCTTCAAGCCATACAAGGCTTTCTTCAACCTGCAAACAAACTCAGGATGAACAGCATGCACATAACCTGGTGGCTGCTCCATATAGACCTCTTCTTGCAAATCACCATGCAAGAAGGCATTCTTTACATCCATCTGATGTAAAGACCATCCCTTTGATGCAGCCATAGCAATGACTGCTCTTACAGTTGCCATCCTTGCAACTGGACTGAATGTTTCTTCATAGTCAATGCCATATGTTTGTGCATACCCCTTGACTACTAATCTTGCCTTGTATTTGTTCACAGAACCATCTGCATTGTGCTTCACCTTATAAACCCACTTACAACCAATTGCATTCTTACCTTTAGGCAAAGGTACTAACTCCCATGTAGCATTTGCTTCCAAGGCATCCATTTCTTCATCCATGGCTTTCTCCCATTTTTCTTTTCCCATGGCTTGCTCAAAAGATGTGGGTTCTGGTTCCTTTATCACTTTGACCATATATGCATAGTGAATGGCTGTAAATCCATCATATTTCAGCCTATCCACAGGATACCTAGCTCTCGTAGACCTGCGCAAAGTAGGTTCACTCCCAGGTGCTCTCAAAACATCCCTGGTCTTCCTTACTCCAGGTGTAACAATAGAAGGAATACCCAACTCATCATCAATGCTCTGTTCTGAGCCACTGGATTCACCATCCACATAAGAGTGACCTGCATTCACATCAACCATGGACTGATCAACCTTCTCTTTTCCTTTTCGTGATACCTGCATACCACTATCTGCATTACTTTGAGAAGATTCTCCTGATCTCAATCTGCCTGTCCATGGTGAAGAATGTGAACCACTACTAGAGGACGCTCCATGTCCACTAATATTTTGTGACTGCTGCTGTGAATTTTGTGCAGCATTACCATTTTGTGCATCTACATCATCAATCACATTTACTGGTTTATACCAGCTACTCATCTCATCAAAAACAACATCTCTGCTCACTGTAAACTTACAAGTAGAAGGGTTATAGCATCTATACCCTTTTTGCTGCAGAGAGTAACCAATAAAGATGCACTTCTCAGCTTTTGGATCCAACTTGGATCTCAACTCATCTGGCACATGTACATAGGCAATGCAACCAAAAATTTTCAAATGAGAAATATCTGGTTTCCTACCAGTATACCTCTCCTCTGGAGTCATTCCATGTATTGCTGCAGTGGGAGTCCTGTTCATTATGTAGACTGTTGTAGCAACTGCTTCAGCCCAATAAAAATCAGGCAGGTCTTTTTCATTGAGCATGGCACGAGACACCTCTCCAATATGTCTGTTTTTTCTTTCTGCAATTCCATTTTGCTGTGGGGTATGACTGCATGAATATTGCTGCTTTATGCCATGCTCCTGCAAGAACCTTGCAAACTCATTTGAGAGGTACTCTCCCCCTCCATCTGACCTTAGGCATTTTATTTGCAGACCTGTTTCTTTTTCAACCATAGCTTTAAGAGTTTTGAAATGCCCAAACACTTCACTTTTCTTCTTCATAAAATACACCCAAACTTTTCTGCTATAGTCATCAATAAAACTGACAAAATAATGACAGCCTCCAAGAGATGCAGCTTTAGTAGTCCACACATCAGAGTGGATTAATTCCAATGGCTTCTCACTCTCTTGAACATGTCTAGGAAATGGTTTCCTTGCCTGTTTTCCAAACTGACAGGCTTCACATACCTTATGCATTTCTGCAACCTTGAATTTTGGCAATCCTGCAACAATATTTTGGGCCTGCATTGATTTAAGTCGCTGTACATTAACATGACCAATGCGTTTATGCCATATATCAATATCTGCAACTACACCGGTCCCATGTGCAAACATTGCTGCACTCAATTCAGGCATGTCTGCATCCAATGTAAACATTCTGCCCTTCTTCTTTCCTTTTGCTATCAAGCGACCTTTATTTTTCATATCCTCAACAAAGCATCCATGAGGATTAAATCTGGCATGTAAGCCCTGCTCAACCATTTGACCAACAGAAACCAGATTCTTGGTGATATTCGGGACATGAAATACATCGGATAGGTATTTCTTTTTCCCATCCTGCATAGACAAGGGAATTTTTCCAATCTGCACAATAGGATGTGCAGTATCATCACCAGTCTCCACAAATCCTGGTTTTTCCATTTTCCTTGCATCCTCCATCCATTTTGCATGACCTGTCATGTGGTTTGATGCACCTGAGTCAACATACCATACATCATTGCTTTCTTCTGCACTTGTCACAGAATTGTTCATGTGCTGCACCATAAACAGATGCTCATTTCTGTCATCACCCTGTCTACTAGAGGATGCATAATTCCCTTGTTGCAGTTTTCCATTCATGATGTCATTCAGCTTTTTATAGCAGTCTTTAGCCATATGACCCATTTTACCACAATAGTAGCATTCAACATTACTGTTTGCATTTTGACCTCTTTGCCATCCACCACGACCTCTTTGGCTCCCCTTGCCTCTAGAGTTACCACGTCCTCCTCCATAGGACTGGTTTTCTTGAGTTTGCTGCATATTCTGATTTCTACCACGGCCTCCAAATCGGCCTCCTCTACCTCTGCCTCTACCTCTTCCAGCATTTGAGTAGAAGACAGCTTCTTTTGAAGTTCCTCCTGAAGAAGATGCACCACCATTTCTTTGCTCCTCAGAAATTAGAAGAGCAATCAACTCCTCAAAATCAGGAAATCTTTCACGGACGGAAATGGATGTCCGAAACTGTGCATAATCCTTTCCTAGACCATTCAAGGTCACAGAAACTAAATCATCATCTTCCACTGGCGACCCAATGGAAGCAAGTGCATCTGCAATCTTCTTCACCTTCATGTGGTAGTCATTGATGCTCATATTTTCTCTTTGCACATTGTGCAACTCTTGCTTGAGCTGCATTTTCCTGGCTTGCGTATTTGTGCTATACATCTTTGACAGAGTATCCCATGCCTCCTTTGGCGTACTTGCATCCTGAATATGCACAATCATAGAGTCTGAAATGCTGATAGACAGCCAGTACATAACTTTCCTGGCTCTCTCATGCCATGATTTGAATGCCTGCATTTGCTGTTGATTGGGAACATCAGGAAGAACTGGTTCTTCTTCATTTCCTGCAACAAATTCCCAATATCCTTTTCCCATAAGGAAATTCGTCATTCTAAACTTCCATGCTTGGAAGTTGTTCTTGTCAAGCTTTTCAGTGACAATCTGTGAGAGAGAATCAGACGCCATTACAGAACACTGCGAAAAAATCTGTCACTGCAAAAACTCAGCTTCACCCTCACAAGGGCAAATCTGCAAAACTGGCGAAAGTGGTATTTGACCACACAGTCACTTCCTAGTGACGATTTTGCATAAACAAGAACCAAGGATGATTCTGTAACTCCTAATGTCTCTGTGCACAAGCATACGATGCAATTTCTACAGAAACTTTTCACCGACCTGTAGAACAGTGGTTGCACAGCATAAAACTGGCCCTTTTCCTGAGTGCGTGCAGAAAACTTCCGCCTCCAAAACAGGCCCCGAAATGGCCTCAAATCAAAAAAATAAGGTCGCCAAGTGCTAAAGCCCTCCCCCGCAGCATATACTGCCCTCTTGCTTCACCGCGAAGGGCGTCTCAACCTGAGACAATGCACTCCTGCACTTTTCGGCTGTGCTACCTGCAGAGATCTGCTCCCAAAACAGAAAATGAAAGCAACACTGCTCCTCTTACCAGAACACCGCGAGCTTGGCTTGCTTTCTTGAGCTCCTTACCACAAACAAGGCTCTGATACCATGTCAAGATTGTGGGAGAGAAGGAAGGAGTCTCACTTGTAGCTTTCTTGCTTGCACAATGGGGGAAGACACACAGGTGGAGGCTGAAAACAGTTTTCCTCTTCTTAGTTGTGTAAGCCAAAAGAACTCTAATACAAAGAAATAGAAGAACCCTATATATGGGTCTCAAACCAAAGACAACTAACTAAGGTGGCATACTAACTGAGCCACGAACTAGAGTAGATAAGGATAGCTGTCGTCTAGCTATTATTCATGGGCGGTGTACCAACCGCATCTACAACTGACAAGTCGGTGACATAAATACACAACGGTCACCCTGGCGTATCACGAGTGGAGCTCGATATCTCAACAGGACCAACCTGAAGGTTCCTAATTGACCTAACAATCACCTATCAACAACTAGCGCACATCTGGAGGTGTCCTTCGAGAGGCTTCTTGTCTGGAAGGAGCGATTGCCATCACCCTTGGTTCATGGAGTACAATGGCTTTTTCCAGTAGTAGGTCAAGGATTTATGAAATCCCTCATAGTGCTCTGGCACAACCATCGTACCTTTCCCCTAAGTTAATTTACAGTTTGGGTTCTAAGACCAAACCCTAGGTAAGTCAGTGAATCATCCCTTTCTAGAGTTTCTTCCTAGCGTTTGTTTTTGGGGAAACCTCTCAGCTAATCGAGACCACCCTGCCATAGGATTGTATTCGTCGGAAATCCATCCACCCACTTCCCTCTATGGAAGTTCTTAGTTATCTAATTACCTACCACATTACGTGAAACATATAAAAACAGCTTCATTAATTAAAAAGAATCATTTTGTGCATAGTTGTTCATTTGCATAATTTACTAATGGAATACAATCAGAATAAAACAAATTCATTGATTATATTCCATAATGTGTGTTCTCCCGTCCATACAGGAGAAAAATTACAATTTCACATGCTGCCTCATCTGGCGCATCTGCACGTCACCAATATCAAATCCACCTGTAGCTAGCATTTTTAGGTGTCCCAAGTAGAACTTGGGCCATATAGGGGACCAAGTAGTTCCTAGGTGCGTAAAGGATTTACTAGCAAGAGCCCCCCTAGCACCTTATCCACCTCCTACTTAATACGATCCTTACTGGGAGACCTCTCGCCATCGAAGTCGGTCCATGCTTCCACTGTGGTTAAAAAATCCCCTCTTGGTATGGGGATTCAACACCTATCCTTGGGAGAGGTATAGGGCTCCTCAATTTATATGTATTCCAATACTTAATTCAATCAGGAGATCTAATCTAGAAAATCACAAACAAGATTGATGTCTTCAAGCATTATGACTTCAATCAATCATGCAACTTTCAAGTGATTATTAATCTAGTAGCATTCGATACTTGAATTTCACATAATGAACTCTTTCCCTTGGAGTTTAACTAAGGGTATCTAGATTTTGGGGTCTCCAACTTCCCAGTTTAAGGTTTATCCTTGTAACCAAGTTTCTTGGCCTTAAGTCCATTTCTTCAACTTACATATATTTTCGGTCTTAAAATCTTCTATCAAAGCCTCTAGATTAAACTATATCCTTGACTAATTTCTTTGAGGTTCGTTCTTAATAAATTTGACTTGAAAAATTCCTTATGGTTTCTCTTGAGTTCTAGAATTTTGTAGTTTCCCTAACAGTTTCTAGCCTGTAATATGTTCTAATAATTTACTAGGTGAATACTCTAAGATTGCAATATTTCTTAAGAGACTTATCTTATTTCTATTAAATTCGGATACAAATTTTTAGAAAAACCTGTGGTACTGAAATTGGTAAAGGGTTGTTATCCACGCCTGTGACTCCATTAGTGACTCACGTGCTTGCAACTCCAATTGTTGCTTCCATGTTAGTAGGGCCATTCGCGATTTTTACTTTTGAATTCTTTTTCTTCGGGTTCATGATAGAAACATGATTTGAAGAAGAAGAAGAAGAACACGATAGTAATACCGGTTGGCAAGGGTGTAAGACTCTCGATGATGATGATGGTAATTGCGGGATTCAATGATGTAGGCTTCGCAGATCGTTCTTCTTTCCTCATGGAGAGCAATACTTCGTTCTCTCTAGTAGATGGAATAGGGACGAGAGTAGAGGTATGACTTCTAACTAGATTGATAGAATAGGATAGAGTTCTTCAGTGTCTTTTCTTCTCAGATTAGAGTAGAAGAGGATGAGAGACGTTGTGTGTATCCCCTTCATTGGGTTGAATGGAATGATGTCTCTTCGTCTCACGGAATAGAGTCTCCTCCTTCTCGATCAGCATCTCACCCTCGTCAATATTTCTCTTGTCCCCTTTCTTGGTCATCCCCAAGCCCTCAATTTATAGTTTCGCAGGGGGTAAAAGAGAGGACGCTTGGTTTTTAGCATTTTTTTATGACATCATCGATGACAAAGAGAGACCGCTTTCTTTTAGTGATTTTGATGACATCATTGATGACATTAGAGAGGGAGCTCCTTTTTTATAGCGTGAAGATAAAAATTTATGAATATATGGGTGAGAACCATGTGGCACGTCGTCGAACGGTCGTCACTCCAAGGCAATGACCAAGGCGGCGACCAAGGCATAGACCTTGGCATCTTGGCCTTGGCATACTTGGCAATGGGCTACGAAGGCTTTGTTGGCGCCTCAGGGAAGTTACTATATGTATATCCTCTACATCACATGCGTTCAAGGCCTATTTATAAATATCCTTATCTATGAATTTTTCTTGAATAAAACATAATCCTTTTCTATTCAATCTATATAACCCCTTTATATTACACCCTTATGTATGTATATATATATATATATATATATAAATGGTATTTTAAAAATACCTTACTTTGAACCACGTAATGCACACATATATTCATGAGTAACTTACTCGAAGTTGATGCAGTTGGCTGTGCGCAAGTAGCTCCAACTAGCTTGTAGAAAAATCTTCCCAAGAGGTCACCCATCCCGGCAATGTCGTCACCCAAGTGCACTTCACTGCCAAGTGACTATTTAATTTGCATCTCACTTTTTATTTCAATGTTTTCACAACAATGCATTAAGGTTTGCACCCTCTTTTGGGCCTCCTAGCTACTTTGTGGGATCTAGACAAATCATTCCTTGAAGCATGTTTGCACCTTAGTCTAATTAGACATAGTCCATATTATGTGATTATAAATCCATGTGTGAAATGTATGCAAAAATTGCAGATGTGATAAATACAATTAAGATGATAAATATAATGTGCACAAATCTCACATAATTTTATGTCCATGATAATAATGTATCCATGATTTGATGTACCACAAATTCCCAACTAATATACTAAAGCTCAAAAAATAATATCCACTAAAAATAATATTGGCACTTGTGCTTTTACTTTTTTTTATTTTTCAAAACTTTGCATTTCATATTTTCTATTAAGCAGGTACAAAAGTTCTAGTAGAAGATGGTGCCATTAGCTCTACTTCCACGATAAACTCCCACGTTCCAACTTCCTATTCCTTTCCCATAACCACACAAGCTATATTCAATGGGAAGGGCCATGAATCAAGTATACCATAAGCAACAACACCAACTTTGACAAAATATATCACCTAACAATAACCTCAATCTCATCACTATTTACTAGAATACCTACAGTATCATCTATACCATTGATAGAGACATTATCTTCATTGGCACCAATTCTTCATTAGCAATACTTATTACTCCTCCATTAGGTCTTTTTCATTGATTTCTCCTAGTATTCCACATCTACTTTGTCATGAGTACCATGGGATTGACACTCTCACTTCCTAGGCAAGAGAGCTAGTCTATTGCCTTAAGCATAGGACACATGATGTGGTTGGTTTGGGAGATGGATCATCGAGCTCCAAAAAAGCATAATGTGTTATCCCACATGTGAGGACCTAAAACCATGAATAGGCCATGGTGCAAATATACTATGAGTATGCATACATACATAGGCTAATAAATAGGTAAAGGAATGCTTTATAGGTTCTTCTATGGATAATCATTATTGAAGTAGGAAATCTTGAACTCCATGAAGATGGAAAAGAATATTGTTGAGGAGGGGAAAAGGAGTTATTGAAGAAGGTCATAGGGAGAAGGTATGGTGGATTGAAGCTGGAGTCCAATCCAAGTAACTCTCATTGAAGAACATGGTCCTCTTATGGATCAATCACATGTGATTGTGGTATAATTGGTTCCTTTGTGCTTGAAGTACTTGTTCATCTTGCTATGGGGTTGATTTATTGGCATTGCAATGAATAAAGTTGAAATGGAAAAAGTGCAAGTGACTTAGGAAGATAGGTCTAGTGGGTCGAGACTCCCTAGGTATGTCATGACCTTAATGTGCGCTAAGTAAATGTGTAAGAAAATGGGAAAAGTGCTAGGGGCTAGAGAGACAAAGCTAATTAAGTAGGCTCATTAAGTGCATCTAACTTGAGGACCCTTAGGTGTGATGTAGTGATTTTGAGTAATTTTTCTCTTTTCTCTTACTTCTCTTTTTTAGCTTCATTTTTTCTCTTTTTTCATACATTTTTTCTATTTTTCCCTCTTGCCATGAATAATTGTATTCCATAAAACTAGGCATGCACTCTTACAAAGATAAATGCATTAGTGAAAAATCTAAAGAATGACTACAAATAGTAAATTTGGCTCAAAGAGTGAAGTTATGCACTAAAGTGTGCATGTGGAAGATTGAAGATTGGACCTGGATATTAATAGCACAATGCCTCATTGTTGTGAATTTATTGTTGAAGAAGAACCGAGCTATTTATGAATTAGTTCTTATTGAAGGAGTAATTTGAAAATTCTCCCATGGAAGTAGATGACCATTGTATATTCTTACCAAGGTATGTCGTGGTTGAAGAAATTGGGATGTCATTGTAGATGGCTCTTTGAGGTCTTTATCTCTTGTTGGAGTCTCTTAGATGATATTGGTAGCTTGATATTCTGATGATTTTTCATCTAGATACTTTTGGGACTTGATATTTTTTAGGAAAGTTTATAGTGCTAGTGCCATCTTCAATCTTGGATATTCATTGCTAGACTCTGTCACACCAATGTGATATATCACATTCTTATAGTCACTTGATGAAACTTTGAGAGTACAATGCAATGAAAAAGATAGAAAGAAGGGATGAAAAAATTGTTGTGTTTAACCATATATTTAGAAAAAAAATTTAAAGTGTGTACCTTTGATCTACCTCTCATATAAGATGCAGCATTGTTTCAAAAGAAGGGGCTTTGCTCTTACCATTTCAAAATATTGAGCAAAAGAATAAAATACATACAAGGTTAACTAGGCTTAGTTATATACAAGAGTTACTATTTTTTTACAATTTTGAGAATCCACAAGGTTTAGACATTTGGATTTTACTATAATTTAGAAAAAGCATCCCAATGAGTTGGTTTGGTAGCCGTTTGGTAGCCAATCCACAAAGGTAAGCACTTAGAACACTAAACAAGGAAGGTACAACAAAGCGAGGAACTATATGTAATTCCTCTTCTATTGAAATCTTATCAATCAATGGATGATATTGTAGCTCTAATAGCATGTCTGAGCAAGGTTGATAGACCACAATGAAGTGATTCTATGGTAAGTCGAGTGGAACTGAGGTATACTAATACTTGTATATCATTGCTCAACCATAGTTATGACACAACTACCATTGTGAGCAAGCTCAAGTCAATGAGAAAACCAATTATATAAGAATGGGCTCAAGGAATGTCAATTCAAGTTTATTAATGGTCTTTGATTTTGGTTACAAAAGCATAGGAAGGGATACGTTGGTATGACTAGAATTGCTTCTCAGGGATGGACCTAGCATACTCAGCTTAAACCAAGATGATTTTGTGGAAAGGTGTTCATTCTCTTCCCAAGTGGGATGCCGATTGGAAGTGACTTGAATTGTCTCATTGTTAGCAAGGCCCAAATAAATCACTATAAATAGCTTTGCACAAGTAGTGAATAGGAGTCAAATTGCATAGCCATTCTACTTCATAGGAATTATCTTTCATTGCCAAATCAATAGAGGCATGATGTACAGATCAATAGACTAGCAAAGATTTCATAGAAGCAAGGAGAGCAAGTTTTGTGACACCAATGTATAAGTGATTCTACAAAACTTCCTCTAAAATGTTTTGGGATTCAGCTTGGTCTGACTAGTGGATTGGGTCTATTGGGATTACAATAGCTTCAACCTTAGGTTGGAGAGTCCTAAGTGTGCTAATTTTTGCTATTGTATCCTCATTAATAGAAGGTTTATATACATCACTAGGCTACATGCCATTTAAGGAAGATCCATTTTGCATGGTAGTAGAAGCAGAGGAAGGATTTGGGTTTGTGAAACTCAATCTTGGAATAAACTAGTCAAAGAAGTTGGGATTATATTATAATGAAGCATGACCATCAAGAAGTTGTGGATCTTTGGTGAGGTAGAAGGCATATCTAATGACATCAAGCATCATGTTGCCTTATGCCAATTAACTTACAACATGTAGCTTTTCCCTTGAAAGGAGTTTGGCACACAAGGGATCCTTTTGGGAAAGTCTATAAAGGTCAATAATATGGACAATAGCAAGAACTCTTGGAGACGCTAAATCATACATTGAAGTCCAAACACCCTTCTTTGATTGGCAATTGTCGTTAGATAGATACCATATCTTGCAACTAAACATTAACTAAAATACCATTTGTGCTCAAATACACTTCATCCTTCACCTTTCTTGGAGAATGCAACAACTTGCTCTCTACTTGTTTTGCAATGCCTAGTTTTGAACGTGAAAACTAAGTGATGCTTCTTCTACTCATCCTTGGCCAATTGCTTCATGACTTCTCCTATGGCAACTAGCTAAATTTGATAGATTTTTGCTTGTCTAATAATGTTAGAGGCCTTTCTAAGAGAATATTATGCTCAATAGTTTAATTTTGCAATAAAGATATGCCCAGGCAAGTGAAGTCAATAGTAATCTATCCAGTCTCCTAGGACTTTTAGTTGTCAATCTATCTTCTTGTTAATCCATCTTTTCGAACTCCTCCTTGAGAGATCCCTTAACTAGCTTCAAGTGTGCAAGTGAGTCTAGTCAAGAAGAATAGAACTTGTGAATCATTGAATTCATTGTCATCTCAGTAATAAAATTTGTGTCTGTGACTTGATCTTAGAATTTTTAATTGTATTGTTAACAACACTCTCAAAAGAAGATTCTCAATCTTCTTATGTTTTTGGATGTCACTTGTGGATCCTTTTTTTTTGGATTGAGTAGCCGCACCATGCTACTGCTCTACTGCTAGAGTTTCTATTTTGGCCTGGGTGATAAAGGTTCTTTGTTTTTGGAAGACTTTTTCCATGTGGATGGACTAGCACTGCCTTCGGTTTTTCCTTGTCAACACTTGAGGGATCTATCACATCAATCTTTGGGCAGTCTCTATGAGTTTCAATATCCTCACATGGATGTGGTTGCTTAGTCTCTTCCTTCTCTTCGATTGATGATTTTTCAATATCCTCACATTGATGTGGTTGCTTGGTCTCTTCCTTCTCTTCAATATCCTCACATGGATGTGGTTGCTTGGTCTCTTCCTTCTCTTCGATTGATGATTTTTCAAATACATAGATTCCTCATTTGGATTAGCAACTATATCGAGAGATTTATCTTTCAGAATTGGGGTTTGAAGTGTTAAAATAATTAGCTTTTTAGTTGCTAACTTGTCTATTTTTGTCTCCTCAAGTATATTAGTCTTTCATCTAGATTTTGTGTTTTGGTCACTTTCTCCTTCTCTTTGATTTGAATGGACTTGGGATATGGTCAATGAGGGTGATTGTGCATGTGGTTTTCATTTATTTGCTCTTAGGCTTTGCAAAGATTCACTTTGCACTATTGAAGAAGGTTCTCCATCCTCTCTAACTCTTGTTTCCCATGAGGGTTTATCTTCTCACTGAACAAAATTGAGGGAAGGGACACGCTATAACCATACAATGTCTAAGGGAGAAACTCCAATGCTAGCATGGGTAGAATTGTTATATAAGAAAACTTGGCCAAGTGTAACCAAGAGTCCCACACATTTTTCATATCATGGCATAAATATCTAAGGTAGGTCTCTAACCCCGTGTTGACCCTTTTTATCTAGTCATCATTCTGTGGATGATAGGATGCTCATCATTCCATCATTCTCATGGTTCTTGCCATAACATCATCTCACCAATAGAATCACTTGTCTTCTCCAAGTGATTGAAATACCAATATTGATCATAGTTAGGTTATCCCTAGCAACGAGTTTTTTAAGTCCCTAAAGTTGGTTGATGTATATACATACTCTCCCCTATCATCAGTCATAGACATTTCAGCTTATACCCAAACTAGTTCTCAACAAAATCAAGCCAACGCCGAAATATAGCCAAGACTTTAAATTTTTGCTTTATGGGATATGCCCAAACCTTATGTGAGTAATCATAAATGAAAGCAACAAAATAACTCGCGCCACCTAACGACTTACAGGGCATATGCCCACAAATATCAGAATGAACAAGAGCTAGCGGCTCACCCATGCTCGTAATTCCAGACTTCTTATGCAAACTACAATTCTACCTGTTGTAATGACAATGATCACAAGAATTAAAACACTTATAGTCAAGGGATGGAAGATATTCCAAATGAGTAAGCATTTTCATTCCCTTTAATGACATGTGCCCAAGGTGACAATGCCATAATGATACATTTGGCACTAGTATGGCAATGATAACTGCCTTAGCCCAAAAGTATTGCTGTAAGTCTGTCTAGCTAAGCATACTACTACATACTTGCTCTTGAATCATCATATTTATGCACTCAGACATACCATTCTAGGGTGGGAATTACAAGGCAGTCAATTGATGCTTAAAACCACTCTTGTCACAAAATTGCTCAAAGGCTTTATGCTAATTCTTTGTCACGATACTTCTAACTACATGCCTAGGTCTCCTCTTTCTTTTAGATGAAAATACAAGGTAGACTCAAGTGAGCCTAGTTAGCAAACTTTGAGGATCTTATCAAAATCCTAGATGCCGCTTCCTAGGACATCTCTTAATGGGCTATTAAGAATGTACCGCCAAGAAAAAGCTCGAGCAGCATGTTACAACCATAGTAGCACCTCTGTACTTAGCCTCCATACTTGAAAAAACAATCATAGGTTTCTTTTTGCTACTCCAAGTAATTATAACACTACCAAGGAAAAATATGAATCTTCTATTAAACCTGCTATCAACCCAATCTACACTTGTATATCCAAACATGTGTATATCCTTACTTGCCTCATAAAAATTTCCATAATACAAAGTGGACTTCACATATCTCAATATGTGTCTAACCACATCCAAAAGAGGCTTTTTAGGCATCTGCATAAACTAACTAACAAGGCCAATAGTATCTGGCCTTGTGATAGGCATGTAAATCAGATTCCCTACTATCCTTCTAAACATAGTAGGGTCTTCTATCTCATCCCTAACACAATACTTAACTTTACATTTTGCTCCAATGGTACTAAAAGAGACTTACACACTATCATACCATACTTAGATAACATATCTAAGCCATATTGCCTTTGGACAATCATATACCACCATCACATTTGATTACCTTAATATCAAGAAAGTACCTTAGCTCATCCAAATCCTTCACCTCCAAATTCTTCTTCAAATAGTTCTTGACTTCTGTGATTCCACTATCACTATCACTTGTAATGATCAAGATATCCACATAGATGATTATGATAACCAAGCCTGCATCTCCCTTTCTCAAATAATGTGAGTGATCAGTATCAAAAACATGAAAGCTAACGTTAAGAATATACTCTCTGATCTTCTCAAACCATGCTCTAGGTACTTGCTTCAACCCATAGAGTGCCTTGTTTTGCTTACACATATATGTGGGATGCTCTATATTCTCATAACCTACTGGTTGCTCCATATACTATATTGCTAAGTGCTGAAATGATTATATTTTTAGCTAGTTTTTGATGGATTTTGTGTGGTTTTTATTTGATTTTGTGGTATATTGATTGATTGATTTTTGGATGGTTTTGAAGTATTTTGAAGTGTTGGAATGAATTGAGTAGTTTTGAGAAGCTCATGATGAGTTATGGTGTGTCAATTGGTTATGTATTATATCTATTTGGTTTTGATAGCTTTGTTTTGATATATTTTATTTCTGATTGAGAGGTTATGATTGTAGATGAATGGTTTGAGGAGTGATTGCAAGTGTTTTTGATGGTTTGAGCTGGTTTTGGTATGAGCTATATGGTTTTTATGCCTTCTATAGACCTTATGTATTCATACAGTTGAGCTTCTATATTCCTTCTCGTGTCTTACATATGCTTCTATAAGTATTCTATTGGATGGATATTTAGCTTGGGGATGTTTCCTAATCTTAGAAAGAGAAGAATGGAATCTCTTAATAGCTCAAAGAAGATAAAGAAGTAGTTGATGAAGACTTGAACTAAAGACTAAAGTGATAGTGACACTGATGAGCTTTTAAGGGTCACTGTAGTGGCTTAGGTACCCTTTCATATCAAGTATACCTATTGGGAGGGGTATCCACAACCAAGAGAGGATTATTGAGTGTCATTATTTTTTATTCTCATGTACTTTGAGAGAGAGCATATATGAGAGAGTGTGTGTATGAGAGATAGCAAATTTCTATGAAGAAACATTATATCCATATAAGAGAGATTGAAAGAAAGACGATGAAGATTATAAAGACTATGAAGATGATGAAATATGAAAACTATGTGATGAATTCCATTTTAATTTGATTATTAATTTGTGTTATCTTAGTTCTTTGATGGTTTCTATGAAGAATATATTGAAGACTTGTTGTGATAAATCCATGGGAGACTTACTATATGATGCTATGTGAAGATTGGTTGTTTTTGGTAGTTTTTTTAATTCTTGTGGTTGATTAAAGTATCAAGAACATGCTTGTTGGTGTAACAATATAGATTTTATTGTAATATTTTATTTGTTTTCTTGGTGTTTCTCTTGGGGCTCCATGTTTTGGTGTGCAGTCAAGGAAACTGCCATCAACAAGCACCAAGAGAGGTTGAAAATGGAAGCAATTGCACTATTGAAGAGGAAGAAAAGCAATGGAAGATTTTAGAATTCCTACTACTGTTAAAGAATTGGGTATCTTCATTGCAAAGACACTTTCTACAAGAAGTGCATTTCTCAATGGTAGAAACATATTACTATCTTGATATGAGCTCTATGTGACAGATTGATCCCATTGTCTGCTAAAGTCACAAAAAATTGTATCACTATAGGAAATTGTTCCCCACAAAACTAAAAAGAAAAACAAAAAAAAATGAGTATCAATGGAAGATTTAGCTTTCATTGAAGAATTTCCAAACATCATCAAGTGGAAGATTGTGAAGAAGCTTCAAGAGTTGTGGTCTATTGAGCTTTATAAGAATAAAATGAAAAGAATTAGAACTTGTTTATGGATGCCCAACAGCAAGATACATGAGATGCTTGCTCTATTGAGACAATGGGAAACCCACTAGAATCTAGTAGACATAGTGTTCTTCATAACCTATGCTATTGAAACCCTTCAAAGTTTGTATTATCAAGATAATGACACTGTAGAGATTCTTAGAAGAATGAAATTTGATACCTTTAGGATTGAATATCTTCCCTTCTATAGTGGAATAAAAGCCGAATTCAAAGACATTGAAAAGAAGAAAGTAGAAGAAAGGTTGGCGAGAGAGTTCTCCAAAGACTGAAACCATTCTGATTCATTTCTATTGAGTACAGATAAACTAGGTGGAGCCAACTCCCTAATGAATGACGTGATCAAAAGGAAAGCACTAGAACGAATCCAGAGGTATGTGAGAAAAGAAAAGAAAAAAATCAAAGCCAAGAATAAGCTAGTAGCAAAAGCTTCCTTTGATGCCCTTGTGGCACTCTTTATAAAAGTTCCAATGGCAATGAAGGTCCCTCCATCTTGGAAATGTTGATGACAAGCTAATGAATATAGTCATGTTGCCAATCTTTAAGGGAGAATACAATGAATACCCCAATCTTTATGTATCTAAGTTCATGTTAGCATGTGTAGCCAATAATACTTGAACCACAGAGCATTGGTTGTCAATATTCCTTGCCACTTTGAAAGGCATGGCATTTCACTGGTATGAGAGACAAGAAGCAAGAATTTTTTACACATGGGACAACTTGCAGATGGCCTTTCTCACTAAATTTAGGTGTGAAGGTTTCCAAAAGTGGATGTGAGAGGAGTTTATGAACTTAAGTCAATCCTCTAGAGAAGAACGGGTGGAAGCTTATATCTCTAAAATGGAATCTATACTGAAGAGATGGACCAACCATAACTTGGGTGAAAGCATCTAGAAGGGAGTTTTTCTTAGTGGTCTACAACCATAAGTTCATAAGTTTGTGGAGCTAAGAAGACTAGTCAATTTGCAAGCTACAATGGAAGGTGTAAGACTATATGATGAAGTTGAAGTAACACTGTCAATGAACTTTGGAAGAGGAGTCTTACCTCCTCCCATGCCAAGAATGGTATACCCACCAAATGTATGATATCTAGAGAAAATTTCACCTTCAAGTAAGGGGATAAGATTTGACCATGTGTCCAAATATTAATCACATTAGGAATTTCCAAACTTTATGAAAATTCCCAAATTTCTAAATATGTGGTTTTCTCAAGAGTTCTTTTTAGCCACATTGTCTCTGCACAAGGAATAGTAATAGACCCTACTAACATTGAGAAGATTGCAACCCTCACTGCACCAACCAATCTAAAATAGTTAAGAGGATTTCTTGGCCATATGGGATACTAGTAACAAGAGGTTCATTGCACACTTCAAAACAAAGGAAAACCCCTGCACAAGCTCCTAAAGAAAGATGTAGAGTTTGTTTGGACAAATGATTGCAAAGAATCCTTTAATAGGAGCAATAGCCAAGAAAGATCTACTTGTAGAATACTTGTGACCAACCCTCCACAAAGATACCTATGATTACTACAAGTGCTGTGATGCTTGTTGATGAATGGGAAAATCCACAAAAACTAGTGCCATGCCACTATAGCCCATCCTTCCCTTGAAGCCATTTGAGAAATGGGGCATTAACTTCATGGGCCCCATTGACCCTCCAACCAAAAGGGAGTAGAACAAATATATTCTGGTATGCATTAATTATGTGAGAAAGTGGTGTGAAGCCAAAGCTATCAAGCGTGATGATGTTAATAGTGTGGCTTTATTCATGTATGAGAACATTATCACCCACTTTGGGAGTCCCTTAGAGCTTATTAATGACAAAGGCACCCACTTTCTAAACAAGATCATGGAGGAGCTATCAAAGATCTACAAGATATGCCATCGTAAGTCCACACCCTATTACCAAGTCAAGTCTCATCCTCTATTTGATCTTGACAAGGACAATTGCCACACATCACTGTGATTGGATGGTCAACTTGCAAAAGCCCTCTAGGCATACAAAACCTCCTATAAGACTAAAGCAAGATACATACCTTTCCTATTGGTCTATGGTATAGAAGCCATCTTTCCTGTTGAGTTGGAATTGCCCTATTTGAGAGTGGCTATCATCAAACAATTGGGAGATGTAGAATCCTTGCAGTGCCATCTCGTGCACACTTAGAATGTTTGGACAAGACTTGTAGGATGGCCTTATAGTGCATGCAAGCCTCATAAGTCTAATGCAAAGTCTACCATGACAACTTCATCAAACATAAAGAATTTAAAGAAGGTGATCTCATTGTTGCCTACGATTCACACTTTGGCAAGTTACTTGGAAAGCTCCAACAGTGTTGGATGGGCCCTTATAAGATACTTGCAGTCAATCCAAACACCTTTGTTCATATTCAGGTTGTAGATGTCTCTAATTGATTCCTTCTTAATCAATGGATATCGCTTGAAGAAGTATTATCCTCCCTAGGGATCTTGACAATCACAATCAATAGTCCCTTTTCCCCTTTGGTGTCACTTCGTAATGCTTCTTATGCTGCTTCTAATAGTCATCATCATGCGGATTCTATTGACAAAGCAAATAATTTCTAATGTATCTTTTGTTCTAGCTCCTGTCTTTATTTAGTTTCCTTTCCTTTCAATCCAACAAATGTGGCGGGGTTAGTTTTGAACATTGGGATTTTTATTATTGAAAAACAAGGGTTATGGGAAAAAATACTTTGGTCCTTGCCATACCAACCTACTCTTTGAGAAAATGTGAAAATATCCTTAGGAGTAGAAAATAATAAAAATAAATAAATAAATAAACTATTATGGGGAAAATGAAGAAATTCCTTGTCATAATAGACCTCACTCCAAGAAAATGTGACAAACATCCTTGGGCGGGAAGTTGACTATGGTAAAGGTGGTACCACCTTGCAGTCTAGATTAGTAGATTCATCAATCGAATTCTCCAAGATGCAATCCCAAACCCACCTCCCTTGGTGCATTGTGTCCTATCACTATGCAAGTATTTGACTTCTCCAAGAGACAAAATTGCCTATATTCAAACCAACTTCCTGATATATTGGCTATCTCCTTTGGTATGCCTCTTCATAATCAATAAACACTATTTGACATCATCAACAAGACAAAGCCAATCTTCATCGATAACCCCTTGAGTGACATGAGCATTCATCCTAATCAAATGGGGATGTGAGTATGGTCTACCCTTGGTATTCATCAATAGAATGTGAGATAGAGGGTGGGCTAGCCTTTTTTTGTTCAATTTAAATGAGAGGTTAAATGTGTGAATGAAGAGTTGTATGCACGAGTTGGCCTCTCAATGTACAAAAAAACACGATCTATTCCTATGCATGGTACTATAAGGATCCTTGGCCTTCCTTCTCACACTCTATGCCAACATAGGGTGAGATACACAATTGCACCATCAATTGCATACAAGGCATACAAATCTTTGCACAAAGTGGCAGTAAGGATTTTATCAATGGATGTGAGGAACTATATTGCCCTCCTATATCTATCAATAGAGTAAGAGGCAGAGGGGGGAGAAGCGTAACTAATTTTTCCTTCAATCCATCAAGAGATAATGATTGAGGGATGTTATGACACTAGTGATCAGGTACGCTCTCATTTTCCTTTGCACACATGGGACATGTCTCTTTCACCACATCAAGATACATCACTTTAATACCATATTAGAGAATTTGGGAATCTCCCAAGTTTCACTTTCAAATAAAGAGTAAATATTTGACCAAGTGGCTAAATCTTAACCTCATATTTGAGAGTGGGACTTGGGGAGATTGCTTATATACTATCCAGGAAAAATTTCACCTTCAAGTAAGGGGATAATATTTAACCATGTGTCCAAATATTAATCACATTAGAAATTTCCAAACTTTATGAAAATTTCCAAATTTTCAAATATGTGGTTCTCTATTCTATACACTAAACTATAAGGCTCCCCAGCCATCCTTCTTGTACTACCTATACCAGATGGAGTGGAACACTTTGATACACCATCAATTGTGCACATTGGCATACTCCCTATGAGCCATCCCTCTTGTCAATTTCTAAATTGTGTGTGAGATAAGGGTTCATGTTATTTCTCTTTGAGTGACGTGAGCTATGGGGTGAGAGACTACTCTATCATTTCCACATGAGTGGCTATTGAGCTGAGTGTTGTATTCTTCATCCTCAATAACTTAATGGGTTTTCATCAACAATGCTATTTCCCTAGGTGCTTACCCTAATTAAAGCATGTTATGACGAACTCTGGCATCTCCTATAGAGTCGATTTCAATACCTCGCGCATCAAAGCATATTGATATCAACCATCTACTAAATAGCAAAATGTTTCTAACCTTGCATCTTGTGTTTATATGTGTATATCATATCTTAAGTATGGGGATACAAGGGTTTGGCCGATTATCAAGTCTTAGGACCCTACTTATTTGCAACACTAATTTGTTAAGTTGTTATGGGGACCCATCACTGCATGTCTATTTTGCATATAATCATAAATACACATCTCTATTGAATCTTGAAATGATGCAATGTCTTTTCCCTATCGTGCTGGGATCCCTTTCCCACCCAATTGTTTTGTTTTACTTCACACCAAGGTCTTCTCTTCCCCCTTTGGCTATTTTTCTCTTTTTCTTGTCCTTTCATGTGAACACATCCTTGCTTCACTAAAACTATACTTTAATATCATAGTCATATTTGTTCCTTCAAATTAGGTTTTTTTCTTTTGTAGCCCCTATTATGACTTATGATTCATCTGTTATTTATTTTTTACCATTTTTACACTCTTCAAACGTATTTCCATGGTTATGCTCCATATTATCCGAGAATTAAAATATGGCCTTATAGTTCTTTTCTTCCCTTTGAACTGGACACCTTTTCATTTTACCACCCTCTATTTTGAGCCTTGATTCATAAGCTATTAATTTTGAAGGATTTTATGCAAGAATCGAACATATTTCCATGTGAACGATTCGTTGTCACTCCAAAACCATGGTTTGACCTCATAGTCCCAATTTTTTCTTTTCCTCAAATATTTTTCCTTTTCATACTCCATCATTCCTACATACATTTTGGCCATTATTAATGTTTCATATTTGCGTGTATTTTTCTTTTGCATTTTTGGCCTTTTTTGTGTGAACATCTCGATTTCTCATTGTAAACCTCTTGTCACTTGATAGTCCTATACATTCCCTCCAACTTACAATTTTTCTTTTTATCGCCTTCCATTCCAGTAGATGGATTTTATGTTATTAATTTTTTTCTATGTTTTCATATACATTTGTTGGTATTTTTCCATGTGAATGCTTCTTTTTGCTTATGGAAGCATCGATTGAGTTGACCACCTCATCTTGCCAATCGTACAATCCATTTTTCATTTTTTTGGCTTCTTCATCTACCGTCTGTTTAGTCTCCAATAAAGTTTCTCATGATTTTTCACTTATCAACATCTCTGCATGCTGCATGAACTTTCGATTCTCATGTCATGATGTGCACCATTGGGTCCATCATGGCATGTCCACCGTGCCCTGCTCTCCCCATTCACGTCTAATCAAATGTGGATTTTTTCGAGCTAGAGTTGATGATTGAAAATGGTTATGTTAGAGATTTTATTCTCTTTTTTAAAGGTCATGATGAGAATGCTGCCTAATTAAGTGTGGGAATATATTAAGTGTTGAAATAACTATATTTTAAGCTAGTTTTTATTGGATTTTTGGGTGATTTTTATTTGATTTTGTGGTGGATCAATTGGTTTTTGGATGGGTTGGAAGTGTTTTAAAGTGTGTTGGAATGAACTGAGTAGGTTTGAGAAGCTCATGATAGTTTTTAGTTTGAGTTATGATGTGCTAATTGATTCTATATTGTGTTTGTTTGGCTCTAATACGTTTGTTTTTCTTTTTTAAAAATTTATTTTCTTTTTTATTAAGAAGTTATGCTTGTGGATGAATGGTTTGAGGAGTGACTGAGAGTGTTTTGGGTGGTTTTTGATTGTTTGAGTTGGTTTTGGTATGAGCTATATGATTTTCATGCCTTCTGTAGACATTTTGTAGTGTACTATTGGGCTTTTATATGTCTTTTGGTGTCTATTGTAAGCTTATGTAAGTGTTCTGATTGAGAGCAAATTTAAAAGCTGAACTTTGAGTGCAAAAAGACCCTGAGAGGCATACAAGAGACATTTTTGGTGCAAAATGAAACGGCTATGGATTAAGGAGCTAGAGTTTTCCTCGATGTATTTCAATGTTAGGAATCCAAGGCAAGTGTCCATTTGTTAATCGAAGTCCGTTTGGGACTTACTGCATGATTCCCATGAGACTTAAAGTTGCTCCTGTTTAGTTGTGAGTCTCTATTATGATTATTATTCCTAGTATTACCTTATCTACCTCTCATTGTAAGCGCATGAGAAGTATAGGTTACATCAACATTCTTCTTTTTTACTTCCTCTGTAAGCAAATCACCCTCTACATCCTTGAGTTGAAGGCCACCCTCAAAAGGGTTTACACTCATAGCAACGCAAAATGTATCCCAGGGCTCGGACAGTGTAACAAGCAAAAAAAGAGACATTACATTCTCCTCAAGCTTGAGGCCCTCTGAAATAAGGTGACTAAAAATGGAATGAAACTCATTTAAGTGAAAAGATATAGATGTCCCTTCATTCATACAAATGTCCATGAGTTTGTTAAGTGAATACAGTTGAGTTCTAGGACTATGTTTTATGAAGCAACTACTGGATCTGAAGCATGTGATAGATGCCAAGGTGATAGATTTTGATAGCAAAAAGTCACCCCTTCAGTCGGATCGCAATTCCAAGACCATTTATCCCTCCAACTGGGCTGGAACCACTTCGGCCAAGTATGAAATGACCAACTTGGAACTAATCATTTGAGAGATTAGTCTTAACTTTGATTAAATAAGAGCCAAACAACAAGAAATGAAATCACTGGGGGAGGGGAGACACTTTTTTTTCGGTGTTCTTCTCCCCCTAACAATTTGATATTTTTGAGCTACAAGCATTTCCCTCCTACTCTTGGGCATCATATCTATGATTTATGTGCTCTCCAATGCTCTGATTCTCATGCAAAATGATGTTCTATTCAACAATATAAAAACTAGGCTTTCTCTCTCATGTCTCTCTCTCCTCCTTGTTCCTTGTTCATATAGTTTATGAGAGAGAGAGAGAGGGAGGGAGGGTTGAATTGACGGTGAACCAACGATGGAAAATGATTTGGAAGCATAATGAGATGTAGATCGGGTGATTTGGAAGTGTCAATAGGGCTGGAGAATTGTGTTAGCAGCTCCATTTCCTCGAATTACGAGATGTACACATACGAATTTTCGAGTAAGTAATTGTTATTTAGCTTTAATGATGAGTCATTAGTGCATATGATAAAGAAAATGGTTGCAAATTATTGAAACATGTTTGTTGATGTTTGAAATGTTAGAAATTCATTCATTTTTCTTCCCAAATATATAAAAACAATACAATTGCAAAACTCGAAAAACATGATTTAATAGAAAATTAGGTTGTTCTTTGATTTTACGGGGCAAATGATGTTCATATGGCATGAAACTGAATATGCTGATAGATTACACTTATCATAATTCATACAAATTAGAAAAATAAAAAAATAGAAAATCTATGTTAAAATAAATAGAGAAATTCATAAAAATAGTAAAAAATAGGTTTTGTGTGTAGAAAAATAGGAGAATGTTTGTGAATGTGTACTGAAGTGAAGCATGAGGATTTTCCTTAGTTTGCCTTTATTTATGTTTTAAAGTGCATATTTTAGGGCTCATTTCTATGGAAAATTATCACGAAATCTCCCTACATTTGCATAATCAATCTAAATGTAAACGGTAGGAGATGTGGGCCTGAAATGGAAAGGCATTTGATTACGTTACTGATATCTTTGTATATCTTAGCATATATGCTATGGTTCCTATAAGTTTTGAGAGGTCTAGTAGCATAAGTTAGTCTGATGTTGTTCCTTATTAGCAACGATGCACGATGCTAGTAGAAAGAAATCATGAAATGATTGTTTGTGCACTTTATGTTGGTTGGTTTTTAGTTTGGATCTTTGAGTGGAGTGCCATACACTTTGCATGTGCAATTTAAATATGGTATCAGAATATAAATTCCTAGATGCAATGCAATTGTATGTCCAAGTGACAACCAATGTTGAGAGTGTAAGATTTCCCTTTGATATAGGGTAGTTCAATATCTTAGGGGAATCAATTAAGTGAGGATTATATACTGTCTCTTGGATAGTTACATTTATATTATGAGAGGATTCTGTTAGGTTCGTATTCTATATGTAAAACAATGCATCTTGGGGTCAACCCCGAGGTGTAGGAGAGCTATAGAATCCATAACATTCAGCCGAGGGGAGCTCTTTGTGTATATGAATCGAGATGTTGATCACCCATATGTTTGGATACTCCCTCTGTTGGAGTCAAGAAGGAAAAACTATTGGATTACAATTGATACAAATGTGTTAGTTATTTAGACTAGTGTGCAATCTCTAGATGCTCCTAGTTGTGAGGCTATGAGAGTGGTTTGATAAGTTTAAGAGACCCAACTAGAGCCTTAGAGCCAGCGTCAAGCCCATTTTAGGTCCCAAAAAGTGGTGCATTTTTTGAGAGCCACTAATAAGTGGTGGTTTTCAAATCTTAGTGAACTAGGGACAAGTCAATTAGTGTATACCAAAGAGCATTGAAATAGATCCATTATTTCCTAACAGACACCATCAAGTTGAGATTTAATGAAAAAAAAGAGCTGAAAGGGCTAGATGGCAAGACATGATTATTAGGAGATATTCTTTTAAGAATAGTAGTCCAATATCTTTGAGAAAAAGAGCTTTTGTTGACCTAATAAATATCCCAGTCAATTTGTCAGGGGGAGGAGGAAGCTCTAGCATTCCCTTTCCCCAAAAAGTCAATCTACTTTGAGTTGGAGTGTAACCACACCAATACAAACCCCTAGAGAAAACCTGATAGTCATGATGGCACAACCGATTACAATACCTATAGGAATGTTGGATTTGCTAGCCTTGGGTTTTCCTCTACCCATCTTTAATGAGTTAGCAAAGGAAGATGTAGAGCTTCACATTAATAGTTCAAATTAATGTGCAATTATCGAATTCAAGACAAAGGATATCTCATGATGTTTTTCAACATGACTCTGAAAGGAAGAGCTGCAATTGGTATCATGGCTTGGAATCTGGGATCAATACCATTATTCTTTTTAACCTTTCAAAGAGAGTTTGCCCTTGAGAGAGGTAGACAGTATTGGCTATATATTCTGAATGTGACATGTTAAGAGCCTCATGAGAATGCTCGAGCTTATGCCAAGAAACTAAAAGCAGTGTTTTGGAAATTGCAAACCTCTATTCCTATTTCACCTATTGTCCAATTGCATTACTTTTTACATGGATTAGACTTCAATATCCAAGTGCAATTGAGTAGTGTTGCTCTTGTTGATATAGACACTGCTATTACATGAGCGTAAGAGGTAGAGTCTCCCTTACAAGTAGCCTATGCCTCTAGGGTAAACCTAAATTCAAGTCTAGGTCCTAGAAATAATTTAGCGTTGACCGATGGAAGTCCAAGTGTGACTAGTACACCTATGGCCAATTTGAATGGAAGAGAAAGCATAATGCAAAATGTGCCCATCCTATCGGTTTCTCTTAATGTTGCTATGCTGATGACTAGCCAAATGGTTCCATTAAATAATGGAAGCCAAATGGTGAACCCTAATGTTGTGTCAATTAATCAACAGGGGTTGATCTCTATAATCAAGTGGTTAGGCCAATTAAACCATAAGCAGATGATCAAGGTTATGAGTCTAGTGCATCAAATGTTCTTGGAAAAGTTAAGAATATGATGAAGCATTATATTGATATAATAATGGAATAGTATAGAAAAATATCTATGGATGTTAATTTCCTAAAGAAGCAGTAAAACTTGATAGAAAGTCAACGTCCTAAAGAGGGTGGTCCATCAAGATTTAGCTATAAGTCGTATGGTGGTCAACTCTTTTCGAGGAACTGTCCTAATCTTAAATGTGATATATGTGGGAAGTCTGGCCATCTAGCTAGTACTTGCTAGAGTAATATCAAAATGGGTCCATTAAATAATGGAAGCCAAATGGCGAACCCTAATGTTGTGTCAATTAATCAGCAATTGATCTCTATAATCAAGTAGTTAGGCCAGTTAAACCATAAGTAGATGATCAAGGTTATGAGTCTAGTGCATCAAATGTTCTTGGAAAAGTTAAGGATATGATGAAGCATTATATTGATATAATAATGGAATAGTATAGAAAAATATATGTGGATGTTAATTTCCTAAAGAAGCAATAAAACTTGATAGAAAGTCAACATCCTAAAGAGGGTGGTCCATCAAGATTTAGCTATAATTCATATGGTGGTCGACTCTTTTCGAGGAACTATCCTAATGTTAAATGTGACATATGTGGGAATTTTGGCCATCTAGCTAGTACTTGCTAGAGTAATATCAAAATGGTTCCATTAAATAATGGAAGCCAAATGGCGAACCCTAATGTTGTGTCAATTAATCAACTATTGATCTCTGTGATCAAGTGGTTAGGCCAATTAAACCATAAGCAGATGATCAAGGTTATGAGTCTAGTGCATCAAATGTTCTTAGGAAAGTTAAGGATATGATGAAGCATTATATTGATATAATAATGGAATACTATAGAAAAATATCTATGGATGTTAATTTCCTAAAGAATTAGTAAAATTTGATAGAAAGTAAACGTCCTAAAGAAGGTGGTCCATCAAGATTTAGCTATAAGTCATATGGTGGTCAACTCTTTTCGAGGAACTATCCTAATGTTAAATGTGACATATGTGGGAAGTCTGGCCATCTAGCTAGTACTTGCTAGAGTAATATCAAAATGGTTCCATTAAAGAATGGAAGCCAAATGGTGAACCCTAATGTCGTGTCAATTAATCAACAGTTGATCTCTATAATCAAGTTGTTAGACCAGTTAAACCATAAGCACATGATCAAGGTTATGAGTCTAGTGCATCAAATGTTCTTGGCAAAGTTAAGGATATGATGAAGCATTATATTGATATAATAATGGAATAGTATAGAATAATATATATGGATGTTAATTTTCTAAAGAAGCAGTAAAATTTGATAGAAAGTCGATGTCCTAAAGAGGGTGATCCATCAAGATTTAGCTATAAGTCATATGGTGGTCAACTCTTTTCGAGGAACTGTCCTAATGTTAAATGTGACATACGTGGGAAGTCTGGCCATCTAGCTAGTACTTGCTAGAGTAATATCAATTCTCTTCAACAAGGGAGTAAGCAACCAGGTCCAATTATTCATTGTGCACAAGGGAATAATTTTCAACAGGATGAGGGACCAAAGCAAATATTGCAAAGCAGAAAAGCTATGGTAAAAGAGCTACCTAGTGGTGGTAGTGTCAACCTTATCAAAGATGTGTGCATCAACACCACCGAGGCTTCCAATTTGTGAGCCATTACAAGAGGACACAAGGTTAAAGAAGGTGTTAGAGATAATGTAAAACTTATTGAGGCAAACCCTAAACAATATGATAAGGGAACACAAGTCCTTAATACTCATATGGAAGCTGATCCTCTAAAAATTGCTAGTGGCAAAGCTGACTCCAATAAGGAGTTGTCGAAGAAGAAGATAAAAACTAAGAAAGAGGCACCTAAGCTTGTTTAGCAACCAAGAGAAAGAATGGTCTACCAGGAGAAGAGAACCGTTGCTGATTATCATGAATTTGATTTACCCCATTATCTTTGCAAGGTAAAGCCTAATCTGAATCTCTTGCAGCTGATCAAGTTATCTCCAAGAGTACATAAAGAGTTTAAGAAGATTTTTCGCACTGGGTATATTTTTGAACCCTTAGGAATAGTCCATGTGGGAGATGATTGGATTGAACATGCTAAAAAGCATTGTCCAAGAGTGGCAGAATATGTTGATGGCATATTAGTGAATCGTGCCATTGTAGATATGAGATCCTCCATCAACATTATGAGCTTAGAATTGATGGAAAGGCTAGGACTAGAAAGCCAAAAGGATGCCTCCACAATTCTTCGAATGGCTGATAGTTTAAGACAACCGAAAGGTTGCATTGCCAAAGTCCACATGACTATTGCTAATGTGGAATGTATTTTGGACTTTAGGATTATTAGGTTTGCACGGTAGCCAAGATATCAAGTATTATTAGGAAGGCCAAGCATCTTGCAATCCAAGTATCAAGTTGTTATACCCGATGGTGGTTTGATTTTTGGCAGAGGTGCCAGACGCATAATAGTGGATGCATATCTTGAATCTCCTCAAAGAAAGACAGTACCCTTATCCTCAACAAAATTAGATGCATTAGAGGATCCTTCTAGTAGTGGAACTTCATCAAGTAATGAATCCAAAGAGGATCCACTACAGAAGATGTTTACGCAATTGACTTTGAATGAGCCAATAGAAGCTCAAGATAGAATTAGAGACATGAATGTGATTGAGCTAGATCTTGGTACATTGGATGATCCATGACAAATTAAATTAAGATCTATGCTTAGTTTGGAAGAGAGAAAGGACTATGTGTCTTTGATCCAAGAATTTTGTGATATTTTTGCCTAGATCTATGATGAGCTAAGGGATATCCCTCCTAGTATGGCTGTGTATACTATTCCCTTGAACGAAGGTAGCTGTCTCATTCAATAAAAGTGAGATGTATGTCTTTTGAATCGAGGGACGTACTATTTGAGGAGCTAAAAAATTTGCATAAGACTAGCTTGTTATTTCCTATATGGCACACGGAATGGTGTTTTGTAGTAGTTATTAGGAAAAAGAAAAGTAATCAAATCTCGATTTGTGTAGATTTTAGGAAGCTTAATTAACGTACAATCAAAGATTACTATCCATTACCATTGATTGATCAGATTTTAGATCAGTTAGTAGGTAAGGATATCTACTTGTTTATGGATTGCTTTGTCAAGAATCACATGGTGGGGGGACTTGCTTAGCTGATGTGCCAACACACACCATACACACAAGAGGAAGCTTACCCAAGAATACAAGGAGAGATGTAGGCCAAAGGGTTTTCTCGCTAGTTTCTTCTTCTTCTTCCACACATAGTACAATGTACACAAAGTTGTAAAAATTACACGGTGCAGCAAATAGAATCTGAGAAAGAGATAGAGATAGAGAGTACACAACAGATAAGAGGAGAATTAGAAAATTTCTTTAGCTCAAAACAACTGATACAGAGATGGCTATGTCCACCAGGGCACTTCCACAGTGAAGCTTAGATGGCGATGTAGACAGAAGATAGGTGAAGAGCTTAAGGCTAGTTGGAATAACTCTAACTGGGTGAAAGATAGATGATCAATGGCTGTGAAGGGGTTTAGCTTTTATAGCCCATGAAGGCGATTAGGTCACCATGACCGACCTACCATATGAGCCTTCACTAGTCGGCCAAAGAATATTCCCTTTACCGTCGGGCCGAGGGCACTGCCCCAGAACCCCCGCCAGGGGGGCCGCGGCCCCCTTAGGACCCCCCTAGCCAGGGGCCACTTCCATGGCCCCCGGATCCCAAAATAGGGGCCCCTTTTAACTCCCTTACCCTACAACTCGATGCAATGTGCCTCAAGTTGCTACCAGCTTAACTACTCAGTCCAACCCAAATTAGACCCACAATGGTCACCTTTTTGCCATTCGGTCATATAGACCTCATCTGATATACAAGTTAGGACCCAACCAATATCCGAGCTCACATTTGGCTTCTCCTCATAATGGGGGCCTTAAAACTTTGAGCACCATGGATCATTGGTCACACCTTATGAGGGTGGGGCATTGAGCATATCTAACAAAAGTATAGATAAGTTACAACATTGTTGTAAAGGAAAGTGGCCTACTAAGTCATATGCATAACTGACTATACTAATAAACTAGCATTATAACTATGCCAGCTTTAGGTAGGTGCAACAAACTAAATATAATAAGTGATAAGTGGCCATGTGAGGATCATAACGACCACCGATGTGCTAAGTGTAGACATGTGGATTCATTTAGCTAGGCGGTCCATCATCAATGTCTACATATATTGCGCTTTCCATCTCAACACTCCTCAAGCTCAACTATATCTCTGCAACTCCAAGTAAGTTTCAAAACTTTCAAAGTTCCTCTGCACCCAATTCCTTTGTGAAAATGTCAACTATCAGATCTTGTATGCTGACGGACATTGGGTTCCTAGCTAGCTATATGCTGACCGTATTGTCATAGTGAATAACAACTGGACCATCTCCTTGCACATCCAGATCACCCAATAAATTTTGCAGTCATACCACCTCACGTGATACCATAGTAGCACTTCTATACTCAACCTTTGTACTCGATAAAGCAACTATACGTTGCTTTTTTCTGCTCCATGTAACTATTGTACTACGAAGGTAAAACATGAATCCACTGGTAGATCTTCTATTTCACATGCTACCAGCCCAATTTGCATATGTGTATCCAAATACATGTACATCCTTACCTGTCTCATAAAAAAGTACATAATGTAAAGTGGACTTCACATAACTTAGTATATGTCTAATTGCATGTAAATAAGAATTTATAGGCATCTATATAAACTAGTTGATAAGGCTAATAGCATAGCTCAAGTCTAATAGCCTTGTGATAGTCATGTAAATCAGTCTCCCTACTATCCTCCTGAACAAACTAGGGTCTTCTATTTCATGCCCAACATTAGCACTCAACTTCACATTTTTCTCCAATGGTATTGAAAGAGGCTTGCATGCTATCATATCATACTTGGATAACATATCCAAGCAATACTACCTTTGGGATAGCCATATACCATCATCACATTTGATCACCTCAATACCAAGAAATTATCTCAGCTCACCCAAATCCTTCATCTCAAACTTTGTCTCCAAATAAAAAGCTGTGCTAGTCATATTAACATAATATGGGAACGTATGATAAGATGTTAACATAAAGAATCTTATTGTTCAAACGCAACCCCAAGCATAGGTTCCAAATCCGACTCCTACACTAAGTCCAGCTGAGAAGAAATTCCTTCTCAAACAAATTAAGCCACCCAAGTTTGATGGCAAGGGAAGGACTGTTCAAGCCGATGCCAAGATCTGGATTGAGTCCATGGAGGACTATTTTGAGGCAGCAGGAACTGCACCTGCTAACCAAGCCATACTCGCCAAAATTAAGCTAACAGGCAAAGCGAGACTTTGGTGGAAATAGCAGTGCAGAGACCAAGCGATCTCAGAGGGGACAGTCACTTGGGATAATCTTAAGGAAGCTGTGTGAGGGAGGTATCTACCACCTGCCTACTACACACAAAAGATGAATGAATTCTATGACTTGAAGCAGCTAGGATTATCCCTTGAAGCATATTATTTGAAGTTCGTTTCACTCCTAAAGTATGCACCCCCAATGGATATGTCACAGCAGGTGTCAAAATTCTATATTGGGTTGAATCCATCCATAAACACTCGATTGGAATCAATGCGCCCAATGGACCTACAAGATGCACTCATTCGAGTTGCTCCAATAATACAGGAGGTGTAGACCAAACCAAGGAACAACAGGATTTGGCCTTACAAAGATGAGAATAAGGGCATGTCTAAGGCTCAGACTAAGAGAGCACATGGTCAAAATCAGGGCCAAAGAAAGAAAGCTAGAGTCAATGCTATAAACAACTTTGTCCCAACACAAAGCAATGATCGCAACCCACGCTACTTCCATTGCAATGAGCTCGGACACTTCAAGAGGGAGTATCCCAAGCTTGGCAGAGGGCATCACCAGGGGCAATTCCAAGGTCAAAATAGAGACGCTCATGGCCAAGGAACCACCGTTATGGCCAAAGGGAAAACCTCCATTGTTTCCAACAAGGAGCTGGACAATGAAGAAGATCCATCCATGGATACGGACATTGAGAGGGAAACGGTTCACGCCACTCTTCACAAGAAGGGTCCAAATCGCCAATTCTCGATTATTCGAACTCCATCAAAATATCAGGGTAAAAGCTCAAAACCTTGATTGACTGTGGCAGTACACATTCCTTCATTTCACCAACCTGTGCAAAAAGATTAGGGATAGCCTCAATAGATGCACCTACTTTACTTGTGGAATTAGCAAATGGTCGTAAGGTCACTTGTACTAGGCAAATTGCTAAGGTGAAATTCCTACTGGGTGGGAAGCCAACTTCTGTGAGATTCAGGGTAATGAACCTAGGTGTCCATGAATGTTTACTTGGAATGGATTGGCTAATATCCAGTGATGCCCACATCCACTGTGGAAAGGGCCAAGTCTCCTTCCAAAATTCTGAAGGGGAACTAGTCACGACTCAAGGTGAGGCTGGTAAGCCAAAAATACAGTTGGCAAAAGCAACATGGATAATAAAAGGTGTTCAAAAGGGTCTACCTGTCTATCTGATTAAGTTGAATAAGCTAGATCAAAATTAGGAATCTGGAGAAGAACCTTCATGGTTAAAGGAATACGCAGACGTATTCCCTGAAGATCTGACGGAACTTCCCCCCCAAAGAGAAGTCAACCACGAAATCAAACTTGTGCTAGGAACCGCACCGATCGCAAAGAGGCCATATAAGATGTCCATCCCGGAAGCTATTGAACTGAAAGAGCAACTCAATCAACTGTTAGATCAAGGCTAGATCTGACGTAGTAGTTCTCCATGGGGAGCTCCAGGTATTGTTCTAAAAAAAAAAAGATGGAACTCTTCGCCTATGCATTGACTACAGAGGGTTGAACCAAGTAACCATAAAAAATAAATATCCCATTCCAAGAATAGATGAATTACTTGATCGTCTTCAAGGGGCGAAGATCTTCTCAAAGATAGATCTCAAATCTGGATATTATTAGATAAGGATCAAAGAAGAAGATATTCTGAAGACTGCATTCAGTACAAGGTATGGGCACTTCGAATTCCTAGTAATGTCATTTGGGCTAATGAATGCTCCTACTACCTTCAATAGGTTAATGCAAGATATCTTTAGGCCCTATCTTGATGACTTCATTCTCCTCTTTTTTTATGATACCCTAGTTTACTCAAATTAGGGAAAGGACCATGAACCCTAGCTTTGCATTGTTCTTGAAACAATGAGAGCACACAAGCTTTATGCCAAGAAGAAGAAGTGCACATTTTTCAAGCGACAGATTGAACATCTGGGATTCATTGTATCAGCAGAAGGAATTTCAGTAGATCCAACTAAGTTCAGAGACGTTCTGGAATGGCCAACACCAACTTCTGTCAAAGAAATACGTAGTTTTCTTGGGTTGACAGGGTGATACAGAATTTTCATCAAAGATTATGCTTTGATTGTAGCACCTCTGACTGGTCTACTAAAGAAGCAAGTAGCAATTGTATGGTCACCTGCTGAACAGACCAGCTTTGACAAACTAAAGCAAAGCTTAGTATCAGCACCCATCCTGAAACTTTCTGATCTTAGTAAGGAGTTTGAAGTGGTAACTAATGCTAGCACACTTGCTTTAGGATGTGTACTTATGCAAGAAGGTCATCCCATAGCATATTCTTCAAGAAAATTGAAGAGCCATGAAAGGAATTATGCTACCCACGACCTAGAGCTATTGGCTGTCATCCATGCTCTCAAACTTTGGAGACATTACTTGCTAGGTAACAAATTTTCCTTAGTAATGGACCACAAGAGTCTTAAATGGATTTTCACCCACAATGAGCTCAATATGAGGCAATGTCGATGGATCGAAGTGCTGGAAGAATATGATTTTGAAATCAAATATAGGCCTGGAAAAGAGAATGTAGTTGCCGATGCACTCAGTTGCAAGGCATTTCTAAATTCTCTCATTTTGCAAGATCCATCAACAGCAAGGTCTCTAGCCACAAAGGTATCAATGCCAAACAACCCAATTCTTGAGCTAGAAAAGAGGGGGCATATCATGACCCAGTCTATCAGAAAATGCTAAGGGAGATCCCCATCAAGGATCAAGACCCGAAGCTAAAGACGAAGTATCAAGAATTCTCCATGAGTAGTGGGCTTGTCTACTTTAGGACAAGATTATGTATCCCTTCAAGCCAAACTCTCAAGTAGAAGATACTTTGGGAAGCCCATGAATCCCCTTTCTCAGGGCATCCTGGTTATGCTAAGACCCTTAATACAGTTAGATAGAGCTATTATTGGGAAAGGCTCAAGGGAGACGTACTCAAATATGTCACGGAATGTTTGTCTTGCCAACGCATTAAGGCATAACATGTTAAAATTCCTGGGAAATTGCAACCACTTGACATTCCACAAATGAAATGGGAGTTCATTAGTATGGACTTTATTGTTGGCCTACCCCAAGTTCAGGGAGGATATAACTCTATTTTTGTTGTAGTAGATATGCTCACCAAGGTTGCACATCTCATCCCTGTCAAGACGAACTATAAAGCTTCAAACATTGCAAGATTATTCATCAAGGAGATATTCAAACTTCATGAGTTACCCAGAAGAATCATTAGTGATCGTGACTCTCTTTTCACATCACACTTCTGGAGTGCTATCTTTGAGGCTATTGGAACTCAACTCTGTTTCAGCACAGCTTACCATCCCCAAACTGATGATCAAACAGAATGAGTCAATCAATTCATTGAAGATATGCTTAGGGCATACTGCTGTCATGAACCCAAAAGGTGGATTCAATACTTACCACTAGTTGAGTTTTCCTACAATGCTTCTTACCAACAAAGTATTCAGATGACCCCTTTCCAAGCATTGTATGGGCATGATTGTCATACCCCTTTGAACTTCTCGGATCCAACTTTGAGGGTAGAAGCTTTAAGATAGATGCTGGAAGACATGGATGATCAAATCAGATCAATAAGACAAGGCATTCAAGCTACCAAAAATAGACAGAAGGCTTACGCTGACTTGAAACAACAAGACAGATCCTTCGTCGAAGGTGATATGGTCTTCATCCGTGTACGCCCTAAAAAGAGTTCACTGTCCTTGGGAGAGTACAAGAAGCTAAGTCTAAAGTATTGTGGACCTTATAAGATCATCAAGTGCCTAGGGCCTAATGCTTACAGACTACAGATGCCCGCAACTCTAAAGATTCGTAATGTACTCCACGTTAGCCTATTGAAAAAGTATCTACCTAATCTGAATCATGTACTTGATGATCAGCAAATTGTAATGCCTAGCCAATGAGTCCTTGAGATATGGCCTGATAGAATCCTAGATGTTAGGGAGAGGCATTTGAGATCAAGGACCTTGAGAGAATACCTCATCCAGTGGAAATATTATCCCGAAGAGGATGCCACCTGGATGGATGAAAATACTCTCAACCAACAATACCCCCAGGTCTTCTCGAGATGAGGACATCTTGATTCCTCTAAGGGGGAGAGGATGTAATATCTCTCCCATACCTCCCCCCCCATGAGAATCCCCCCTTTTTTAAAAATTTTTTACCTCTCTCTCTCTCCCCCTGCCGATAGCATGGCAGGGAGAGAGAGAGAGAGAGAGAGGGAGTATGAATGGGAGAGGAGGGCATGCACCCCCCAGGTGGAGGGGTGGCGGCCATTAAATAGCCATCTCCCCCCCCCATAAACCAACCCTCCCCACTATAAAAGGGGAGCCCCCCCTCCCTCATGGTCTCAGACCCCCCCCCCCACTGTGGTCTGCAGCAACGTCGTCGCCCCTTGCTCGGCGTGAACACCGCCAGGCTGCCAAAGCTATCGCCACCATCATCGCCATCATTTTGTCTTCATCAGCATGCCCCCTATCAGAAAACAAAAAAGAAAAAATAAAGAAGATTCTTGAGAAGCTTCCACAAAAAAGCTTCCTAGGGGGTGTTTCATCTACAGACCATGGAAGGACGCAACTCGTTTGCAAAGGGAGTTCCCTTGTGGGAGGGAAGGACTACCAATTTGCAGAGAATTTCAGCACACCCTCCACTTGCCCGACTTATTCCCAAGTCCCAATTGTGATGGCCCCAAAGTGCCACATAAAAGGAGCACATGCGGGAGTAAGAGGGGCACATGTAGGAGTCCCCACCCGAAGCGCGAGAGCCGATGATACCCCTCCTGCGGAAGTCCAGGTTCCATAAAATTCACCCTTTTCATTTTCGCATGATATGGGTACATTAAATATAAATTCGCATAGGGAAAACTTAATTGCATTATTAGAACGCTTTGTTTTAAAAAGGTCTTAGGAATGTTCGAAAAAGTTATAAATTGCATGACAAGGTACTTATATTTCTCGCACCATCATGATGAAAGGTTGTTGCATTTTTTAATATATGGTTCAGGTGTTAAAAGATGCACTTATGCAATAATTTCCTAGTTGCATCTCGCATATAGGTTAAATATAAATTGCGATGTTCTTGTGCATTGGAAGGTTTGCATTGGGTAATATACGTTGGAAGAAATGAATTATGTATTTGTGCAATAAAAATCCCTTGCGACGACCGTAAATAGATTAATTCATAGAAGGATGTTTAATTAAAGAATAGATAATTGCTATGGAGAGGAGTAAAAGAGTTATATTTTATTTATAATTCGCATAAGCAACCGCATTCTTATTCGCGTGACTTGCATGGGAAAAGAAAAGATTATGTTTTTATAACATTATAAATTTACGTAGCATAACTTGCACGCATAAGCAACTTGCATGCATAAGTAGATGTATGAAAAGAGAAAGGGGTTATATTTCATTTGATGAAAAGCATAGAATATGCATGAAATGACAGTTACATTCAATATGAAAGATAGGTTAAGTTAAAATGTTGCTTAGTATTGCCCTTGCAGAGTTAATCCAACATTCTCGTACTTAGATCATTCTATGTTGTGAGTAAGAGAGGGTACCAGGCCTTAGGACACCAATACTAGTAATATCGACAAAGGGATGTAATTCCTCAAGATAGGCACTGCTACCTATCTCGTGCAACTAGTCTGCAAGGTCATATGCTATTGCAACTAAACCATAAGATGCTACTACTACATCTTAGGCCAAGGGAGGCGAGATCTAATTACAAGCTAGATTCGTTAAGAAGTCGAGTAGTCGTCCTACTACAACTCTCTCTCTTGGGGACCGATTTGTCAAACTTAGGGAAATTATAAATTGCCAAGAAGCAAATTGACCAACCAAGGATGACGGGGTTGTCCAAGATCTATTTTACAAGGAGACCTAAGGTAAGGATAATTGGGGTCAGTAGGGTACAAACCCTAACCCAAAGAAAAAGGGAAAACAAGCAACCTAGCTTGCCAATCCCTTGGAATCTTGCCAAGTCACGAACAACCCAGGATCGAATGCTGGGAGTATTCGGGAAAAAGGAATCACACCTTAGCAGTTGGTTGTATGAACAACCAGAGAAATGATTGTGATTGTACACTTAGGTACATTTTTTGAACTTCTTTGCTCAAGGAACTAATTCAAGGCCAAACACTTAATGCTTCAGGTTAATAGCCTAGAGGGAGAGGCAGGTTCAGTTACCTCCGACTTCCTGTCTGGCCTTATCTAAGGGGGTTGTTAGTCGCACTGGGTACATGGACCAAACCTTCCACGAGAGGTCTCTCCGTGGGTGCTTCTTGGAGCGAGAGGACACTTGGGTGCCAGGGGAGGCTCTGGCCGTAAGTTCCTTGCCTTCGGATCCCGCATAAGAGGCCGACGTGACTCGAGATGGGATCTCAAGGCCCATGTACTAGTCTACAGGCGAAACTTGGAGTAGCAATCCTGTTGATTGCTGGGACCTCCTTTGGGCAAGATACTTGATGTATTCCAAGCCATGATAAATAAAGATCAGATATTTGAAAAATGAACTTGCTTGACATTGTTTTTTTATGTTAGTGCCTGAGCTACGCGAAGGAACCTATGTTTAAATTGATTAATTAAGGAAGCTCCTTTTGCATGTTAAACATAATGTGGTAGGTAATTAGATAAGTAAGCAACTCGAGGAAAGTGCGTTGGACGTGACTTGGGTCCATCCTACGGAAGGGTGGTCCCGGTTAGCTGGAAACTTTTCTCAAAAGACGTGATAACGAAACTGTGGAGACCTAGAGTTAGTAGAGTTAGAATCCCGATTTATGTTGTTTTAGGGGAGCGGAATGGGACTATTCCTTATGGGTGAAAGGTTGAGCTTCGCATCCCTCTCGTTTCCCACTCTCCATGAACCAAGTGCAGCATTAATCTGCTTCGACTCTATTGTTCCTACGCAAAATGGTTCATCTGGAGCTCGACGCTAGCCACTTCCTAGAGACTTGGCTGATAGGAAAAAAAAAACATTGACTTCAGGTCGGTCCTAAGTGGGAAAGGCCGGATACTTCCACTTCAGGGCAGACTCGAGAAGACCTAGATTGCAAACCCTGTGACATTCCTTGCGAGTGCCAGGCGGCGCTTTCTAGACTCTCTTCCCGATGGGCTGCTAAGACGTGTCCCACAAGTGGATGAGCGGGCACGTTACACAAAGGGCCCATCTATAGAATATATAGTACTCTGCTCATACACCAAATCTCACAACAATCTGAGATTTTCACTCTATTCTACTTACAGTGCCTCCATAAGCACTATCTAAGAGAGAGTGTGTGGAAGAATGGGAGAGCTTCTTACTCGTTACTTGCTTTCTCAAATCCTTTCTTCTTCTCCTTCACTTCAACCTTCAAAACTAGCCTCTCTCAGTGGTGGTGCTTTGATACCATATCAATAATCATGTGGTGGGAGGCCTGGCTTGAGCTAGTGCACCAAACACACATCATACATATAAGATGAAGCTCACTCAAGGATACAAGAAGAGAGATATAGGCCAAAACATTTCCTTGCTGGTTTTTTCTTCTTCTTCCATACACAATAAAATGTACACAAAGTATAGATAAGTTACAATATAAAGGAAAGTGAGCTATTAAGTCAAATAGTGCATAACTGACTATACTAATCGACTAGTGTTATAACTATGCCAATAGTAGGTAGGTGCAATAAACTAAATAAAATAAGTAATAAGTTAGTGGACATGTGAGGATCATAATGACCACTAATGTACTAAATGTAGACATGCAGACCCATCTAGCCAAGCAGTTCATAATCAATGTCTGCACGTGTTGAGCTTGCCATCTCAACATCCTTTGTTGGTTATAATGAAATGGCTATCATAGAGGAAGACAAATGAAAATAACATTTATCAATGCATTTGGTACCTGTGCATATCATGTGATGGCTTTTGGATTATGCATTGCATCAAGGTCTTGGCAACACAACTGGTAAAACTTTTGGTGATATTTTCCTAGAGGATTTGAAAGTATTTATTCATGACCTAGAGGTAGCAAACATAAGGGAGAGACAATTGATTATTCTAAGAAAATATTTAAAGTAGTATAGGTAGTTCTATGTCGCACTTAACCCAAGGAAATGTGTCTTTGGAGTGTCCTATAGATGGTTGTTGGGAAATGTGGTTAGCTCGGTTGGTATTGCGATCGTGACCCTAAAAAGATAAAGGTTATTATCGCTATGAGTTAGCCTGGTTGGTATTGTGATCGCAACCCTGAAAAGATAAAGGTTATCATTGTTATGAGTTTGCCATGTACTCCTAAACAAGTGCATAGTTTTCTATCGTCCCTTGGATATTATAGATGCTTTATTAATGCATTGCTTTACAAGGGCATTGCCATTGACGAATCTATTATCCTTTCCTTGTATATATGTTTATTTGGAGTGATCCGTATCAAGTATCCTTTGAGGATGTGAAGCAAGAATTGGAAAAAGCACCAATCCTGAAAGCACCTAAACGGGGTGAGATATTTTACATATTTTCACTGATTACTATGATGTATAGTATTAGTGTTGTTTAGTCCAAATTTGGGAGAAGAAGTGGTACCATTTGATTGTGTTTGCTAGTTGCAAATTGGGGATATATGAGATTAATTATACATATATGGAGAAACTATACCTTGGGAATAAGTAAATTCATGCACTACATCCTGTATTAAAAGGTAGTATTTTATACAAAAGTAGAGGGGATGAGGCTATTATTAATATAATATAGCCCCCTAACCCCCTAGTAAGTGGTTAATCACTTTGTAGGAGTTTGACTATGAAATTAGGAGTAAGCCGCTAAAGTTGCATGGCATCATTGAATGTCTTCTGGATCTCAGGGAACTGAAGGAAGTCTTGGCAAAAGGTAGTGACCTTGAGGATCTATTTTGAATTGATATGTCCTCCATTCCATCCTGGTATGATACTATAACACACTATCTATCTACAAGAGAGGCTAGAGTTGCTTTGTCAAAGGTTGAAAAGAGAAAAGTTAGGCAGCAAGCCTTGAAATTTTCATTGATTACAGAAACACTATATTGGCAAGGGGTCAATGGTGTTTATTACCGATGTATTATGCTTGATGAGGTTCCATTTATCTTGAAAGAGTGTCATGAATCTGCTTATGGAGGGAACTTTGCTGGATGGTTGACTACAAAGAAAGTTTTGAGAGTCAGATATTGGTGGCCATCCATTTTCTAAGATACATTTGCATATGTTAAGAGGTGTGATACATGTCAAAGATATGATAATAGGGAGAATAGGAAGTGCCCACTAATTCCTATTATGGCTATATTACAATTTGAGAAGTGGAGCATTGATTTTGTTGGACCTGTACACCCTTTGTCAACTATACAAAAGCATTATATCATTGTGGCAATAGACTATTCCATGAAGTGGTTTAAAGCCCACACTATGATAAAGGTTAATGCCAAGGAAATTGTTAGTTTTATTTTGAAACAGATTGTTTGCCATTTTGGTCAGGACATATTTTTTGAATAAAGTGATTAAGGTTTTGATGGAGGCTTTGTAACAAGACCATGCATTATAACACCCAAGCTAATGGACAAGTAGAGAGTGCAAATAAGCAACTTGTGGGGATTTTATCCAAGACTATATTCGAAGGCAAGCTGATTGGGATAAGAAGTTGTATATGGCTATTTGGGCTTATAATATGACATTCAAAAGAGCTATAGGCCACACACATTTCAAATTAGTATATAAGAAAGAGTGTGTTTTATCTTTGGAGATTGAGTTGCCTACAATAAGTTTTGCTCTAAACCATTCATTGGGAGAAGAGAAAGCATTATAAGAATATTCATTTCCCTTGCACATCTTGATGAGATTAGATTATAAGCCTTGTTACATCAAGAAGTAGAGAAAAAGTGAATGAAAATGCTTCATGACCTTCAAGGTAAGAAATATAAGTTTGCTATGAGTCAATTGGTTTTATATTATGATGCATGTTGTGAGCTCTTCTTAGGCAAGTTAGGACCCAAATGGGATGGGGTCCCTATGAAATTATTCGTATAGGAAAGAATGTCTCTACAACCCCTTTAGGGGATTTGCAAGGGGTAGAGTTCAAAACTAAAGTAAATTTCAAATTAAATCCCTATCATCTATAGGGGCTGATGTCGGACTTGATGCCTTTGCAGGTTCTCTAGGATTCAGCTTAAGCTTGTAGAGGGTACCAAGATTGTTGAATGGAAAAAATCATTCCTTATCTTGAGCATCCATATTTGGAGCAACATTACCACCAAGGCAAAGTGACCTAGTGGAGTAAGGGTTACCATATATTTGAGTGGCAAGACAATCTATTGCCACCACTATCATGAGGTTCTTACTAATGTCTCTATTGAGTTCAGTGTGAGGAATGAGTAATTGTACTTGTTCTACACCATCTCTCTCGATTAAACTTTGACTATCATAAGTATGAGTAGGTTGATTTCCTTGGCAGGTTACATCAATAAAGCCTTGGTTTATATATTATATTTTGATGGAGCTTCTTGAGGACCTGCTAAGTATGTGAGTGTTGGGGTTGTCATAATATGAGACCCCTGTCATCGAGTGGTTTTAAAAATGGAAGTGTATTTAGGCACTGCTTTTACAAATAACATGGAAGAATATAAGGCCTTTTGTGTTTGAGTAGGATTTATGTGAGGGCCAAGGGTTTGTTTTCAGCAGTAGGATATTGATTAGTGTGCTTTATTGGTTTGATTTCGTTATTCCAAGAGCGCCGTTTATTTTGGAGTGAAATGGTTTATCTCATTAGGCCAAGAAGACCATTTATTTGTCTAGTCTAGATGTAGTTAATGGTTTCTTGTTTTAGTGTTGCATTCAATAGATTCAACACGGAGTACCTAGATGGAGCCTCTTATTGTGCAGAAGCTTCTTGTGGCCAAGTCCATGTGATGTCCTTCCTTTACGAGTAATTTTCCTTTGAGTTGTATGTTATACGTATGTGGAGAATTTTCTTTTGTGGGGAACCAATGTTCAAGGCATGAAGTCTTAAGATTAGGTTAGGTGTGTCTAGCAAGGTTTGAGTAGTTGTCCGCCTCCTGTAAAGACATTGTTGGCAGGCACTCTAAGAGTTGTTTTTTAGAGTAGTCCTATTGATCATATTCTACTAGCCTGCTAGGGAGATGTGTCTAGGAATCCCTATTAGTTATGTCATAGATAGAGAAGCCTACCCAATACAAAAAAGAGAGAAACTATTGAATATATCTGAACAACCTATATAAAATATAGAGGTGTGTAAAAAAGGGTTCTAACCCTTAACATTAGAAAAAACAAGAAAGAAAAATTTCAAGAGCAAATGATCATTGCCTTGCAAAGGTTTGGTAGGTTCTTAGGGACGATTGAGCCAAAGACCCAAAGCCACAAACCCAGGGCCGATGGCTTGTCTTCCTAGGGGTGACATTTGGCCAAAAAATAAGTAAGGATGGTTGGAGTGAAAATAAAAGTGAGT